>NC_135716.1:49864991-50189334 GCF_964656455.1 Halichoerus grypus
ACATGACTCTGAGTAAAAACTCCCAAATCTATATTTAAAGTCTGACTTATTCAAAGTTATTCTTCTCTGCATACAGTTAAACTGTACACCTCTTTTTGAATAACTCATTAGCACCTTAAACTCAAAGAATCATGAACTTAAAACTATTCTTCCTCTACCTGCCCCTTTCCATCAATTTACTGTTTCACTTGAAATACACCTGTTATACATTTGTTTTACCACCATTCAGGAAAAACAACACTCTGGGGGCCATCATTGGGTATTCTTCTTACTGATCATTCTTTCAGTCACCAAACCTTGTTGACCCCCTGTGTAATAACATCAGAATAAAGTCTCCTCAACCCTTTAACCTTCATATTGTCTTAGATGTCACCCCCTTTATTTATTTTTTATTATTATTATTTTTATTTTTTAGAGAGGGAGAGAGGAAGAGAGGATGGGAAGAAGGGTAGAAGATGTGAGAGAGAGAGAGAATCCCAAGCATGTTCCATGCCCAGTGTGGAGCCCAATGTGGGGCTCCATCTCATGACCCTGAAATCATGACCTGAACCTAATTCAAGAGTTGGACATTCAACCAACTGAGCCACCCAGGTGCCTCTAGATGTCACCCCCTTTATAAAAAACTTAAGGGCTCCTTATTTTTCATTATTCCCCTTTACAAATGATCGGTCCTAGCTAAAGTAGGTCTTCGAGTTTCCCTAAAAATGTGATGGTCATTTTATTTTCAAGTTTTTTTCTTTCAAAAAACCTGATATCTCCTTACTTCATTTGCTTATATCCACCCAATCTTCAAACAGACCTTGATCCCATTACCTCCATAAAATCTTTACTCACTCTGCCTGTACTTGGAGATTGCTCACTCCTTTGAAACTTGTGGAATTTTCTAACCATACCAATTACTTGGCATTAAAACTGTTCTATGTGTTAGGTCATAACATTTTTCTTTCCTTGAACAATGATTTTTCTTACCCAGAGATGCCAAGGATTTCTTAAGGACAAAATGTGTCATATGCTCCTTCAAATTATCAGCATTTAACAGTGTGTCTTATACATATTATATTCTCACAGTATGTTTTTTAGAGAGAGAAATAAAAAAAAAAATCTCGGAGAATACATTTTCCCATTTTTCCCACACAATTTATACATTTAGAGAACTATAGTAAAGCAATAACTTTGTATGGAAAAATGACTTTTTTCACATCATCATGTATTGGGATAAAAAATGTTAACAGGTACACCTTAATGATTATGAGAAGCTTAATATTCTATAGCTGATTAAGATGTCCTAAAAATATCCCTCTAAGAACTATGGCTGTTACCATATAGTTCATTGAATAATACTTTTAGGTTAGCAAAACAACACATATTATTGAAGAATATACTTTCTAAGTTTCCATTGAAAATAATGGTTGGTGATTATTTAAAATTCATTTTTGTCTCTTTGTAAATATTGTTCTAATTATTTGTTTTATGAGACTCATAGAACAAGTATTTAGCCAAATTTTGCTCAGTAAAAATGATGTTGGCTTAGGACCATGGGCATAATATTCAAATGAGATTTTTAAAAAGGTGAACCAGAAACAATTTAAAAGATAGATAAGACATATGGAGGAAAATAGTCATCTGAATCTTTCTCATATCAAAATTGTCCATTTAGCCATGATCAGCTGATTATCAAAGATAAGAGAGACTAGAGTAAAATGGAGAGTGGTATATGCATCTTAATATTATACCTGTGCTCTTTTCAAGACTGAGTCCTTAATTTATACCTGAAAGGAATAATTCCCTCTCAGAATACTGGATTATGATTACTTCATGCATTTGTGATTCAGCTTAGTTTATGTTGCAATTAATAAATAACCCCAGAATCTTAATATCTTACAGCAGACATTTATTTTTCACTCATGTTACATACTGATCCATGCTACCTACAATACTGCTGCTCATATCCTCATTTTAGGTCCTCAGCTGTTAGAGCAGTCTCTAAGTAGGATAATGCTTTTATTGTGACACAAGGAAAGGGAAGCATGGTAGTACTACATGATGGATCTTTTAGCTTCTGCTTAGAAATGATATGTGTCACTTGTACTCTTTCCAATAACTAAGGCAAATTCATGATCTATCATCCACTGGGAAAGGACAGTAAATAATTTGAACAATAATATATTCTCTCACAATTTATTCCCACTATCACATATATTCATTTACCTTCTTTCTGCATATAAAACACCCCTACTTCCTTCCCAAGAGATAGAACTTAAATGTCTCATCCATCACAGCACCAGGCTTAAAGTCCAAAGTCTTCAGGATGATCTCTGCATTGGTTTGGGGTGTGGATTCTCCTGATCTAGAGATTTATGAACTAAAATGACAAGTTATATCACCTAGACACTCAATGTATAATGCTGGGAAGGTAACTTCCAATAAATATTCCCATTAAAAGAGGGGAGAATGGGCAATGCCTTGCAGTCATCTATTTGTTACATATCCATTGAAGTCCAACTATGGATCAGTTCAATGTGTTTTCACTTTGGAACTCAGGCAGATGGACTACTTTCTGTCTGGGCCATTCTTGAGCTCAGAGAAGAGTAAAGAGGAGGTTGGAAACACGACTCTTAAAGTTCTTGGGAACACACTCATAACTGCCACTCACATTTTATTGCCCAAGAAAAGCCACACAGTCAAAACTGACTTCAAGAGTTCAGGAATAGATACAACATATTTTGAAACACAGTCCAATCTACCACATTAAATTAGCCTAAGGCTAATATGAGTTCAAGTACACAGGCAGATTTGTGTATATGGATCTATTAAATACACACACTACAGAAAGAGCAAGAATACCTTCAATTTTTTAGTATAATATATGATGTAGACTATTTTCTTTAAGAAGGGAAAAATATTTAGAAACATATCAAATTTTCCCTAGTGTATCTCTTCATGAATTCCTGGCTTCTTTGATACATGGGATGATTAAAGAATAATATGTTTGCCCAAGATGATATGCCTCCATTATTTATAATTGCTCTATATTATCTAATTGAAAATCAGCTAATTGAAGTCCAACTTCATCTCTCATTTCTTACCTTCCTTCATTGAAAGACTTGCATATACAATATATAACAAAATGTAGACGAATCGAACATTGCTTGCCAAAATAAGTTATTGTTCAAACAAGTTCAAGTTGTATTTTTATGATGATTTAACTTTTAACATTGGTGCTAATGTCGAGAACAAGCCCTTGTAGAGATGGGAGTTTTTAGTAAATGTTTTTGAAATTTGATAAGTTCATATGCAGTGACAGAGGATTGCTCTGAATTCTTTGGATTGTATTTTTCTGTCATACTGATCAATAATCTGCCTGAGAAGCAATATAGTGAGAATAACTGATATTTACTGATTATTCAGTAGTTCAGATATCATAATGAACTCACCAGGAACCAAAATGGCAAGGGTCCTTCTGTGATAGTTCTGCTATCTTGTTTGTAGTTTCACCTTTGGTCTCTAATAACAGTATCTACTCAAAGAGAAAATAACATGATTTTTGCTTTAAAATACATTATATTTCAAATATATAAACCAGTTTGGGTAACAAATATTCTTACAGTGAAAGAACATTATGATAATTTAAAAAATGGCAGTAGCCAATATTAGCTAAAGACATTTGTTTGACAATGCTAACATGTTTTGAGAAGAATCTAATTTATCTTGAAGAGATCCGCTATTATTTACCTAGTCATTGAGTTGCTATTTTGGATGTAAGTGAAGTATAAAAAACATTCTAAAAATGCAAAGAATGAAACTCAATAGCAAAATTGTAATACAATGTGTCACAAAAGCTTCATGCCATATATTATGTAAAATTGAGTCATTGAGTCTGGTGCCGCAGAGGAAGATAGATTTTTTTTTTTTTTTGGTCTATTATCATCACTTTGTGATTGCATTTACTAAGATTGTTTTCTCTGTAAGGCATAACTACTTCAAAAATAATGAATTAAACAAGGAGCTCCTGGGTGGCTCAGTTGGTTAAGCATCTGCCTTTGGCTCTGGTCATGGTGATCAAGCCCAAGCCCCCTGTGGGCCTCCCCTCTCAGTGGGGAGTCTGCTTCTCCCTCTGCCCCTCACCCTGCTCATGCTTTCTCTCTCTCTCTCACTCTCTCAAGTAAATAAATAAAATCTTTAAAAAAATAATAAATTAAATAATAAGAAATTAAATTTTCTTTCTTTATAAATAAATTTGCTCCTGCTTATAATAGCCACATAAAGAACATTGCAACCAAAATTAGGAGAATTCTCATTTGTTTTAACCAATCATGGAATTTTATTAAAATTTACCACATTCAAAATCATTAAGACAGCTTGAACACATTTCAGATTTTCTGAAACATAAGTGAAATCAACAATAAGTGAACTACAAGAAAATGTATATATGCTTGGAAATAACAAAAATGAAAACTTCTAAATAAATCATGAGTTTAAAAAAATAATTGGAATTGGAAAATATTACAGTAGACAATTGTTAAACTATCACATATCAATATGCGTGATGCTTCTAAAGTGATACTTGAGGGAAAATGTATAATATTGAATATTCATATTAAAAATAAAGGTTGAAAATTAATAAGCTAAGTATTTAATGTATTTCAGAAGTAAGAGAAAGAACAACAGATAAAAGAATATAAAATAAATGAAATAATAAACATAAATATTAATGAGTTTAGAAACAGACATACTATAGAATGTATACACCAAACCAAAGTTGTTTTTTGAAAAAACTAAGAAAAGACACATTATTAGCTCAAATTATTCAAGGACCATAATAAGCAAGAGAATAGGGTTACAAATAACTGATCTGAGGCATAAAAAAGGAGAACTACACATGTATAAAAAACTAAACATGGGGGCACATTCGGATTAAGTGTACGACTCTTGCTTTTGGCTTAGGTCATAATCCTGGGTTGTGAGATCGAGCACTGCGTAGGGCTCCCCACTCAGCATGGAGTCTGTTTGTCCCTCCCCCTCCCCCCTACTTGAGTTCTCATGAGCTCTCTCTCTTTTAAATAAATAAAATCTTTAAAAAAAAGAAATTAAACATATATTTAGGGAATGAATAATTTTATGGCAATAAACTTGAAATTTTAGATGCATTGGATAATTCCCTAGGGAAAGTAAATTTCAAATGCTATCTCAAGTAGAAATAGAATTAAAGAAAAGTTGGGCCACCTGCATGGCTCAGTTGGTTAAGCAACTGACTTGATTTTGCCTCAGGTCATGATCTCAGGGTCTTGAGATGAAGCCCAGCAACAGGCTCCATGTTCAGTGTGGAGTCTGCTTTTCCCTTTCCCTCTGCTTCTCTCCCCCACTCATGCTTGCTTACTTTCTCTCTCTCAAGTAAATAAATAAATAAATAAAATCTTGAAAAAAATAATTAAGGGAAAAAGGTATATAGCAATCAAATAAATTAAGTCTGGAATTCAAAATATTTCTTCAAAAGCACTAACTCCAGATAACTTTGTAGATGCATTACACTAAAAATTTATATCTCAGATATATCCTACTTTTATAGTCTCTTCCGGGGAATAGAAAAAAAGGAACACCTGCCTCTTTATATGATGCTGGATTTAAAGTTAGACAGCAGGACAAAAATTGAAATTATAAACCAATCTCAATGATAAGCAGAGATGCAAAATTCCTGAACAATTGATTAGCAAAACCAAACAAAAGCAGAATATAATAACCAAGATTTACTTATCCCAGAAATTCATAGTTTGTTTAATATTAGAAAATATTTTAATGCAATGTACACATTAACAGAGTAAGGCTAAAAGTTAAGTAAACACATTAATATATGCACACAAAATAAAAATAAATAGTATCCATTTGTAATAAAGAAACTTAGAAAGTCATTTACCAGACATGAAGAAAGGTGTTAAATAAAAAGCATCCTTCAAAGTTATATGTGAATATATTTCTTTTAAATCATGAAGAAGATCATGATATCTACCTACACCATATTAACAACATTTCACTGTAAGTTTTAGTCACTGCAGTTAGACAAATAAGAAGAAATAATAGTTACAAGAAATAACCGTATGAAACAGTCATTCTTTGAAGGAAGTATGATTGCTTACCTGGAAATTTTCTCACACCAAAATGTAAAGATAAATTATCATAGTTATAAATAGAATGTGGTAAGACTGACGATGAATGCAAAAAAATACAAAAGTAGATAGATTGCATGTACCAGCTTGAGGTTGCTAGAAAATATATCAACAGAATAAAAATTGTGAGCCTCTCATGACAATAAAGTAATAAAGCTTTACTAAATGAATGGAGGTATCATCTTCTGAACAAAGAGGTACAATATCTTTAAAATGTAGAATATCTCACTTGATTTTTATAGTTTATAAACATACTTCATATATTTCAAAGTGAAGAAAAGAAATGGAACCCTTGTATGCCAGTTCACGCTGCCCCTGGCTGGAATTGATTGGTCTAGGGGGAAATACTGAGAATGCTGGAACGAATAATTGTAAATACATTTCACTTTGTAGAAATATCAATAAAGCCAATAAACTAACAGAATAATATGACACAAACAAATAATTTATTCCCAGGATGGATGAAACTTAATAAATATTAACCCCATGGAAATTAAGAATAAAATTAATGAAGGTAAAAAAACACACCATAAATAACAAATATCAGTAAAAATAAGTTTATCTCTACATTTTTATCCAAAAATGAGTTTTTTACCTTACATTTTATCCAACTTATAAAAGAAAAATCGATCATAAAATATATTTGGATGACAAGAATGTTTATATGATTATTGAATACTTCCTGAATATTGATTTGATAAAAGCTAAAGTCCATCCCTGTTTTAAAAAAGAAAAAGAGTCATTAAAGAATTAGGCTTTAAGCATAACGACATTAACATAATCATTATTTGTAGTAAACTGTCAGCTGACAGCTATACTAAAAAGGTTTGAGAGCATAGATACTAAGCTGGAAGACAGATTGTTAATCCACCCCAACCCCAAATTCTACCATGTACCAGCTGCATAAACCTTAGCAGATTTACTGTGTTGCAGTTTCTTCACTAGAAATATATGTATAAAAATACTATCTCCTCCCAGGGTTTTTAAGTTAATAGGTATAATGCACTTAGAACAATCCTTTATAGATGTTAAATTCTCAGTAAACGTTAGTCTTTAGTATTGTCGCAGTGTAAGTTGGACTAGTAGAATTATTGATGTTAAAAACAGGAAAGGAAAAATGTTACTATAACTATTACAATGATCATATTGCTCATACTTCAAGATAATGTAAAATTTAATATTTTCAATTTAATAATCGTTTTTTAAAAACACAATCACAGGGGCGCCTGGGTGGCTCAGTCGTTTAAGCGTCTGCCTTCTGCTCTGGTCATGATCCCAGGGTCCTGGGATCCAGCCCCACCTCGGGCTCCCTGCTCAGCAGGGAGTCTGCTTCTACCTCTCCCTCTGTCCCTCCCCCTGCTCGAGCACTCTTTCTCTCTCAAGTAAATAAATAATAAAAATATTAAAAAATAAAATAAAACAAAAACACAATCACATTAAGTGTATGTAACAAATATAAGATTCCTCTATATTTCAGAAGTGTTAAAAATATAAAAAAGTATATCTTAGAATTTAAACAATATAGTATTTAATATTGGCGAGTTGTATGTAAAACTAGATTGAGAGAAAAGAAGGATACATAGCATTATTCTAAATTGTATCATTTTATGGCTAGATAACTCAAGAAGGCTAATTAAAAAACCATGTGAGTTAATGAGGGATCAGTAAAGATGAAAATATATATTCATAAAAATATAAACATTTACAGTAATTAACTGTTACTCAGCTGATAAAATAACATTTAAAATGCATTCATTCAGTTAATATACTTTGCCATGATTACTTATCCATACATTCTCTATGATATAATGCATTGTTAATCATTCATGAACAATTAGGTTTAATCTTATATAACTCAATCAAAATCACAACTCTGTGGAATCTATAAAAGCAACGTTGTTTGATCTTTAGGTAGTATTGGGTGTTGTCTTCCTTTAAAAAGCAATAAACATTTCCATAGTAAGTATGTTTAAAATTGTTATATAAAATTATAGTATGACTGCAAAGAAATATACCAGAATTGTAATAGAAGGTAAGCTTCTACCACAAAAATGTATTATGTTTTATAATAAAAATATCTTCAAGATGTAAAGTGTTTGTAGTTTTATATGGTCATAACCAAAAACCAATTGCATGTATGTTACAATGACTGGAAAAATAGCCACATTTTAGAAAGCATTTGTGTGTTGTAAATATGGCTCTTTGCCCAACTCTCACTTTCATAACTAATATTCTTAGATTTTCATTTTAATTTCCTTTTCTTTGGTGTGGGAATCACTGGAAATTTATGAAAAAGTAAGGAAACTGTCAGCATATTAAAAATATAATTTTTTTACAAATTTCTATAAAATAAAACATAGACCATGGTAAATTCCATATTCCTTGTCTGAAGATGTATAATTCAGTGCAAACACAACAAGAATAAAGGCAAGATGACTTAGGCAATAAAAAGTAATATATCCACAAATAAAAATATAAGATCTTAATGATTATTTCATCAAATAGATGAGCTTAGGAAACTTCATTGTAGAAACCAATGATTTTCATAAGTAACATTCACATGAATATACTGGTCTTTCAGTTTGACACAACTTTGGGCACAGATTCTCTACAGTTTTTGATTTTTTTTGGCAGTGACATCAATGTGAATAAAATGTACCAATTTATTTTAACAGCTGTAATAAGGGAATTATAATTTGTGCTATTTTGATGAGCTATTTAGGAAGAAAATAAAAACCTATAAAATTTTATGGAAATTTAATTTCATATTCAAGAATATAAATATAATAAATGTATTATAAATTTATTTTGAACAAAATACCCTAAACTACTTATGTAGTCTAAAATATTTTGAAAATATTTTCTAGGAGACTTTTATTAGTGATGGTTTTTTTCCCTTAAATTTTGTAGTGTTTTGGCATTTTAGAGGAAGTATCATAGATATCCTTAATGGGAAGTAATTTTACTAAATTATACTAAGTCAGTGATTTAATACAGTAGATGACATAAGAAGAGGGAAAAGGTGTGAGTGGAGGATTTAGAACTATTAAAATTTATTTGCCCTTTGGGTGCCTGGGTGACTCAGTTGGTTGAGCGTCTGACTCTTGATTTCAGCTTGGGTCATGATCTCGGGGTCGTGAGATCTAGCCCCAAGTCGGGTTCCTTGCTCAGCGTGGAGCCTACTTAAGATTCTCTCCCTCCTTCCCCCTCAGCCCCTCCCGTAGCTTGTGTCGCACTCTCTCTCTCAAAAAGATCTTTTAAACAATTTAAAAAAATTATTTGCCCTTATTCTCACTTATAATTTTTTCATTCATTCTGTGTTGGTATCACAGCTTCTCTGCCTTTATCCCTTCTTAACCTACTTATCATAACAAATTCCTTTATCTGGGAGATATTTTCATTTATACTAAGGTGATAAAAGATATCTTTCCTAAGAATAAGTGTCTTTTAATCAAATAACTTAGAGTTGGAGATGTACCAGAAATATATATTTTGAGGACTAAAATTTCTGTGTTGTTAGTTTTCAAAGCTGTTTCAATTCCATCTTGGCTATTCAAAGTGAATTAACAGAGGATAGAATCCTTGAAAGCAGCCCTGATTATCGTCAGATGTCTTTATGCCTCCATCTTTGCATAGCACTCCTCCTCCCTTGCCTCATTCCAAAAAGATAAAGCATCTTTATACCTGTAGTTTAGCACAGCGAACATCCAACATATTAAAAACAAATAATGCTTTCATGGTCAATGTACTTTGTATAATTTTAGGTTAAATTGCTGAGTTTCCACACACAATCTATTTACAGCATAATGAGCAAATATCAACACAGAGTTGTCATTGAATTAATTTATATTTTGATTTAATTTGACATGTTGGGAGCTAAGTCTCAACACATGTTACCCTGTAATACATTAAGCGGTGTCAACGGAATCTAAATGTAATTTTATAAAATTACGAAAAACCTTCACTACGTATGAGAACTTAAATGCTGGCGCAATTATCCCATTTTAGGTTCGGTGACAAATTAAAGCTGACAAAGTAGAAACGAAATTAACATACTTTGAAATGGAAACATGTTCACTCTAATGGATTAATTTCTACATTCACCTGCCATCTTTCTGTCTCAGCAATAATAAGGGGAAGAAAACTTAATGAAGTTAGATGAACCTGTAAACTTCAATACCAAGTGAGTTCACTGATGTGATTATGGCTTCATCATTTCCTCTGTTAGAAGGCCTGGTTTTTAAAGATTTGTACATTTTCACTGAGGATTCTTTATAGATAAGAATTTCACCTAGAGCCTCAATTCAGCACTGGCATAAAATGTATTGCATTGATCTAGTCTCCATTTTCAACTAAAGACATTTTTCTTCTGTGTACATGGCTAAAATAATATCAATTTCTTGAGTTCTATTTGTGTCTTGAATTGACCCACTTTGTATCTAAGGAAAAACTTTTAAACAGATTGTTTTTACTGTATCTTTAATTATCATATTTAGAAAATAGATGACATAACGCTAACAATTTATTGAAGCTTTATGGGCCATTCAATTTTCCATGAACATTATTTATTATCAGAAACACCTTCATGGATTCCCAAACAGGAAAATCCACAAATCAAAATTTTAACATTATTTTCACATTTGAGTCAATCTATTATTAAAATTGGGACTTACTTTCCATATTATTAGAATAATTCTTTTCTTTTAATACTACACCCATTATTTCATTAACTTTAATGCCACAGAGTTCTAGCAGCGTTAACTAGGAAAAAGGAAGGCTACAATTAAGCTCTAGCACGTCCTTTATCCCAAGGCCAGAGTTGCTAACCTGTGAAACACTGCATCTTGGAATCCAGAGCTTTGGTCTTGCAGTTTGCTACAGTCTGCCGGCACGGATGTGGACGTGGTTCCTCAGGCCCGGGTTGCCTGCAGAGCTGCAGTTGGTCCCTCAGTAGGTGCAGTAAACACTAGTAAATGAACGAGCTTTGGCCTTTGAACACCGCTGTCCCCTCCTGCAGCCTGTTGCTTCCCCCACCAGGCCTCGGGCAAGACTGGTACAGGGGGCTCTTGAGGCATCCACCAGCCAGGCCTTGCTCCTGAGTGAGGAACAACCTCTGCGGTGGGCAAGAGGACAAACTGCCTCCCCCCTGAGTTACCTACTGGGGCCCCAGTGAGCCACTGTGAGGACACGCCCTGTGTTGGCCTGTGGTGTCCCCCAGGGCAGGGAGAGGCAGGTGGAATAGCACAGCAGCAACCACATCCAGCCAGCTTGGACCCCAAGCTACCTGGAGCCCTCAGATGAAGGGTTGGGAGCTGGGTGTGACAGGCAGCCTCCTCCGTGGTCAGATCCAAGGCTTGCCTGGCCCAGGTAGAGTCTTGCCTCCCAGCCACTTGCCCAGGCAGTGCCCACCAAGGAGGCTGCAGTCTCTAAGTCAGTGCTCAGACCCTTCCTTGGTGAATGAGCTGCGTGTTCAGAGCCTGTGTGCTCCACGGAGGCAGGATCCCACCGGAGGCCCAGAGGGAAGACAAACAGGCAGGGCAGGCCTAGTTGGGAGAGAGCAGCCCACAGCAGCAGGGACGTCAAAAAGCATCTTTATTGTGGGGAGGGCAGGGAGGGCGCTCCAGGGTTGAGACATCATGGACAGACACACAGATGGAGCTGCTGTGGACCGCAAGACACAGGCAGACCTGCCAGGTGTTGGTTGGAGAGCTCAGCTGCAGCCCTCTGCTGGGCCTTCCTGAGAGCCCTCCTTCTGGAATACCTGGGGTGGGGAGGCCTCAGGCTTACTAGCATAATTCTCAAGGTGGTAAGTTTAAGAAATAACTTACTAATATTTCCAGTAGCTTATTTTCCTCCTAGAAACTTTAAGTAATGGAAATATCTAAACATGAGATATACTTCTTCCATAATTTCTCATTGATTGATACTTCAGCTATTTCTCCATTTACTTTGTAAATTGAGAATTTCATACTATGTCCATTTTAAGCACAATTATTATAAGTCTAAAGTGGCCATTTGATTTCTATTTCTTCTTAATACGTAAGAATCAAAGTTCTAACTGATAATGGTGGCAGTGATGGTTTGTTCTCTGCCAAATCCATCCTCTTCCTCTTCCATTTACATAGGTTAGTAGTGGATATCTGAATAGACTGTTTCCCAGCAGTAGGTGTAGACTATGTTCTCTCTCTCTGGGGTAATGTGAGCAAAACTGATGTGGGTCATTTCTAGGCCAGAGATTATAAGAGAGAGCATGTATCTTCTTTGCACTTTCTTTCTCTCCTGCCTTCTGGATGCAAATGACAGTGAGTCTTTAACCGATGAATAGAGTAGAACAAGAACTCAGCCTCTATTAGAGAAAATGTAGCTCATTTTCAAACAGAGAAATTTGTAGTGGGTGGCGGGGTGTTGCCATAACAAAATGAAAAGCTGGGATACTTGTTTAGTTGATGGGCAGTGCAAAAAAATTTTTTTTCAAGTTTAGAAAGTGACAGAGTTCTGTCAAGCTGTGATAAACATTTGATAAAACTGTCATAAGACATAACTTAGAAGACAAAGCAAATATGTATTGAGTTTTTAGATCTATGGGAAATGGCAAAAAAAAAAAAAAAAGCAGGTCACCATCTGTTGACTGCTGCCTATAGCTTTTGGCAAGATACTTTAGGAGCTGAGGTTAGGTGGATTTGATGGATTTATAAAGAGAGGGAAGAAAAGACAGAGACCAGAAAATGGGGGCTCTAGAGAGTTTGGAAAAACTAAGCTCATCATTTCAGATAACTTCAGGGCATGCATACTATTAAGTTTAGAGAGAGAACCAACAGCAGATCGAGGTTCAAAAAAAATACAGTAGGATTATTATTAATGTATAACTAAGAAACTTGGTTGTCAGTAGCACATAGAACATGCTGGAAATAAAACACATCAGAGAAATACCAAGATTTTGAGGGAATTTTATTGCCAAATAAAATGAGCTTTGCCTAAAAAGCCTGTGACTCTTCAGATTTTAAGTCTTTCCTTGTGCTACCAAACTTGCACTAGCAGAAGGGAATTAAGAAAGCAGTATGATCCTCCAGGAGGACATAATCCCACATGCTCCTTTCAGATATGGCTGTGGGGTATTATGGACAAGAAAGGACCTTTGAGAGGGCAAAATTGAGAATCAAAGAGCAAGTAAAAGATCTGAGTGACAACAGGGGTCAATATAGGGCCTTATATGCCATTGTAAATAACCTGGCTTTGACTCCAAGTGAAATGCGGATATTTGCAGAGTTTTGAGCTGAGCAGTGAATCAGTCTCAATGAAAATGTTAACTCTTTCAGAAGGCTTATTCTGGCTGGTGTGTTGAAAATAGGCTATAGGAAGCAACCTAGATAAGTGAGATTGTTTTTTTTTTTTTTTTAAAGATTTTATTTATTCATTTATTTGAGAGAGTGAGAGAGAGAGAGAGCACATGAGAGGGGGGAAGGTCAGAGGGAGAAGCGATGCGGGACTCGATCCCGGGACTCCAGGATCATGACCTGAGCCGAAGGCAGTCGCTTAACCAACTGAGCCACCCAGGTGCCCCGATGAGTGAGATTGTTTAAGAAGTTATTGAAATACTGTAGACCAGAGATGGATGTGGATTAGACCAGGTCAAGATGAGCAGAAGTGGTGAGAAATGCTGGGATTCTGCATTTTTTAGGTAGAATCAAACATACATTTTCTTGGGTGGATGTGGAGATTGAAAAATGAAAAAAGTCAAGGATTCCGGGTTTTTTTGTTTGTTTGTTTGTTTTTGTTTTTTTTGGCCTTAGGAATTGGAAAGATGGAGTTCTCAGCAGCTGAGCTGGGGAAGACATGTGGAGAAGCAGGTTTAAGAAGGGAGAACATGAGTTAAGTTTTGAACATGTTAAATTTGAGATGCATATTATGTATCCAAGAGAAAAGGTTGAGTGTGTAGTTGGATAAAAAGTAGCTGGAGTTCTTGAGAGAGGTCTGAATTGGATAGTTTTGGGAGTTGTCAGTATATATCACATATAAAATCACACACCTGAATGAAGATCACCAAAGGACTGAGGATTACAGATAGAGAAGACAGTAGATCAAGGGGGTGGGTCCTGGACAATTCTAACATTAAGAGGTCGAAGAGAAGAAAACAGGGAAGGAGACTGAGAAAGAAGAGTCAATTAGATATGAATACATTCAAGAGAGTATGGAATCCTAAGAGCCACATGAAGAAAGTTCATTAGGAAGAAGGGATGTGTTATTGATGCCAGGAACTGCTAAAGGGCCAAGTAAAATAATGTCTAGGAGGATCTTTTCCAGGAGTGTGTCCATGTGGCTCCATTCTTTCCAGTGGAACATGAACAGAAGTCATGCGGTTAATGCTACACCAGGGCTTTTAAGAGAATGCCTATGTTTCAACCACACTGTTCTTTTAAAAAAAAAAAAAATGATGCAAAAGATGATAAGGTTCTAGAAGAGTCTGACCCTCCCAAAATGAAAGAAGCCTGGGTCATTGAATCAGCATATGGAAGAGAAGCACACACAAATCTAGAATAACTGTCCTGAACTATTATGTGAGCAAGTAATACAATTCTATTGTTTTTAGTGATTATATTTTCAGAATCAATTTTTACAGTTGCTTAGCCTACCCTAACAAATACAGTAAGTTAGCATGACTCTGTCTCAGTTTCTTCATCCATAAAGAATAGTACAACCTTCACTACTCAGTAACATGGTCATTTATTGAGATGTTTACACACCGTCTTAAATTTTTAAATAAGGAAATCAATGCCTATTTTATTCTATTTTAGATAAGATTAATGGCTACTTAGAGATCAATTTATTGCTTATAAGCAACACTAAAATTCTATTCAATGATTCTACATTGCTTAATGATTAAAAAGGAATAAATCGAAGTTATGAGTGGGTTTAAGAAGATCACATATGATCTCGTCTCTGAGGGACTTTCTTTTACCTTCTCCCATAGTTTGCTTCCAGTATGCTTTTTCTCTATTTTTAATTTCACCTTATTTCTTTTTCTTGTTTCCTCTATCACCTGTCTTTTATTTTTTTTCCGCACTCTTTCCCCTCATTTATTTTTTCTTTGCTTTTCTATTCCTTTTCCTTGTTTCCATCACCTCCATTTGTTTCCCAACTATCTAGCCCTCACCTTGTTTTGTACACAAGAAGCAAGAGAATCAGCACAGGTCCATGACTGGAATGCAGGTTGAGTGTACCTGGATTTTGTTGGCTAGCCTGCAACAGAGACCGCAGAGACAATCATCCAAAGCAGCAGCTACGTACATACAGTGTGTTACAGTTTCCATGGAATGAAGGGCCCCTGATGATTTAGAATAGATTCCTCCCTTATTCTGTTTGAGAATTCATCCTAAAACATGATAAATATAATTTACCAGAAGGTCTGGTGCTTTCCTCTTACAAATATGCAGAAAAATTGAGAAACAAGGAAGTATTTTTACAGTAGATGTTATTTGCTTTGCAGTGTCTCCCAGCATATCAGTGTCCTGAAAAGAGGGAGATGATGAAAAGTCACTCGCACACCCTGAAAGGAAAAATGGGCTGTTTTAGCTGTAAGATTTTAGACTATTTTGCCATGTACCACTTCTGATTTTCACTTCACCTTGTACTTCCTATCCTAATTCCACACTCTCCTGTAGTAATATTTCATCATTCTACAATGAAGTGCTTATTTGTTTACTTCAACCAGTAGTTGTGGCAAACTTACTACGTGCCACTCTGCCGAGTCTAGGAATACTAAGAGTTCTTAAATTCAGCTCAGAGGAGGCTGCAGACATATAAAGATATAATTAGAAAATGCAGTGGGGGGCGCCTGGGTGGCTCAGTTGGTTGAGCAACTGCCTTCAGCTCAGGTCATGATCCTGGAGTCCCGGGATCGAGTCCCGCATCAGGCTCCCTGCTCAGCAGGGAGTCTGCTTCTCCCTCTGACCCTGCCCCCTCTCATGTGCTCTCTCTCTCCTCTCATTCTCTCTCTCTCAAATAAATAAATAAAATCTTAAAAAAAAAAAAAAAAAAACGAAAGAAAATGCATTGGGTACATAGTTTGTGAGTACAGAGGAGGGATTCAGGAAAGAGTTTCAGGCTTGAATATGATAGAGATGATTTGTTGCTGTATTATTTGCACCCCTCCTTACTCCCAAGGCATTTCTTGATGTCTTGGTGACTTGCTGACCACACTCTGAACCTCCAAAGTTGAAATATTTTTATAGCACCTCAATTCTGCACACCCTTAAATTCTTTCGGTCTTTAGAACCCAGTTCTCCAAAGTAAGAAGTAGAAACTTTCTCTCTAAGAATTTTTGGTGTTCAGACTCTTCTTGAAATTTGCTGCCTCTCTGAATTGCTAGTAATGTGACAAACATCTTGTTTTTCTTACAAGCGTTTGGTATAGGAAGAGGGCTCATATAGCTCTTTCTTTTCCCATTTCTTCTGTGAACCTATTTCATTGCCCAAATCATTTAAGCAAATATTAAAAGCACAGTCTCTACCACCAGCCTAGTTTACCAGTAGAAGCCAGGACTGATTCAGCTGTCTTATTAAAGGGAAGCTGTGCTACACATTTTGGCCCTATTCTTCAACTTTAAGCAAAATAAATTTGCTAAATCATCTCTCAAATTAATATTTAAAGAGATGCTTCTGTCCTTCTTTGATCTCTTTGTCCTTACTTTCTTTTGCTATCTCAGCGTAATATCGGCCTGTAATTTTCTTTCCTTGTAATGTTCTTGTCTGGTTTTGGTATCAGGGTGATGCTGGCCATGTAAAATGAGTTTGGAAGTATTCCCTTCTCTTCTGTTTTGGAAGAGTTTGAGAAGGACTGCTATTAGTTTTTCATTAAATGTTTGGTAGAATTTACCATCTGGTCCTTTTCTTTGTTGGGAGGTTTTGATTACTGATTCAGGATCCTTACTAGTAATTGTTCTGTTCAGATTTTCTATTTCTTCATGGCTCAGTCTTGGTAGGTTGTATGTTGCTAGGAATTCATCCATTTTTTCTAGATTGTTTAATTTGTTGGCATATAATTGTTCATAGTAGTTTCTTATGATCCTTAGTATTTCTGTGTTATCAGTTATAATGTCTCCTTTTTCATTTCTCATTTTATTTATATGAATTTCCTCTACTTTTTTCCTCAGGCTAGCTCTAAGTCATTTATCTTTTCACCAAACAAACAAACAAACAAAACAATCAGCTATTAATTTCATTGATATTTTCTATTTTCCTTTTGGTCTCCATTTCACTTTATTTCTCTCTGATCTTTGTTATTTGCTTCCTTCTGCTAAATGTGACTTTAGTTTGTTATTCTTTCCCTAGTTCCTTGAGCTGTAAAGTTAGGTTGTTTATTTGAGATGCTTCTTATTTTTCATCATACAGGCATTTATTGCCATAAACTTCCCTTTTAGAACTGCTTTTGCTATATCCTGTAAGCTTTGGTATGTTAGATTTCGATCTTCATTTATCTCAAGAGATTTTTGATTTTCCCATAATTTCTTCTTTGACCCATTAGTTGTTGTGAAACATATTGTCTAATCTCCACATATTTGTGAAATTTCCTGTTTTCCTCTTTTAATTGATTTCTAGTGTCATATCATTGTGGTTGGGAAAGATGCATGATATGATTTGAGTATTCTTAAATTTATTAAGAATTGTTTTATGAGCTAACATCTGATCGATTCTAGAGAATGTTTCATGTTCACTTGAAAATAGTGTGTATTCTGTGGTTGCTGCCTTGAATGTTATGTATATATCTGTTAGGCCCATCTAGTGTAATGTGTAAGTTAAGTCCAATGTTTCTGTATTGATTTTCCATCTGAAAGATCAACCCATTATCAAAAGTGGAGTATTGAATTCCCCTACTATGATTCTATTGCTGTTTATTTCTCCCTTCAGATCTGTTAATATTTGCGTTCTATATATTTAGGTGCTCTAATGTTGGGTATATAAATATTTACAAATGTTCTATCCTCTTGTTGTAATGACCCCTTTATTATTATATAATAATATATATATATATATATATTATTTTGTCTCTTTTTACAGTTTTTGGCTTACATCTGTTTTGTCTTATATAAATAATGTACCAGATGTGTATACTTCTAGAGAGGTACTGGTGGTCTGGTTTTATTGTTGAAGTGAGCCAGAAGGATAATGTGAGGGAAGTGCCCACCAGCTTCCTGAGTCTCTGGGGAGGATTGCAGCCAACCCCTACATAAATACTAAATTAGAAATCAGAGCTTTAGGTGGCAGCTTGAAAGTATGCAGTCAAACTTCTTTTAGGGAAATACCAAGAGATGGGCATTTTTTCATTACTTCTGAATTGAGTCTTGGGGAGATAGCCACAGCAGATATTTGCAGGCCTGGTAAGAAATGCTTCTTTGCTTGTTATAGCCTTTCGGGTCTCATGGATGCAATGTCTATTGGCTTTCGAGCTAGATGTCTTGGGAACCCATCCTTTGGATGAGAGTCTTAAAAGTTGTGGTATTAGATGTGTGGTCCAAACTTTTTGCTCCTCATGGAGAAGCTGTGAGTTGTGATTTACCTTTTGATTGTATGGTGCTGTGTTGGGTATGGGTTTTATGGTGAGAGTGTGTATTGCCCTTTCCTACCTGTTTCAATGTGGGTATTTTCTCATTCACCTGATAGGTAGGGATAACTCAGCTACCTTCTGGATTTCGTTCTGAGGTCATTGTTCCATGTGTAGCTATACATTCAGTGTGTCTGTAGTAAGGAAGAAGTTCAGGAGTCGCCTATGTCACCATCTTGGTCTGTCCTTCTCTCAGCATACACTGTTAAATGTATATATTCACTATTTATTTCATTCTTTTAGGAGAGTTATGATAGTTACCAATTTACAGAAGAGAAAATTATCTGTGATTGAAGTGTGCAGATTTGATCCTAAGAAATGTGATTTCAAATACTTAATTACTATGAAAACATAGCTTTAACAATGTACTGAGAACAGAAAGAGAGAGGGGAAGAACACTTGCTCTCCCAGATTAGTTATGTCAACAACCTTGCCCAACAATGGAAGGGAAGATGCCACAATCATCTGCACTTCCTATCCAGCATATAGGTTATATAAACCTATGTTAATTAGTAATATTCAATCAGCAGGCAAGAAGTGGATAACTCATTTCTATGCTTTCATGGCATTGTAGGCTTCTATGAACATGATTGCCAAAAATTATAGAGGTCTCACCAAACTAGGTATCAGTTTGAATCAGGACCAGGACAAGGTGTGGAAGTAAAGAATGCAATGAAAAAATTGAAAACCTGCAACACAGCAATCCCAGCCCCAATTTTAAAAAATTAACAAATTAAAGGTATATAAAATATTTACTTTCCTCTGAAGTTGGAAATGTCAAATAGTTTGTCATTATGGAGTAACAAACTTAACTTCAATTGTTGAAACTTGATTTAATGGAACATAGATCCCTGATGAGGCAGATACATTTCATAACACGATTTATCAAATGCACCATGTCCTTGTTATGCAAGGGTGTCTGTGGATGGAGTGTAGAATAATCTTACCTGAGAGCTTGTAAGAAAGCGGGTAGACACTCAGGTTGCAACTGAGCCTTACTGAATCAGAATCTGCATTTCAACCAGATTCCCGGGTAATTCATATTCATGTTCAAGTTTGTATGCACAATAAAGAAAATGTCCTGTTAATTTTTATCACAAATCCTGTGCTTCTTAAACTATGCTCTTCACCCTAATATGTAGATTCTAGCCATATTGTTCACACCATTCTTTCTGCCTATAACAGAAGTTTTCCCTTTATTTTATTGATGAATTTCATTTATCTCATTAAGCCTAGGTTCGACATTCCCTCCTTAGTAAGCCATTTGGACCTTGGTCAAAGTTAGTTATTCTCTTGTTTTTGTGTCTATAAAACGTAGTATAGTTAGCTTTAGCAATGTGATTGTGTTGTCTTGTGATTCTTTGTGTTTTTATCTTCCACCTCAGGAAATTATTCCTCTTTCGAAGATCTTGATATTGTCATTGCTTTCCTGGGACTTAGTACAATGTCTGACCATTAAATGTTGGTCAGTATATATTTTTAGATGTAAATTAATGAATATTTTCTTCTTTTAAAGACATACATTTTTTTAGCATGATGTAGTTATTCATTTTCCCATATCTGAGGTGTGATTTGATTTGATCATTCAATTATTTCTTCAACATACACATTATGTTATAATAAGGAATTCTGATAGAAGGTTAGGTTTTGTTCTATTATTTAATGAACCCACATTACTGAAACTTTACTTTGAAGGAATAAGACGTAAATTAGGTGATTTTGTGGATATTTTGGAGTCATTTATATTGTCTTGCTATGGAGGTGGCTACTACATATCTTTTAAATTACATAGACTATAGGCTTGGGTAAATAACTCAGGCATCACTGATAAGTATTAAAATGGAAAGACAGGAATTTACGTCTTCTTTCCCATTAACCTCGTTCTACACCCAAGAGGTAACTATGTTAACGGTTTGGTGTGTATCCTTCTTCACTTTTTTTTTTTTTTTAAGATTTATTTTTGAGATAGTGAGAGAGCAGGGGAAGAGGCAGAAGGAGAGAGAGAGAATTACAAGCAGATTCCCCACTGAGTGTGGAGTCTGACATGGAACTCGATCCCATGACCCTGAGATCATGACCTGTGCCGAAATCAAGATTTGGAGGCTTAACCGACCCCAGGTGCCCATTTCCTCACTTTCTTTATATGCACTGATAAATATAGATATCAGTCAACATACAAAATGTTATTATTGACTAACATAATTTTGCTTATTTCCTATATCTCTATTATATGTTTCTCCAAGTTTTATGTTTCTCTTTTATATTTGTTTATAGCATTTTTTGCAATATGGAATTCTAAAGTTTTTTTTTGTTTTGTTTTTATTTATTTATTTGACAGAGAGAGAGAGATAGCGAGAGCAGGAACACAAGCAGGGGGAGTGGGAGAGGGAGAAGCAGACTTGCCGCCAAGCAGGGAGCCCAATGCAGGGCTCAATCCCAGGACCCTGGAATCATGACCTGAGCCTAAGGCAGATGCTTAATGCCTGAGCCACCGAGGTGCCCTGGAAGTCTAAAGTTTTTAGGTATTAGGTTATGTTAATGTTTACCTTTATGGCATCTGATTTTATTTTTTTGTGTGTTTCTTTGATTCTGACTGCCGAAGTCTTACCCCACTGGACTGTAATGACAGAGATGGTGTCTATTTTGTTTAATACTGATTAAACTCACCTAACAAGGCTGTTGGCACATAAGAAGGACTTAATAGACACTCTGGACGGACTCTGTATTTCTATTAAATGAGTTTCACCAATTAAGCTCACTTTAAATTCTACACCAAATCTCACTCTTTTAAATTCTGTGGAGCCTTGAAATATTAAGAACACTTGAAATGATTGAGCAAAACCTCTATAATTAAGGTAAGTTTTATTATCCATCATTTTGAAAGTTATATCTTAATCCATATCAGAACAAACTTATCCTTCAGACTTTGAAAGCTTGATTGTGTTAAATGAGAGGCCAGATAGCTACACAAGACTATTTACAGCATAACTCTCATGCTGTGAAATAAAATTATAATGTAAGACTGATTTCATTTTCTTGCATTTGCTAATTTTTAAGGAAACCCATAATTGTTTAAATATAAGAGGATTAACAGCTAATGCTATTATTAAAACATAATAGGAAAACCAATAGCTATTATTTAAACATAATTATTAAATTATTATATAAACATTTAAATATAAACTTATATTTTTAACTACTGCTGAATATCATGATACATAGCTATAATTGCCCACTACTGTTGAAGGTGAACACCACTATTCAATGGTGAATAGAGGGTAAGGATTGGGGTTTGTATGAAGTATGGGAGAAACTTCTCTCTACTGGCTAGAAAATTCTCCCATTGATACTTATTTTTCTGAAATTATTATTTTTGTGTTTTTAGATAGTTCGGTATACCATTTCCCATTATTCACATTCATAGCTGTACTACTATTAAGATCTTATGTATTTGTTTAGAAGAGAGTGAGAGAGAGAGCATGGGCAGGGGAGGGGGGAAGGGAGGGGGAGAAGAAGAAGGAGAGGGAGAAGTAGACTCCCCGCTGAGCAGAGAGCCCGACTCGGGGCTCAATCCCAGGACCCTGTGATCATGACCTGAGCCGAAGGCAGACGCTTAACTGACTGAGCCACCCAGGTGCCCCATAGCTGTAATACTATTAAACTGCTCCATGTGGCTGCCACCACACTTGATGGCCTCCATATGTCAGCTCATTAATCTTTACAACAAACTTAAGTGATAAGTGTTGCCATATCATTTGACATTTGAAGAAACTGATGTTTGAAGATATTAGGCAACTTGCCCAAGGTTACATAGTGAGTAAATGGAAGACCTAGAAGTGAAACTCAACTCTGTTTCACTGCGAAATCCATGCTCTTTGCTTTATACTCTCAAGAGCTTCTGTTCTCCCTGTAGTGGTGAATTTAATTCTCTGCAAATCCAGAATGAAGACATGTCTGGGGTTTTTGAAGTGGTTACTTGTGTCATAGCTTGTGTTGTGGAACAGGGTTGATGCACAGCAGGAGAATCTGGTGTGGTGAATAATGTGAAGTCTTTCCACTTCAATGCCATAATCTTGTAATCAAACAAGGAAAAAAATCATGACATATTTGGTGGGGATTAATTCCTATTGTTTAATTATTGAGTTCTGCAACAAGTTGTCATGGGCACTTTTTACAAAATTAAGTAATCTAAGCAATTTGAGCCAATGCAGAAGCAGAGATTATGAATAAAGATAATTGGAAGTACTCTATTCCCCCAGGTTTTGAAACTGTAGATTTGAAACAAGATTTTCTAAATCATTAAGATTCCAGGAATCCCCAATATGTTTTTGTATCACATTTAACACCATGTGTTTGCTTCTAGAGAGAATGAAGAGCAATGAGATCTTTCTGTAAGCAATGACTATTGACTGGCTATCTATTAACCTATGCCATTGTGTTAAACTCTGGAAGTTAGCAGTGACTGAGATGGGCACAGATCCAGGACTCATGGTACTTTTCAGATGAAATGAGAAAAAAAAAACATGATAGTAACCATAATAAGAGAGCAACCATAGAGTTCTCTCAGAACACACCACATTTCTCTAGCTGTAAGAAGTCAAAAAGTGTCTGATGCAACATTGATTTAATAGCATTAAAAACTTTTGGAATATAGAAAAGGTACTATATTGAATGTACATGTCATTTAGAAGATGAATATAGGTTTTAGAGGTGTTTGAACATGTCTAAGAATTGAGGACATCAGGGAAGACTTCCATGGGAATTGATACTTAGAGACAAAAAGGATGACTAAAAGCTAAGGGGGCAAAAAATTGAGGAAGGAATTTAGCAGGCAGAAGCAATGATTTAGATAATGTTCCTGAGGTCAAAAAGGCAGTGAGTTCACTGGCATTAAAGGATAGGCAACTCCCAGGACTGGTCATCAGTAACATTTGCAGGTAAGGTTGACTAGCATGTGAAGGCTCAGTATTTGAAAAGCTTATAAATCATGACTTGGATTTCAGACGTAATTCACCAAAGGGTTTCAAGTAGGGGAATGGCATGATCTGACATCTATTAAAAATATTCTGACTCCAATGTGAAGAAAAAACTAGACTGGGACAAAAATCAGTGTGGGAAGTATCAATATTTCCAGTGTCTACAATACTACTATGCATTCAGTGGGTGCTGAATACCTATCTGTTGAATGGATGATTGGCTGAGTGGCTATCCTTGTTGAAAAGGGAGGAGTTGGATTAGCTACTTGGAGAGTTCTTTACAAGAGATTTTAACTGAATTCAACAGGTTTTAATTTTTTTTTAAATAATAGGAGTCAGTACTTTTAGGCCAAATTGACCTCTGGCTGACTTTTATATGTCCTGTGAGCTAAGAATGGATTTTACATGTTTAAAGAGTTGGGGAAAAAATAGAATGAGACTTTATATGGCCCACAAATCCTAAAATATTTACTATCTGCATTTACTACCTGGCTCTTTACAGAAGTAGTTTACTGACCCCTGTTCTACAGAAACAGGTAATGTGCTACCCTTGTAAATGTTCTCTAGAATAATGATGATATTGATGTGCTTTTAAAAATGTTTGGCTACTAGGGGCGCCTGGGTGGCTCAGTTGCTTAAGCGACTGCCTTCGGCTCAGGTCATGATCCTGGAGTCCCTGGATCAAGTCCCGCATCAGGCTCCCTGCTCGGCAGTGAGTCTGCTTCTCCCTCTGACCCTAACCCCTCTCGTGCTCTCTCTCATTCTCTCACTCTCAAATAAATAAATAAAATCTTCTTTAAAAAAAAAAAAATGTTTGGCTACTTGTATGCTGAGTCTTTATTGCTCTTCCTGTCAGTGTTATGATATAGCTGTTGCTTTTATTTTTTTTTATTTTTTAAAAGATTTTATTTATTTGGCAGAGAGAGACACAGTGAGAGAGGGAACACAAGCACGGGGAGTGGGAGAGGGAGAAGCAAGCTTCCCGCGGAACAGGGAGCCCGATCCGGGCTCGATCCCAGGACCCTGGGATCATGACCTGAGCCGAAGGCAGATGCTTAACGACTGAACCACCCAGGCACCCCTATAGTTGCTGCTTTTAAAAAGTCATTTTACCTAAATTATTTCTCATTTATTTGTATTAGCTTTTCAAAAAACAGAGAGATGAACTGGATCACTTCTTTTATCTCTTTTGGGGTTGATAGGATTTTGTAATAATATGACCAGGTTTAAGCTATGAAGCCTTACTGTAATAAAAATGTGGGAAAAAAGAGAAATGGAAATAACACTTTTTAAATTTGCCTTTTTTCATAAATTAACTATTTTATTTTCAACACAATGCCTGAACAAAGTAAAAGTGTAGTTGCTTGCCTTTACCTTTCTAGTTCATCCAACACAGTTCCTTCCACATCATAGTTATCAAATAAGTGACTAGTGAATGAATGAATGGATGAATGTACGAATGAATGAATGAATGAATTAGATGGAGTATTTTGGTTCAGAGAAGTTAAGAAACTTGGTCCTAGTCATGTAACTAAGAAGTGATATAATTAAATGCTTTGACCTAGGGCTTCTCCCTAAAGCCCGTAACATTTTTGTGGTGTTTAAATATGGATGGCTTTTATCTTAGGGTTTCCTTGAGGAACATGACAAGTATGTTATGTTCAATTATTCTTAATATTAATATTTAATATTTATTGAGGAGGGCATTGTTATAAGAACTTTACACAAATATATTAATTTAAAACTGCACAGAATCATCTGGAGTAGATAATATTATCACTCCAATTTTAGAAACTGGAAATGCGGGCAGAGAGGAACAAGACATTGCCCAAAATCAACTCATGCAAAGCTTTGATATGAACGGGTTGTGTTGGCTGAGCTCTCATCCACAGTAGTATGCAACTGAATACTTACTTTAAAGTATACACTTACTGTTTTATGTCTAGCACTCTGCTAGGTAATGTTTGCCTAATGATTAGCCTTCCTTCATAACCATGGTGTAGGTCAGCATAATTTTCCTCTTTTGGAAGCTGTGCAATGAGTTTATTTGTAAATCAATACAAATTCTATGGAGGATGAAATTGAAACTTAGAGGTTAAGTCATGTATTTACAAAAGGATATTAGTATGAGTAAAGTGGATTTGTGGAGTCATGATCTCTAGGAATCTTCTTAAAGAAATATCCTGTATCTTTTTCTCAACTTAACCTCATGCAGTTAGCTATTAAATTAGAGATAGTTATAATTATGATTCTTCTATTCACTATTTTCAACTTGATGACAAAATATACATTTGATAATTAATAAAACATGCAATATTTGAAGACTGCACAGTTTCAAAGTGATGGCAGGTAAATAACCAGCCTCTTTCACCAAAGGCCATTTTAACTTTTGTGTGAACGATAAAACCAGTCATGTAGCATAGAGTATCTTTATTTTAGCACTGAGAAAGTTATTTGGTGATATCAGAGATATACAGACAATAAATTGCAGAGATACAAGTGTTTTATACTGTTTGTGAGTATATGTGCACATCCATTTTATACAGTGACTACATATATAGATTAGAACAATACACAGTAAAATGTACCTGAGCTAGATATCTGAGTACAGATCATACATAGAAAGAGCGCATTTATATTGCCATCCTCAGAAAACCACTAAAAGGTTGGTAAAGGGATTTTTAAGAGACATAAATCAATAAGGTCAAAATAAGGGAGATTAAAAAAAATAATAAAATTATGGAAGCAAAACTTCAGCTAAAAAAGTGGTCCCTGAATTACAAGAAGAAAGCAATATCTCAAGGTGGCAAGGTGAAAGCTAAAAAGTGACCCGATTCGTTCCACAGAATCTTTAAAAGCTTCAGATATTAGTAGCACTACCTATTTTTAAAATTGAGATTATTGTCTGGAAGTCTGAATAAGGAACAACTAGTCACCAAAATAGCCTCTTTAGCTTCTTTCCATTCTATATGAATGGATCAACAAAATGTGGCATATTCAGAAAATAGAATATAATTTGGCAATAAAAAGGAATGAAGTACTGTTATACACGCTACAGCATGAGCCTTGGAAACATTATGCTAAGTGAAAGAAGCCAGTCACAAAAGACCACATATTGTATGATTTCACTGATATGAAATGTGCAAAGTCGACAAATCTATAGAGACAGAAAGTAGATTAACATTTGCCAAGTGCTGAGGATGGGGAAGGGGAGCAATGGAAAGTAATTGCTAAAGGGCATAGGGTTTCCTTTGTGGGAGACAAAAATATTTTAAATTTAGATTATGATAGATGCACAATTCTGTGAACATGGTAAAAAAATATTGACCTGTAAGCTTTAGGTGGGTGAATAAGAAAGATATTTGACTAAAGCTGTTAATAACAACACGAACAAAAAGCCTGAGCATTTGTTCTGTGGAGAAGGTAAAGCAAAGGATCTTTGAACTAAGAAAAAAAAAATAGTTACAGTTGAGGGTAGGAAACCTTGTTGAAAATAGAGGATCAAGTGAATACTCATATGCTGAAGTCCAATACTCTCCAACCCTTTCTAATCACTTAGATCTACAATGACACCCAATTGTGTGGTCTCCTGAGATCTTCTCTGGGGATCTGATCAGGCCCAAAGGAACTACTTATAGATAAGAAGGAACATCAGGGATTCTCCAAACATTGATCAACCAGACTGCCTTACAGTGAAGGCTAAATTGATCAAATTTCATTCACTGCACACATTTAAAACTCCCCATTAGCTTTTAATTAACACACTTAAAAATGAGTAGACAACTGAGTATCCCAAAGAGCTGAGAAAAGTCCTAACAAATGCACAGGATAAAGCAAACAAAAAATAAACAAAATAAACAAGACAGAGATCATACAGGGTTTAAAAAAACCCATAAAACTATCACTAATATCTTTGGGAAAATAAGAAAATATGTTGCATCCATGAAACTCATACAAGAATTCAATTAAAAATCATTTTGGAAGTTAAAAACATGAGAGTAGAAATGAAAATTCACAAAAAGTAGTAAACAGAAAGTAGAGGAAATCTTCCCTAAATCTTCCAGGAATTAAAAGAAAAAGTCTCTGGGGTGCCTGGGTGGCTCAGTCGGTTAAGTGTCTGCCTACGACTCAGGTCATGATCCCAGGGTACTGGGATAGAGCCCTCCATCGGGCTCCCTGCTCAGCGTGGAGTCTTCTTCTCCCTCTCTCTCTGCCCCTCCCCCTGCTCATGCTGTCTCTCTCTCAAATGAATAAATCAAATCTTTAAAAAAAATCTCAAATAGAGAATATGGAAAATTTAAGACATTTATAGTATCCATCAAAAGGTTTATTATATGAATCAAAGAAGCAGAGAAAATCATCACTGAAATCATTCAAGAAAATATTCCAGAACCGAAGAATAGTGAGGATATATGCTTGTAGACACGGGGTTACTTAAGTAAAAGAGATGAAAAAGAAGAGTTAAAGATCCAAACTCTTCTTTCACGTAGGTGATGAGCACGGGCAGTGGATTCAGTGCAGGAGAGAGCAGGCCTAGAGTTTGTTGGGTGGCAGAAAAGAGAGGGTGGGGTGGGGACGATGGTCTTGAAGAAGCAATCAATGGAAATAAAAACGACTTGTCTTGGTGGAGCTGACCCCCTGGCCTTGAGATAAAGGGATAAATTGGTGGGGAAATGCAAAGCAGAACAAACAAAAAAGAGCCTCTATTTAAGAAAAATGCATGGGAGGCAGTATCATCGAAGGACAGCCAAATTTTTAAGACAAGGAGGTGAAGGGAATTCCTGGGGGCCACTTGGAAAGACTTTAGTGGAAAGAAAGGCACTGGAGGACTAGGTAAGATGAGAGCATGTTCCAAATATCATAGAGATGTATGTTGAAATGGTAACGGATGATTTGGTGAGCCTAGAGCTTCTAGTAATGATTGAAGTAAACAAAACTGAGCTATACTTTTGATAGTTTCTTAAAGAAGGGTGAGCAAACAGGGTGGTGGTATGGAATGTTTTCTTCAGTGATTTGTGGGGTACCTAATCACAGAAATACTTGCATCATTCTACAGCACTGATGGAGCAGCTATGCAAGGTTTCCTGTGCATTTATGACCATATTTAAGGAAGCATAAGGCTAATAATTCTGCCTTTTGTCCCTTTCTTCTCAATTACAACCTACTTTTGCTTTGTTAGGGCTGTACTGGGACTATTAATTGCAGCTGTGTATTTTCTTACTGTACTCCAAAGGTCTCAGCACAGTACCACGCCAGTGCTAAGGATGATTTAGGCAATGACTTTTGAAGAGATGAATTTGGCAAAAAGGTTTCAGAATTTTTTATAGAATTATGGAATTAGATGGGATTTTATCGTGTCCTCAGTTCTGAATTTTTAAAATAAGCATTTCCATAACCCTAAAGAACATCTAAATATTTGGTTGGCAAGGTGAAAATAACTACTTGGAAGAAGCAGATGCATAATAAAAGAGAACAAATGAGCAGACTAATACAATACCCCAGGAAATAATCAAAGATGACTCCATGGAATAATAATCATGGTTTATAATTCAAGAGGATGAGGCCAATAGTGGGGATGGGATAAAAAATAGGAAAAAAAATGTTTAGAGTCAGAACATGAATTTTGATTACCATAAGAATGGTAACTGAAATATTCTGTAATGTTAGCCTGTTATCAAAGTAGTATATATATTTTTTAATTTGAAAGAGCTTTAAAATTTTATTGAAAAAATTTGGAATGATAGTATACCCATTTAATAATTATTTTGGATTTATGATAGTGTATTCTTAAATCATTAAATATGAGTACTTTATTTCCCAAGCAGAATATCCTCTCAAAAATAGAAATATGTATCCTAGTTATTTTAGGGATCCTTAAATTCAAGATATCTGAATATATTTGCCAGTAATTTTGTTGTTCATTCATTCAATTGTTAATTCATTAGAGACATATTCATTGACCATCTACTGTGTTAGGCAGTGGGAATAGATACAAAGATAAGAGTATCATCTGTCCTCATGAATCTTAGTTATGAAACTAAAATGTATATTGTTTGAGATTTTAAAAATGAGGAAGAATCAGGTTGATTTTGGAGATGCAATTTCTAGAATTTATTTTTTATTTTGTCTTATTTTATCTTGATTTTTGATTAAGCTAAAATTTGACTCAGGTTTCACTATCTACTAATGGTTAAAAAATTTTTTTTTTCATTTAAACAACAGCATTTTGCCTTGGGGCAAGCTGTTCATTTAATTCCTTATCATTGTGGAAATTCTAACCACAAACAAGATAAAATAAATCACAATACTACTGAGGCAAACCATCGCCACGTTTATAAAGCAGAAGGGAAAAGCAAGTTATAGCTGCTTTGAAATACTCATGACAAGAAAATGTAAAATAAATACGAAGTTATTAAACTCTCATGATTTGAGGAAAAGGATTATAGATGTAGAACAAACTTAGTTTTAGATAAATTTATACTATTTTAAGATTTTGGAAATATGTTATTACTTTTTTATATAGTGCATTTTATAATAGTCAAAGTGTAAAACTTAAAAAAATAGAGAATAATACAAAAAGAAAAATAGTTTTGTAATTCTTCAAACCTGTCATAGTCATTGTATTTTTCTCTTTCCTTTGAGCATTTTTTAGTAAATGTACATGTGAGTATACAGATGCATATTTTATGTAAGTGTAAACATATATTTAGTTTTATATCTTGAAGTTTTCAGTATAGATTTATATGAAGATTTTTTCAAATCATTAAGACTTTAAAAAATATATCTAAAATGATTGTAGAATATTCCATTATGTAGCTATCTCTAATACGTCCATCATTTTAGGGGATCTATCTAAATGGTTATTGCAGGCATATTCACAATATTATGCAAAATGTGTTCTTAGCTTTTGATCCAAGGATGATGTCATGTGCTGTATTTCTTGGTGTGTGTGTATTTGTAACTGATGGCCAAAAGAAGGTGATGCATGTGCTCTTGATCTTATCTGTGCAGTCATTAGTTACATAATCTAACACTGGCTATGTTTCTGAGAATGAATGTTTCCTGTCAGCTGTACAGAGATTAAACTCATCTCTGATCTATCGTTGATCCTTTTCTTGTCACAAGTTATGCATATATGTTCATTCAGTATTATTGTCTCAGCCGTTATTTCTGAAATATTTTATTAAGTGACCATCTCATCTAGTTAGAGCATATTGTTAACTTTAGAATTTGGAAAGGGTAGCAATCTACTTAATTCTCTCCAGGAAGATCTCAGACCCTTAGACCTGGCACAGTGAGTAGAAGAAAAACTTAGAGCCTGTGGTTCTATGGATAGTCCTGACTTTAAATCCCTTCAGAGTCACAATCTATTGACCCTGAGCAGTTCATTTACTGTCTTTAAAATCAGCTCCATCCATGGTAAAATCCACATATCTACAGGTAGCTTTGTAGAGGCCACTATAAAAACAATCATTGTAATTCCTTTATAATACTGGCGGACACACAAAAGAGACACACGTGGCGATAATTATGTTGTGATTAGGATCTATAGGGATTAGGCCTCCTTTCTGGAAGTCAACATCAGATCAGTTACAGATGAGAGACCATAAGAGGTTACTGTAGAAAGACAAATGGTTCCCTGTGAGGATGGTAATGAAATCTATGACTGTGTCATTTTATAGCAATATCTCTTCTTCTAAATCTCACTCAATAGCAAATCAGTGAGACAGACAATTTTAATTAGATGGGCCCCAAGGAAGGTAATAAATGGTTGTTCACAAACACTCCCAGTGATTTTCATGAGATAAAAATAAATCTATGGAACAGGACTTCTGCTTTTTTGGGATGGTTCTCACAGATGGGCAGTTGATTAGGATACATCAGTCAGCAAAGGCTAATAGTCTTCAAGGGAAGCTATGGGGACCTCCCTTAGAGAATAATGAAGCCCACTAGAGTGGTTCAGACCAGCATGTGTTGGAAATCTGTATCGTGACAAAACATATCTGTCTAGTATTACTAAGCATAAAAGGATATGTATTTGTTTACTGTCACTATGGAGTTTCTTTAGTTTTCTTTAAAACTGGGAGGAAGAGTAATAAAACGAATCTTTTCTATATTTTTACTAAAAATTTGATAATTGATGGGTTTGTGCAGTTAGCTTTCACTGGTGCAGCTACTTTATAATAACACGTGCAATCAAAATGAAAATAAGAAAGATCTTTATTTTTTATTTTTATTTTTATCTTTTAAGATTTTATTTCTGTATTTGACAGAGAGAGACGCAGTGAGAGAGGGAACACAAGCAGAGGGGAGTGGGAGAGGGAGAAGCAGGCTTCCCGCCGAGCAGGGAGTCCGATGCGGGGGTCAATCCTGGGATCATGACCCGAGCCGAAGGCAGACGCTTAACGACTGAGCCACCCAGGCGCCCCTAAGAGAGATTTTTAAAGTAAACATACGTGAATATATAAACTTTTATTCCGATTTATTAACATTGAGCACATACAAATATTTTAAAAACAAGATTTCTTTTAAAAAGAAATCATAAAGTATTCAGCTTTAATTACTTAAAAGACCATTAGTTTTTAGTTAATTAAAATAGCGTAACAAGCAAGTAGTAGCTCAGATAATGGAAGACACAGAGACAGCATTCCTTCTTTTTTCTTGTTATGGTTTGTGTATGATAAAGCTAGTGTATATCTCTAATTCCAGAGTCACACTGCTAGCTCCAATAGCAAAAGGAAACTTAAAAACCTAAATGTTTTCTTCAGACTAATTGCACTTTCAAGCAAGCAATCCCTCGGGGTACTAGTGAAAGAAGTAAAATTTACATGAACAGCTAATGTTTTGCTATTGAAGATATATATATATGCATACACTTTGGGCATATATACCATAAAAGAACAGCTTGCACATATAAATAGAATTCTTTCATTTTGAGCCACCAAGGTCTAATGTATTATTATTTGCATGGAAGTTAGCTGATACTGACTTTTGCACAATGTATGAAGATAGGTATTGTCCAAATTCATTGTTTAGAACAATATTGCAACAAAAATGTTCAAATTTAAAGTATAAAATATTTCAAAGCCCTAAATATTATAAATGCTTATTTTGCTATATAAAATTCATATTTTAATTATAAGCCAGTAATATATTTTACTAAAAATTCTCCCGCAATACTTTATTAAATTCAAGACGTTAGAAGGTTCCACAGTTAATTGATATACATTAATCCATAACTCATTTATCTGTACATTAAATACATGGGGGTAGGGGCTATTATGTGCCAGTGACTTTTTTAAGTGAAAAAAATTAAGATAGTGTCTGGCATATTAAAAAATAAACTAGCCATCATTTATTTGGCATCTAGTATTTTAAAATTATTCATCCATTGTTACTACAGTGGCATTGTTAATAATTAGTGGCAGTCGAGCAAAGTACTGAAGCATATGAGTTCTTAAACCAGACTAATGAATTTTAATGCAGGTTTTCCCCTTGCTAGAGATGAAATCTTGTTTCTGGTATCTCTGTGACTTACTTTTCTCATCTATACAATGGAGAAAAAATGCCACCTATGTCCTCAGATTGTTGTCAAGATTAAATGAAGTAATGTATGTAAAATATTTTTAAAAGTATCTGGGACACTTTAATTTTTCATGTATTCTACAAATTATTATTCTTCTTGAATGATAGGAATAATTAATCCTGAATCCTAAATACTGGGAATAATTATTGCTATTCCTGATTCCATGAGATCACTTTAAATCAGAGTTTCGAGTGACTTGTCACAAATCTCACAGCCAGTAAATATCAGAGCTAGGAATTAAATGCTGTTCTGTCAGCTTCTAAATCCCAAACTCTGTTCCTATAATATCAAATGTTCCCAAGATGTTTACCTACTAGGGCTTTTTTTTTTTTTTTTTTCCTGTTTAAATGAAAATACTCAAACTCCTTTCCAGGTCTTTGGGAAATTCTGAAGAGTTTCTAACATGTGAAAGAGAATATGAAGGAAGGAGTCGGGGAGTCTTATGTTCCTTTGGCCACTCTAAATTCTACTGCAAATTAAATGATCTATTTACTTTTTAATTTCACTTCCCACTCATCACACAATCAGTTGGGTACTCTCTCACTTTTTGTTATTCACACTTTTTATTCCTTTTTTTTAAAGAATTTATTTGAGAGAGAGAGTGTGTGTGTTTGAGAGAGAGAGAGCAGGCACGAGGGGGTAGGGAGGGCAGAGGGAGAAGAGAAGCAGGTTCCTGGGAGCTCGATGTGGAGCTTGACCCCAGGACCCTGGGATCATGACCTGAGCAAAAGGCACAAGCTTAACAGATTGAGCCACCTAGGAACCCCCACACTTTTTATTTCTTTTGACACTTTTTATTCCTTTTGAAGCAAAATTTTCTAAGGTTCTTGGGAAAAAAGGAACGCCTGGGTGGTTCAGTTGGTTAAGTGTCTGCCTTCGGCTCAGGTCATGATCCCAGGGTCCTGTGATCCAGCCCTGCATCTCCAGCCCTGCATCGGGCTCCCTGCTCAGCAGGGAGTCTGCCTCTGGCTCTCCATCTTCTTCTTCCCCAGCTCATGCTCTCTCTCACTCTCTCTCTCTCTCAAATAAGTAAATTAAATAAATAAAAATAAAGATTGGTCTTGAGACATGGCATGCACTCACCCAGGAAAATAATAGGAAATGACTTAAAAATAAATATTAGACATAATTATTTTTTAGGTTTTTAGGACATTTTTTGGGAACCAATGTTACAGGAACTGTCATTTAAAAAAAATTATCTCCTCCCCCTGAAACGTATTTTCCATCTTTCGTATCTTTTCTGTGACATGCTCTATTATACATTTCCTGGTAGTCATATGAAAACATTCTTAAAAAACCAATAATACCTTTTTTTCTTTTAGATATTTTATATGAAGTCAGAAATATAATCTAAGAGCACATTGGATTAGTGTGTGTGTGTGTGTGTGTGTGTGTATGTACGTGTGTGTGGTTAATCATCCTAAATCCTTTTTTTTATAGCTGGCAAAGATAAAGTTTTGGAGAAAGGGTAGCTTAATTCTTGTAACAGCTATGCAATTTTCTGGTTTGCTACATAGAAACACCTATGCTTCCCTGAAGGTATTAAGCATTCTGGATATAATGACAATAATATTTAGACTTCACAGCACTTACCAATGAATTCTTTATAAATCAGCTTACTGTATCTAGCTAGACTAAGGATATGGTTTTATTGTGTTTGCAATAATAAATGAGAAAGGGAAACCTTACTTTCCTATTCTTTGAGAACTCCAGAATAATGTATTTCAAATTTAAAAGAAGAATGTTCCTCAACAACTAACCTCAGTTAAATCACTACATAGGGCAGGGGGGAACAGAAAGGAACCAATGTGAATCTTTTATTTTTCTAAGCAAGAACAATGAAATATTTTTAAACCTATTTATCTTTATTAAATAAAAAACACAGCTTTTTGGCAAAGATTTCCAAGCTCTTATAAATTTCTCTGCTTCTTAAAGAAATCCAATACATAAGAGAATTATTTATACATGTTTTTTGCCTCACCTTCTTTCAAAAGCTGGAAGTTCAGGGAATACCACTGTACTTCTTTCCAACTGCATATTGGAAAAGGCATTATACTAAAATATCACATAGACAGATTTTGAATCAGGAAAATGGATGATTGAGTTATAAACTTTGCAGTGATTTTCAGTCAGCTGCTGAGGAGCTTATTTTCAAAATTTAATCTGAAATTGCTGGATGAAATTGCCTTAACATCTCAAAGTATTCGTTTTCTTGTCTGTGAAATAAAATATTCATCCCTGTACAACAAGGACTTTAACAATGAAAATGGAAATTGTAATTTTGTTATTAATTTATCTGAAGAGAATATTTTTGAAGATTTTATTTATTTATTTGAGAGAGAGAGAGCGCACAAGCAGGGGGAGCAGCAGAGGGAGAGGAAGAAGCAGGTTCTGAGTTGAGCAGGAAGCCCAGTGTGGGGCTCCATCCCAGGACCCTGGGATCATGACCTGAGCCGAAGGCAGACGCTTAACCACTGAGCCACCCAGGCGCCCCTGAAGAGAACTTTTTTTTTTTTAATTGCCAAGCTCTGTTGAGAGCTTTTTATGCACTGTCTTTTTACAAATGACACATAGCATACATATAGAAAATTGAAATTCTAATTGTTCAACTCTATGAAAATGTACAGTTTGAAAACATCTGTGTAATATGCACCCAGATCAAGAAACTGATTCAGGAGCTCTTACATGACACTTGCCAGTCATCTTATCACTAACCCTATTCCCACAAGGGTACCCATTATCTTGATTTCCAACACCATAAGTTAGTTTTATCTGTTTTTGCAGTATACATTTAAGTTGTATCAATAGCCCTGAAATGTAAACATGGTGAATTCCTTTCAGATACCCTTAAGCATTGATAAAGTCAAAGGAGATGCATTTCCGTGGAAGGCTGTGGGAATGTTTCCTGGAAAACTGATTCACTGACAGGGCTGTTGGATTGAAACTAAAAAACAAAACAGTGAACTTGTGTTTGAATGTGGCTTTCTTGCCAACACTGGAATTCTGAGAAATTTATTGTCCCCGATTTTCTCCTTTCTTTTTTTTTTCAAATTTTATTTTATTATGTTATGTTAATCACCATACATTACATCAATTAGTTTTTGATGGAGTGTTCCATGATTCATTGTTTGCATATAACACCCAGTGCTCCATGCAATACGTGCCCTCTTTAATACCCGTCACCAGGCTAACCCATCCCCCCACCCCCTCCCCTCTAAAACCCTCAGTTTGTTTCTCAGAGTCTATAGTCTCTCATGATTCGTCTCCCCCTCCGATTTCCCCCACTTCATTTTTCCCTTCCTACTGTCTTTTTTCTTTAACATATAATATATTATTTGTTTCAGAGGTACAGGTCTGTGATTCAACAGTCTTACACAATTCACAGGGCTCACCATAGCACATACCCTCCCCAATGTCTATCACCCGCCACCCCATCCCTCCCACCCCCCACCATTCCAGCAACCCTCAGTTTGTTTCCTGAGATTAAGAATTCCTATCAGTGAGATCATATGATACATGTCTTTCTCTGGTTGACTTATTTCGCTCAGGATAATACCCTCTAGTTCTATTGTTCTAAGGGTTAAATAACATGTGGAAGAACTTAGGAAACAATAAAGTGCTTTACAAATGGAAGACAGGAGCAGCAGCAGTGGTAATACAAAGAAGAAAACATGAGAAATAGCATTGGGCAAAGCTGGCATGTAGAGTGTGTGCAGGAAATGGCAAGAACTATATGATGAGGCTGTTGTCATAGGTGTGGATTATGTGGTAGAGGGATTAATTATGAGCAAGTAGATTAAAATGTAGTTTGGAAACATATGGAGTCAATCTCTTTTCAATATGCAACATGGCTTGAATAAAAAACAGGAATGTATAATATAAAGTTACTCTTATTTGCTTTTGGGGAGGGCAGTGATTAAGACCACTTTTTGGAAATTTAGGTATGGTGAGCATTTTGGGAATTTGAAACCAAGACTAATTTTAACTTTCTTCAGCCTCTGGAATTTAGAATGTAAAGGATAGTATAATCTATATTAGTGAAAAGAGAGACCTCTGAACTGCTTTGTTCTCTTTGAAGAGGCTAGCATGAGAGAAAAAAGAAACAGGGAAAGCTCATTCTACCAGTTCTTCTGTGGCCACTGAAATCCATGTAACTTGTTGATCAGGAGGTAGATTTAATTCCATAAGACCATGGGTCTAGACCTGAAGCATGCATAGGAATCACTTTGGTGGTTTCTTAAAAGGCAAGTTCTGGGCCCCATACCTTCAGGGACTCTCCATCATTATGACTTTAAAAGAAACTAAGTGATTTTGTTAAAGGTATTACAGGAACTCCAGATCTTAATTCTTACTGTAGGGGACAAAGAACTGAAAAGTTTGCAAGTTGGGCTAAAAGTTGGGTAGGTGGGTAGACAAAAACTAAAGCCTGGTAGAACTTGGGAAGGGAGAGGATGGTTAAGAGAATGGCTGTTGAAGTGAAACAGGAAAAAGCATGCAAGGAAAGGTGTGGAATCCGAGAAGGGCAGCAAAACATAAAAATCACACAAGAGAGAGAAAGTGTATAGGGAAGAGATGCTTCAGAAGAATCGAATCAAAGGAGTCTAGGAAAGGCAGCATTCAGGAGACTATGGGGGCAGAGCTCTAGTACTGTAGCAAATAGCACTTGAGAACTGTAAAAGAAATATATAAATCCTGTGATTTATACACCAGAAAATGATAGAAGAGTAAGATGCAGTCCAAAGGCACTGCATTGGCATTCATGCCTAGAGAATATACTAGCACTGAAGCTGACCCAGGATTAGTGGGCCTGGAATGCATTCAGTAACAAACAAATATATGCAAAATATGAATACAAAATTAGATATGCAAATGTATATTTACTTAGAATGAGAAAAATATGACAACAATTTAAAAAATGTAAAAGTTAAGAAGCACGTGGTTTAGAACAGTAACAATATAATAATAACCATAGCAATTGTCTAGCATGTATCTATGATACTCCTACTAATTTGTTTTACTTCTATATGTAGTTACCTTGTTGAATGACGTTGCTTAATGTTGTTTATTTGAAGAACAGAAAGACAATATATTCTTTCCTCCATCATTATTTATTGAATTATTATTATTACTATTGAAAATTTCAAGAAGCTTCTTTCAGCTTCACAATGCCTTATCAATGATATTACATCTGTACCTTCCTTCATATTCTTTGCTAGGAGAAGGTGAGTCTTTAGCCAGAGGGAAGTTCCAGAGAATACCAGGCCTTTAACCTCTCTTGGGTCCTTACACTTGGTGCTTCAGCAGCTCCATTTCTGCCCGATCTACTGTGCTTTTCAGTGTTGAGGCTTTGGAGAGAGAATCCATGCATGGTGAGATGGTTATGAAACCAGGACTATAGCCTTCTCTCTACCAAAAGCAGGGAGCGGAGTAAGGTCTTTAGCCAGCATCTGCTGGGATTCAAGCATCTTGATGTTCCATGGGGTCTGTAAGGGGCTGGTTGTCTCTGGCAGTGGGGGAATGCTGGCCTCCAACCTGGAAACCACTGCGTAGGCTGGGTAGGCCCCCAGCTGGGCCAGCAACTCTGTCCTCCCCAATTTCTTGAAGGACAAGTCCCCATTCTGGGAAGAAGAAGCTCATACAAGTGAAGGTTCCAGAAACTTAAGCTTCATTGCCTTCACAGGAATCTTGCCTCTGACTTAAACTCCAGATAAGAAAAGAATGGAAGTCAAAGTTGACTGGGTTACTGCCTGTCTGCTTATACTTATATCTAGTCAGCCATTCAGTAAATTGAGTCTAGGTTTTCCAAAGTTGAAGTTTGGTATTTTCTAAAGAAAATATTGGTTTTAAGTACTGGTTGGAATTCCTGTGGAAGTAATCAGTGTGTTCACAAGTTCTCAAATCTCAACAGTCCCCAGAGGCCACCAATATCTGGACTCGTGCTCAGATAGGGAAGGGATATCAATGATTGGGTTTTTCTGCCATACCAGGTGCCTTTCATTTATTTATTTATTTTTATTTTTTAGGGAGAAAAAGAGAGAGAGGGAGAGTGCATGTGAGCAAGGGAGGGGCAGAGAGAGAGGGAGAGAGAAACTCCACACCAGGGAGGAGCCCAACTTGGGGCTTGATCTGACAACCCTGAGATCATGACCTGAGCCAAAAATCAATAGGGACACTTAACTGACTAAGCCACCCAGGCCCCCCATACTAGATGCTTTTTAGAAAACAGTGTTCAAATCCTTTTTCTAGGTTTAGAGACTTAAAGAGTCTATTCTGATCCCAATAGAAATATAATTTACGTGATTGTTTCCAAGCATTGACTAACATAGACTCATGGTATAAAAACCTATTTATCACTATCATATCAAAAACCAAAGATAAAGAGATACTTGCTGCCATCAAAAGCAGATATATTTACTTCACATTAAAGCCAGGCTAACTAAACTGTTATTATTTTGAATGGTGTGTGCCATGTTCTCCCCCCAACAAACACACACTTGGTATAGTTAGCTGACAAGTAAAATGACATATCTAAATGTCTTATAGTTGTATTGTATCACATTCTATTTTCTGAGAACTTTTAGAAAGTTGTTCCTCAACTTTGTGTTCTAAATTGTGGGTTATCATAATCACTACTAATGATTTGTTCCATTGATTGAATCACTTAAGGAACTCTGCCAGTAAAATGATGAGCATTTTTTTAGGGGATAATCTATGGAGTAATTGAAGTCTTTAGAAAAACTGACTGTGAGTAATAATTCTAATTGTATTTGACTGATGGAAGGAATGCCTCATGATGAACTGGTGCAGGATCTAAAGCAATACTTATCATTAATCTGATTTTTTCCATCCTTACCAAAGTCAAAATAAAACTATATTGTTGGAAGAATGGAGAATAAAGAAAGAAAAGCTTAGATCTTTGAAAGGTATACTGTCGTTAAAGAACAAAAAACATCCTGAAGTCTTAGACATTGTGGTCTTAATATCTATGTTTCATGTGGTGACTGGCTCTTTGATCAGTGGTCTTACCAAAGAGTATTTGGGGGTGTGTTTGTTGGGGGGGTATGAGGAAACAGAAAGTTCAACTGGCACCTTATCACAGTCTTCATCAGCATCTGCTTCCTCAACCATCTAAAGCTGCCTTTCCATAGCCATATCTTCTCAAAATAAACACAAGACTTAATTAAGTTTCATGTACTTGCTATGCAGATTTGGGATCAAGACAAATCATCTAGCCCCTACCTTCCAACTATATTCCACGTTTCCTTCCACTAAGTGTCTACTGTATAGAAATTCTGATGCTACTACTGCTTTTCACTTCTTTCCAGAAAAAGAGGAGTTGGTCATATTATATTCTTTGAGTAGAAAGATAATAATTGAACTTCTCATTACTAATTATTAGAAATTTATAGAGACAGTTGCATTGTTCTATATCAAGATTGCTGTTATACAAGATGACAAATTCTCCATGTTTGTCACACAATACCTTATACTTATAAAACTCAATAGTACTTACATATTTTACATTTATCTTATTTTTTTAATTTAATTTAATTTAATTATGTTATTTAGTCATATTTTGATCTCCATAAGAGCATAATGCATTATATGCACACATTTCCCATTACATAGATGAGAAGCTTTAAAGGTAAGAATGGTAAAGGAACACAGCTGATAATGGTCAAATTTGGAATCTTAGAACTGCAGGTGCAAGGTGCCATCACCAGACTGAGCTCATTTGAATCAGTCCTCTTCTCTGATTTGACCACCCCAATTTCTTCCACTTAGGTTGTCTCTTAATCTTCATTTTTTGTTTTTATTTTTATTTTTTTCCTTCTCCCATACCTATGACCTAGTTTGTATTTCAGTTCTAAGAAAAACTTCTCAGAATCCAAGAAGATAAAGAGAAATCAAAATAAATAATTACAGTTTCCAAGCATATTGGTGATCTGATATAGGATATAAAAGAGTATATTTCTTTAGGATATTTGTTGCTCTATCTTTGCAACAGACATTTCAGAATACTGAAGTCATGTCTCCGAGTTGCCCTTGTCTTTTCCAATGAAGTTACCCTCTCTCCCAGGAGCCATGCCCATTTTGTGAGCTGATTTAATGATGTTGGTATGAATAGTGTTGAAAGTGACATTGTGCCATCCTGTTGGTTGCAAAGAGGTCATCAAAAATATGGATGGTAAGGAACAATCAATACATCTCTATTACACACAGATGGAAGGGAAGTGTTTAAGACAGCAGTTCTATCATCCAGAGGTGCTTATATATTCTCAAAGCAGCTGTCTTTAAATGAGTCAATTTTTAATGGGGTTAAAGCCTTATTTTAAAAAGTGTTTGCTCGGTCTATAACTTTTCCAAACACTGTTTTGTCATTTCTCATTTGTGAAGTTCTTTCTCAGCATAAGTGCCTAGAGTAACATCTATAAAAATAAAAAAAGAAAGAAAATTTATTTTTTAAAAGAAATTTGTAATATGAAATTTCAAATATGTTAAAGTTGGAATTAATAGTTATCAATTAAAATACTGGTTTTCAAAAACAGTAAGCAAGTTAATTTAAGAGCAGAAGTTTAAAAAAAAAAACAAAAATCTTTACACTCAGGAGTAATAAAAATAAATCCTTTCTGTAAGAGACTTAATAATTGGATAGGAGTGAAAAATGGGTTGGTGGGAATTGAGTATGGGTTCTTTCAAGCTGGATAATGACAATGCTGATGTAAAACTAACTCAAGCTTTTCACCGGAGCTTGACAGCCTAGCATTAATAGCCTCAGGGCCTCAGCTGTTCTTGCTGAGACTTACTATAGTTATCTGCCATACCTGAATCTCCCTGGCACTCCATGACACTTCTGTTTTAATGTAGAAATGTTGATCCATTGACAGTAATTTTTTGCTCTGTGTTGAAAGACTTGCACCCTCTATTACATATCAAATTGACCTGCCTTAATTTGATTTATACATGCTATACCTTACAATTTATTTTTTTCTAACATTTTATTGGTGTGTATTGACATATAATTAACTATGTATATTTAAAGTGCAACATTTGATAAGTGTTCACATTTGTCCACCTATAAAATCAACATCATAATCAAGATAAGACAGGTCTAAGACCTCCAAAAGATTACTATTCCCTTTTAAAATCCCTCCCTGCTCTGTCAGAACACTACCTGTCCCTTAGCAATCACTAATACGCTTTCTGTCATGATATATTTGTTTGCATGGTTTAGATCTTTACATAATCATAAGCATAAGATATTTACTCTTTCTAGTCTAGATTATTTCACTCAGAATTATTTTCAGTTTTGTTTGTGTTTTAAGTGTATCAACAATACATTCTTTTATATTTCTGAGTATGAATTTATCACATTTTTTAATCCATTGACCTGTTGATTGACATTTGAACTTTCTCTGGTTTTTGTTGTTGTTGTTGTTGTTACATATAAAGCTGCTATGAAAATTCACATTCCAGTCTTTGTAAGGACACATGCTTCCACTTTCTTGGGTGAATATCTAGGAGCGGAATATCTGGATTATGTGGTAGTTTATGTTTATCATTTTTTAAAAATTGCTTATTTTAGAGAGAGAGAGAGTGCAGGAGCAGGGGGTAGGGACAGAGGGAGAGGGAGAGGGAGAGAGTCTCAAGCAGACTCTGCGCCGAGCACAGAGCCTGACACAAGGCTCGATCTCATGACCCTGAGATCACAACCTGAGCCAAAACCAAGAGTTGGACACTTAGCTGACTGTAACAACCAGATGTTATCATTTTAAGAAATTGCCAGAGTCAGACCATTTTCCAAAGTGATTGCACCATTTTACATTCCCAAAAGTAGTGTATGAGAGTTTCATTTGCTCTATATCTTTGCCAAGAGTTGATATATTCAGTCTTTTTAATGATATCCAATAGGTGTGTTGTAATAGCTCATTGTGGTTTTAATTTGCATTTCCCTAATGACTAGTGATACTGACCATCTTTTCCTATGCCATCCATGTATCATTATCAATGAAATATCTATTTAAATATTTTTACCCTTGACTTATTTATTTATTTATGGAATATACATTTAATTATTATTTTTAGTTTTTTCTTATTTGTTTCAAGTTTTTATTTAAATTCCAGTTAGTTAACATATAGGGTAATATTATTTTTGGAATTTAGTGATTCATCACTTACATACAACACCCAGTGGTCATCATAACAAATGTCCTCCTTAATACCCATTTAGCCCATCCCATGCCCACCTCCCATCCAGCAACCCTCAGTTTGCTTGCTATAGATAAGAGTCTATTTTATGGTTTGCCTCTCTTTCCCCCCACCCTTATTTATGTTCATCTGTTTTGTTTCTAAATTCCACATATGAGTGAAATCATATGGTATTTGTCTTTCTCTGACTGACTTATTTCACTTAGCATAATACACTCTAGCTCCATCCATGTCATTGCAAATGGCAAGATTTCATTCTTTTTGATGGCTGACTAATATTCCATTGCATATATATCACCTCTACTTTATCCATTCATCAGTCAATGGACATTAGGCTCTTTCTTAATTCAGCTATTGAAAATGCTGCTATAAACATCAGGGTACGTATGACCCTTCAAATCAGTATTTTTGTATCCTTTGGGTAAATAACTTGTAATGCAATTGCTGGGTCATAGGGTAGTTCTATTTTTAACTTTTTGAGGAACCTCCATACTGTTTTCCAGAGTGGCTGCAACAGTTTGCATTCCCACCAACAGTGCAAGAGGGTTCCCCTTTCTCTGAATGCTCACCAACATCTTGTTGTTGTGTTGTTCATTTTAGTCACTATGACAGGTGTGAGGTGGTATCTCATTGTAGTTTTGATTTGTATTTCCCTGATGATGAGTGATGTTGAGCAACTTTTCATGTCTGTTAGCCATCTGGATGTCTTTTTTGAAAAATATCTATTCATGTCTTTTCCCAATTTTTGGTTGTTGAGTTTGATAAGTTCTTTATGGATTTTGTATACTGACCCTTCATTAGATATGTCATTTGCAAATATCTTCCCTCATTCTGTAGGTTGTCTTTTAGTTTTGTTGATTGTTTCCTTTGCTGTGCAGAAGATTTTTATCTTGATGTAGTCTCAATACTTTATTTTTGCATTGTTTCCCTTGCCTCAGGAGACATGTCTAGTAAGAAGTTGCTCCAGCTAAGGTCAAAGAGGTTGCAGCCTGTGTTCCTCTCTAGGATTTTGGTGGTTCCCTGTTTTACATTTAGGTCTTTCATCCATTTTGAATTTATTTTTGTATATGGTATAGGAAAGTGGTACAGTTTCATTCATTTGCATGTTGCTGTCCAGTTTCCCCAACACCATTTGTTCAAGAGACTCTTTTTTCCATTGGATATTCTTTCCTGTTTTGTCAAAGATTAGTTGACCGTATTGTTATGGGTCCATTTCTGGGTTTTCTATTCTGTTCCATTGATCTCTGTTTTTGTGCCAATAACATACTGTTTGGAGGACTATAGCTTTGTAATATAACTTGAAGTCCAGAATTGTGACGCCTCTGGCTTTGTTTGCCTTTTTCAAGATTACTTTGGCTATTCAGGGTCTTCTGTGGTTCCATACAAATTTTAAGATTGTTTGTTCTAGCTCTGTGAAAAATGGTATTGATATGGATTGCATTAAATGTGCAGATTGCTCTGGGTAGTATAGACATTTTAACAATATTTGTTCTTCCAATCCATGAGCATGGAATGTTTCTCCATGTCTTTGTGTCATCTTCAATTTCTTTCATAAGTGTTTTATAGTTTTCAGAGTACACATCTTTTACCTAGGTATCTTATTATTTTTGGTGCAATTGTAAATGGGTTTGATTCCTTGATTTCTCTTTCTGCTGCTTCATTATTGGTGTATAGAAATTCAATAGATTTCTATGCATTGATTTTGTACCTGTGACTTTGCTGAATCCATGTATCAATTTTTTGTGGAGTTTTCCAGGTTTTCTAAATAGAGTATCATGTTGACTGCAAACCATGAAATTTTCACTTCCTTGCTGATTTGTATGCATTTTACATAGCCAGTATCTAACTGAAACAGATATAAATAATATAACTGATCTAGAATTTAAAGCAACAATCATAAGGATATTAGCTGGGCTTGAGAAAAGCATAGAAGACACCCTTACTGCAGAGATGAAAGACCTAGAAACTAGTCAGGCCGAAATAAAAAATGTAATAACTGAGATTCGAAAGTGACTGTATGTAATGACCACAAGGATGGAAGAAGCAGGGAATGAATAAGTTATATAGAAGATAGGATTATGAAAAAAAAAGAAGATGAAATTATGGAAAATAATGAAGCTGAAAAGAAGAGGGAAAGAAAAATATTAGATTGTAAATGTTACCTTAGGGAACTGAGTGACTCCATAAAGCGTTAATAACATTCGTGTCATGGAAGTCCCAGAAGAAAAGAGGGAAAAAGGGGCAGAAGATTTATTTGAGGAAATTATAGCTGAAAACTTCTCTAATCTGAGGAAGGAAATAGACATCCAAATCCAGGAGGCACAGAGAACTCCCATCAAAATCAACAAAAGCAGGCCAACACAAAGACATATTGTAGTTTAATTTGCAAAATATAGAGATATAGAAAAAAATCCTTAAAGCAGCAAGACAGATGAAGTCCCTAACTTACAAAGGAAGACAAATAAGGTTAGCAGCAGATCTTTTCACATAAACTTGGCAAGCCAACAGAGTGTGGCATGATATATTCGATATGCTGAATGGGAAAAATCTGCACCAAGATTACTCTATACAGCAAGGCTGTCATTCAGAATAGTAGGAGAGATAAAAAGAGTTTCCCAGACAAAGAAAAACTAAGAAGTTCATAACCACAAAGCCGACCTGCAAGAAATATTGAAGGAGACTCTTTGGGTGGGAGAGAAAGATCTATTTAAATATTTTGCTTATTTTTAAATTTGGGTTGTATATTTTCTTATTATTGAGTTCTAAGAATTCTTCATATAGTCAAGATACAATATTTTTATCAGATTTATAATTTGCAAATATTTTACACTAGCTTGTGGCTTGTTTTCTTCATTCTCTTAATAGTTGTTTTCAAAAAGCGTAAGTTCTTCATTTTGTTAATGTGCAACTTTTAAATTTATTCTCTTATGGATCATGCATTTGGTGTTGTCAATGAGAAATTTGTGGTCAAAAAAGATTTTCTAATCTGTTTTCTTCCTGCAGTTTTATGTTTCTTTTTATATTTGGTTCTAAGGCCAATTATTTAATATTTTTAGGTGGTGTGAAATGTATATCAGCATTTTTTTGTATATGGATATTTAATTGTTCTAGCCTCATTTGTTGAAAAAGTGTTTTGTTTTTTGTTTGTTTGTTTGTTTTTTTATCCCAGAAATGTTTTTGTACTTTTGTCAATCATTTGTCCAAATTGGTGTGGGTCTATTTTTGAACTTTCTATTCTGTTTCATTGCTTTCTTTACCTTTGTGCCAACTCCAATGTTCTGATTACTGTGACTTTATACTAAGTAGAATATATCCTATATATTCTATATTATATACTATACTATATATTCTATAGAATATTTATAGTATATTCCATATATTATATACTATACTAAGTAGACTATATCCTCCAATTTTTTTTTTAAGCAGTTTCATCTAGTCTAGGTTTTTTTTTTTTTTAATTTCCACATGAATTGTTGAGTTAGCTTGTAAAGTACTACCAAAATGCCTGCATGAAACTTGACTGGAATTGTACTGAATTCATAGACCTACAGAAAAATCTGGGGAAGAATTAACAACAGTATTCTGACCCATGGATACCTTATATCTGTCTATTAGGATTTTTAATTTTCTCAGCAATATTTTGTAGTTTTCAGAGTACACAATTGCACAATTTTGTTAGATTTATCACCAAGTATTTTAAATGCCATATTAAATCACATTGTTTTCTTTATTTCAACTTCTGATCAACTCTTGCCAGATAATAAAAAAGTGGTTGATTATTTGTATTGGTCTTGTGTCCTTCAGCCTCATTAAATTCAATTATTAGTCCTAGGGGCTTTTGTGCAGATTCTGTTGGATGCATGATCATGAATTCTACAAATAAGAAGAGTTTACTTCCTCCTTTTTTTTTTTTTTCTAAGATTTTATTTATTTATTTCAGAGAGGATGAGAGGAGAGAGAGAGCACATGAGAGGGGGGAGGGTCAGAGGGAGAAGCAGACTCCCTGCTGAGCAGGGAGCCCGATGCGGGACTCGATCCCGGGACTCCAGGATCATGACCTGAGCCAAAGGCAGTCGCTTAACCAACTGAGCCACCCAGGCACCCTACTTCCTTTTTAATTTCTTGCCCAATTGAATGATCTAGAATGGTCAGTACAATGCTGAATAGATAGGCTGAGAATGGACATCCTTAACCGTTTAGGGGGAAAACATTGAGTCCTTCACAATTGGACATGATGATATTGTAGGATCTTTTATTGATGTCCTTTTTCAAGTGGAGGAAATTCCCTTCTTTTTTCATATCACAAGAACTTTTTATACAGAATGGATATTGAATTTTTTCCTTTTTTTCCCATGTATTGTGATGACAATATATTTTTTTTCTTTTTTTAGTCTGTTTATATGGTAAATCAAATCAATTTGTTGATTTTTAAAATGTTAAACTAACCTTGCAATCCTGAAGTAAACTAATTGGGCATGATGTGCTTTCTTTCTTTCTTTCTTTCTTTCTTTCTTTCTTTCTTTCTTTTTTAATGTAGTTGCCCTTGAGTTGGTAAAGTTTTCTTAAGAATTTTTGCATCTACATTCAGAAGTATAATGTAGTTGCCTTTTCTTGTAATGTCTTTGTCTGGTGTTGGTATTAGAGCATGCTAGCACCATATAATGAGTTGGGTAGTTTTATGTCCTCATCAGTTTTCTGGAAATGTTTGGTAGAATTCCATAATTAAGATTTGGGGCTGGAATTTTCTTTGTGGAAATATTTTTAACTACAAACTAATTCATTTGGTAGATACAGAGCTATTATGTTGTTCACTTCAAGACTATATCCATTTCAAGGCTGTATCCATTTCATTATCTCCTAAAATTGTTCATAATCTTCATTATCATCTTAATATGTGCATAATCTGTGATCACATCAGCTCTTCTACTCCTTATATAGATAATTTGTTTTCTTTTCTTTTTTTTCCTCAATAGTCTGGCTAATGATTTTTGGTCTTTTTAGACATCACTTAGCTGCTCTTGTTTTATTATTATTTTTAAAATCTAATCTGATGTTTTCCACTTTTTGTGAACATATTTTGTATGACTTCAATTTTTAAAATTTGTTAAGGTGTGTCTTATGACTCAGGATGTGATTTATCTTTGTGAGTATTTGATGTGGGCTTGAGAAGATTGTTCTTTCTGCTGGGTGGGATATCTTTAAATGTCTATTAGATCATGTTGGTTGACGGTGTTGTTAAGTTCCTTTTTATCCTTGCAGATTTTCTGTTAAGTAGTTCTATCAATTGAAGATAGAAAGTTATTGAAGTCACCAATATAAATGTGGATTCCTCTATGTCCTCTTGCAGTTCTACCATTTTTCACTTCACATTTTTTTTAGATGCATAAACATTTAAGATCACTAGATGTTCTTGGAGGACAGAAATTTTATTATTATGTAATTTCCTTCTTTACTCTTGATCATTTCCTTTGCACTGAAGTCACATTTAGCTGATATTAATATTATTACTTCTGGGGGCATCTGGGTGGCTCAGTCATTAAGCGTCTGCCTTCGGCTCAGATCATGATCCCAGGGTCCTGGGATTGAGCCTCACGTCGGGCTCTCTGATCAACGGGAAGCCTGCTTCTCACTCTCCCACTCCCCCTGCTTGTGTTCCCTCTCTCGCTGTGTCTCTCTCTGTCAAATAAATAAATAAAATATTTTAAAAAATATTATTACTTCTGCTTTTATATAAAAACTAATGTTTGTATGATATGTCTCTTCCTTTTTTTTTACCTTTTTTTTTAAAGATTTTATTTAGGCACCCCCCTATTTTTTACTTTTAACCTACCTATGCCATATCTTTATATTTGAAATGAGTTTCTTAAAGACAGCATATAGTTGGATCTTTTAAAAAAAAAACTATTCTAGATATTTTTAATTGGCATATTTAGACTATTTTTATTTCAATCAATTATTGATACATTAGGGATTATTTCACCATTTTATTATTTGTTTCTGTCTGTTCCACCTGTTTCACTAAAACACTTTTGTGATAGCTTTTTAAAAATCTTTGTCAGAGAAGGGCACCTGGGTGGCTCAGTTGGTTAAGCATCTGCCTTGGGCTCAGGTCATGATCCCAGGGTCCTGTGATCGAGTCACATATCTGGCTCCCTACTCAGCCAGGAGCCTGCTTCTCTCTCTCTTCCTCTGCCCCTTCGCCCTACTCATGCTCTCTCTCTCTCTCTCAAATATATAAATAAATAAAATCTTGAAAAAAATAAAATATTTGTCAGAGAATCCCAACATCTGAATCGACTTATATTTGATGATTTTGATGATATATGATGGTATCAATCAGATATCAATCATGACTGTTATCTGATTGGTTGATAATGTACCAATCAATAGTTGGTGTCTGTTGATTATCTTCATTTATTCAAATTGTGATTTTTCTTGGTTCTTGGTATGAGTGATTTCAATTGCATCTTATTTTGAGTATTATATTCTAAGAATCTACATTTTGTTTAAATATATTTTTAGCGGGCAGTCACCTTGTTTAGGTTTAATGCACATAAGTTCTGGCTCCCTTTAATAAGCTGTGGTTCCAATGACAATTTAGGTTTCAGAGCCCTTGCAGTACTCTTTTGGTCTGCCCCATTTGTGTGATACCAGAAGACTACTCTGAGAGTGTGGGTGCTATTCTACACAGTAGCTCAGTTTTCAAGCCTTTCAGTATGTTGATTCTAGTCACTTTCACTTGTAGCTCAGTCAGGGATCTACCCAACACTTCCTTTCCATGTTTAAAGAATCATTTTCTTTTTTTTTTATTATGTTATGTTAATCACCATACATTACATCATTAGTTTTTGGTGTAGTGTTCCATGATTCATTGTTTTCGTATAACACCCAGTGCTCCATGCAGTACATGCCCTCTTTAATACCCATCACCAGGCTAACCAATCCTCCACCCTCCTCCCCTCTAGAACCCTCAGTTTGTTTCTCAGAGTCCATAGCCTCTCATGGTTCATCTCCCCCTCCGATTTGCCGGACTACGGAAAGAGCCAAGATGTCCATCGACAGATGAATGGATAAAGAATATGTGGTATATATATACAATGGAATATTATGCAGCCATCAAAAGGAATGAAATCTTGCCATTTGCAACGACGTGGATGGAACTGGAGGGTATTATGCTGAGCGAAATAAGTCAATCAGAAAAAGACATGTATCATATGATCTCACTGATATGAGGGATTCTTAATCTCAGGAAACAAACTGAGGGTTGCTGGAGTGGTGGGGGGAAGGAGGGATGGGTTGGCTGGGTGATAGACATTGGGGAGGGTATGTGCTATGGTGAGCAGGAAGGGAAGAATCATTTTCATTAATTCCCTCCTTTTTGGGATCCTATTTCCAATGCCTCATTGAGGTAAGGATGGTTGCATCTTGCCATCACTGGGCTGTAACTGGAAATCTAGACTTCCTACACAGTCTCTGCTGACACTGCACCAGAAAGGCAGAGGAATGCTGTCTGGGCCACCTGACACCATTGCCCTCCATTGACACTACGGTGGGGTGGAAGGGTGATCATCTACAGTATTTGGCTGGAGCTGGATATATATAGTTAAAAAGCTTTTGGTGCTGCTAGACTGCCCGTTTCCCAGTCCTTTTCCTGGAGAGAATAGGTTTTCTTTGGAATGCTTTTTATTTGTGCCTCCTGATGGTTCTGAGTTACAGGCATCTCTACCAGTCAACCCTTTAGGTAACCAAAACCCGAAAATGCTGGGATTTGTTCCTCAAGTCTTCAAGTCCCTAGTCAGTCCAACTTTCTCTTCTTACTTTTCAGAATCCTCTTTCCTGATCCTCAAATTATCTGTAGTAGTATGTTGTCACTTAGTGAGGAGAAGCAGGGAAAAGATTTACACTATCTTGTCACTAAAATAGATCTTTTTTAAAAAAAAATCAAGTATATATCAAGTTTATATTATATGGAATTGCCTATCTGTGGAAGTCAGTTTGTGAAATAATATTTGATTAAATATACAGGAATGGAAGAAATCAGTAGAGTTTGTATGCTTATTCCTTCTTACCTCTGTCCACTAACGTAAGCTATTCAAGGAAAGTGCAGAAAGTAGAATAAATACCATGGCAGAGATATGGTTCCCCATTCAGAAGTCATCATTCAATTACTATAGAACTTTAGGAAAATTATTTATCTTCTCATTCTCAGTTTCTTTATTTCCAAAAGAAAAGTGGAAATGGAATTATTTTGTATTCCTCCACTTCTTCTGCATCTCTTATACTTTTTTCTCAGCCAATCAGAATAGCTACATGCTCCTTGATTTAAAGATGATTTAATCTAATTTAGTCCAATAAGGCATGAGGCTCTCTTCAAATCCTTTGCTCAAGGCTTCTGAGAAAGAAAAGCCAGTCTTTTTCTGACTGGATGTCATCAAGGAACATGTGAACCCAGCTGCCTCTTTCAATCATTCTGCAATCATGAGGCGAGCCAGACTTAGGAAAAAATCTATACCATGAACAAAAAATAGAAAGAACATAGACCCTCAAGAACATTGATGAAGTACTGAATCAAATAACCCAAAGCCTGTCCTTTTTCTGGACTCCTCAAATGTGATATGCTGTTTTTTTTGAAATTTTTAAAGATTTTATTTATTTATTTGAGAGAGAGCAAGAAAGATCACAGAGGGAGAGTAAGAGGGAGAAGCAGACTTGCCACTAAGCAGGGAGCCCAATGCGGGGCTCGATCCCAGGACCCTGGGATCATGACCTGAGCCGAATGCAGATGCTTAACCATAGGAGCCACCCAGGTGCCCCTATTTTTTAAAATTAAGGCATTTGGAGTTGAGTGAAATAACTTGAAATATCGTATCTAATGTAGAAAATAATAATAAATCTGCCTTATTGTATGGTGAAAATTAAATGAAAGAATGAATGTTGAATGCAGTGTACAACTTCAGGCACATAGAAAGAGTTCAGTAATTGGTGTTGATTATTTTAGATCTTTTGAAGATTGAGATTGGAGTGAAGGAGTTTAATCCCTTATACAACATGACAATTCAGGGTTTTGAAAGAAGAGTATATTACTATAATAGCTGTTTCCCTTTCTTTGTATCAATCAAACGTTGATTTGCGCATTTGAATATTAAGCCTGACGGGTACAGCTTAAACTTCTCTAAGGCAGAGGCCTCCCAATTCCCATGGTTTCATTTCAAACTATTTTTTTTTGTTGCTGTTGAGGTTCATTGAAAGCCTCTTAACTTACATTTTTTTAGTTGAGGATTGTTACTTATCCATCAATTTTGTTTAAAAAATAAGCATTTCATCATCTAGGAATTGTTACTTTCAAATTTGATACTATTGAGAAACTATAGAAAACTTAATGAAATTTTATTATAGAAAATACAGTAAATGTATATGTTGTGTGTATTATCACATTCGGGTCACATGATCTAAAAAGAAACATATTAATAAACCTGGATGCACCAAAAAATTTTTAATGTATATAACTAGATTCATGCATTCTGTTTCTTCAGATATAGATTATTTGTAAATACTTATACTTTACCAGATATAGACCGATATATTGTTGAAAGTTCATGTAACATTTCCATGTTTTTCTTACATATCTTTGTTATGATGAGACATTAAACAATGACTGGGTCCAGAGATACAGCTGAATTTGCAAGGAGCCAAGATTGTCGAAGTTACCACAATCATTGGTCCCAGAATTTCTGAAACCTTTTAATTCGGAATTTAAATGTCTCTGACTATAACTGTTCAATGTCTATATTACCATCATACATATTACCAATGCATTTATACAGTTGTATAAGCAACTGTAAGATTTAATCTGTACTTGTTAAATATTTTGATTTTCTAAGGTAAAAATTACTTTTAGAATAGAAAGGTATTGAAGTTTAAAAAGTTACTTGAAGAATATGCAAACATTAAAATTATCCTGGCGTTAGTTTATAAGACTAATTTTATATAAAGCATTTCTACTTTAGCAAGATTGTAAGATCAAACCAATTGTCCTTCTGGATTTGATTCCTAGATTATTATGCAGGAAGATATTAAAATTTGGAGATACGTGGCTACTAAAAGTATAGAAATGAATATTATCTTTTCAATGTCATCAGTGTCGTTGGTTTCACTCAATATTTCCCATTTTGGCTTGCAAAATTCTATTAAAATATTTTTAGGACATCTAGAGGTATGAATTTAGTCAAAATTCTATCTTCAAGAACTCAGGTGTTACATCATATGAAGAACATCTGCTAAGCCAGCTGTTGTCACCGTTTAAGTTCAAGCTGTTGCCAAGAAGCATTTTCCCCCAACCGTTTTATTTGTTCATTTGGGGAGAATAATCTGGGACTCAGTGCCAAGGCTAGATGTGATTATTATGGTGAGGTGTGATTTGGTGGGCCTCAAGTGGGCCGTCATATCTTTGCAAATCGAATGGTCTGAATTGCTGCCAGGACATATTGGAGTGTGGTTGATAGATATACTGAATGGCACTGTTAACAGTGATGGTGAAATATTTTGCTTTAGTAAAGGTGATTGTGAACTCTGCACTGAGACCTGCTGTAAGTGTAGTCATTTAACCAGAACAAAGTACCTGTTATGCACTGGACTCAGGTAATAGAGCCACGAGTCTGACCTATGCAGTCAAAATGAATTGCAGGTTGAGCATGAGACTCAGTTAATTTTGGCAGTGTAAAGAAACACCCACATTATCTAGGTCAGCTGTCTGCATTTTCTTTTCTCTGGATAATTGCTAAGCGCCACTTTTCTATAAACAGAAGAAAAGATTTCAGATATGACAGTAGTTTGATTTAGTTGATGTTCAAATATCAATGAGAATTATCTCCAATTATTCAGCAAGAGAATGAGGTAAAAAACAGAATTATTTCTCTTGTACTTTGTCTCACAAATATACTTCTAATTAGAGGAAAACAGTGATTTGTATGGTCTTCATGTATATTTGCCTCAGGCAATCTCAAACCTCTGAATTGACCTGTCCATCAAGAGAAAAGAGAGCTGAAATAGATGTTAAACACAATGTGTTCAACTTTTTCAACTGTGATACAAGCATGATTTCACCAAGGAGGAGAAAAACAGTAAGTGCTTTTTACAAATGCTTTTACATTGTGCTAGCTAGGGAGCAAAGAAGCCACACGATAAAATGACCTGTGTGTCAATGATTTTGCAGACATGCCTATTTAAAATGTTTACATGGATACATGTAGAGTTCAATGCCTTACTTCTTAAGACAAAGGAAAGACATTTCACACTCCTGTGTCTGTGTCTGTAAGACATCCAAGGAACACAGGTTTGCTCTTCTCTGGCGTTAGGTCAGCTTCTCTGGAAAGGTTAGAAACACTGAGGTACAACTGGATGCTATGATTTAGACATATCAGAGAATACAAGGTTGCTTGTGCTCAGTTTCAGTTTGGGCAAAGAGCAACTTTAATTGTTTAGCCACTTTAGTATGAGTATTGAATTATTCAAAAATTACAAGACTTGATAAAAAATCTTGATGAAAGTATTGCTGAATTGCAAAATTTTATCCTCAAAGAGAACAGTGTTATCAAAAAGGCAGTACCTAATTCCTTGGAAACACTGGGATAGGTCTTTACCTTCTCCATTTACAAGAATTGTCACTTGACCACCATCTGCTTTTCCTAGACATTCTACCTTTCTGATGACAGTGTCTCCTTCCTGTACCCCTCTTTTCCACCTTTAATTCATCAAATCACCCTCATTCTATCTCAAAACCCATGAAAACTGCTTGTCTTCAACTTGCCTGAGATCAGATTTAGAAAGTTTTAAGATGTCCACTCAGGACTTTAGAGTTACTTTTATGTGAAAGGGAACAATAAAAGATTTTTTGTCTAAGGAATAAGTAGTGAAATTCTGTCCTCAGACTTAATTATATCAGCTAGAATGCATATGCTTTATATAGCAAAATCTACTATATAAAGAAAATTCAGCACATTTTTTCCAACTGGCTTCTAGAACCTTGGTAAAGTGTGTAAAGATGGACTAAGTGAGTGCCGAATACTTCCCACTAAGAACCAGTCATTTTGCAAATTGATGGGGAAGAGGGACAAGAAGAGGATGCAGCAAAGCATTAGTAAATCGTGCCTTGCCAAGTGTCTTAACTTGCCAAGAGAGTTCTTTAACCTGGTGAAATGAGAAACCACAGGAAATGGAAGGAGGCTGAGGAGCTTGTGTGAGCTGTTCTACTCTGTCTGTCCCTGCCACCTAGCACAGAGGTTGAGCTCCAAATGAAAAGGCCTGGGCATCAGGGAAAGCTTTAGCCTCAGTCAGTGAGATGCAGGAGTTCGAGTGCCACAGTGATGTTTTAAGGCACTTTGACAGTGAATTGTTCCGGGTGCTTCCTATTGCAAGCCCGAGATCGAAAGGGGCTCAAGCCCTGGGGCCGGTAACCTGGCACTAACACAGGTATGTCCGTATTGGCAGCAGAATGCATGGATGCTTTGCGATGGTCTAGGCACTTGTGTAGACAAAGTTAAAGGAATCATGCAAAAAGTCGATAATCAGAATTTCCCTATAGCCCAAGAATTTCCTCCATATTTTTGAACCAGAGAAAAAGAATATGGGAAGACCGGGTACAGAATGTATTTTCTATTTATCGACATCTTAAATATTCTGCTTTATTTTTTATGAATATAAGTAAGACCCTTTATTTTCTAGACATAGGAAAATTGAAAGATACATTATATTCATTTAAATGCTAGAAGATGAATATGTCTTAAATTACGTGGATAATTTAAATTAGTTGTCTCCTGTATCTTAATAACTAACACTGGAAGTTTCCCCAAACAATTTGAAATGTCTTCAATTTTCTACTGTACTTCTAACTTCCTTTTTAAAAATTTTTTTAAATGTAAGACTGATGAATCACTGAACTCTGAAACTAATAAGACACTATATGCCAATTAATTGAATTTAAATATTTACTTTAAACTAACATATTGGGAAGTATCTATTATACCTATGTTTGAAGTCCCCTAATTTGAGCCAAAACACAGATTTAAAAAGTTTAGGGCATTAGTTCTGAACAATGTATTTTTATTGGATTATTTTCATGACAGCCTTCACCACCACCACCACCATCTCTGCTTTTTTAAAGCTGAAGGGGCCAATCCAGGGATACAGAAATAATTTCTTTCCACCCATGGACTAAGATACTATAGGCAACATTTAAAGATATTTTAATATAAAGATGTCTTAGAGATATCGAGCAAAACCAGGGCATTGGTGAAAATTTTAACACAGAGTTTTTAGTTTTTTTATGTCTTAAGGTATTTGGAAAGTCAAGTCAGCCAGGTATGATAGGTTGCCTACTAGGAATAAGAAAAAGTAATTGGCAAGAATGATTTCATAACTATTTCCATACACAATGGGATGAAGTGTACTGTGCTACACTTTTAGGTAAAGAACACAGAAAAAATGACTGATTTGGGAATAGGGAGAGAGAGAAAACAGTGGTTCATATTTGGGCATGTTGACTTTGCATTATATTTAAGATTATCCAATAAATGATAGCAACAGGCACTTGGATAAGTAGGTCTGAGGCTTTAAGGGAATGTCCTGAGCTGTGATACAACTTTAGAGTCCACTAGGGCTAGAGTTAATTGAGAAAAGGTACTAGTACTAAGACTTGAAGAACTTCCACAATTAATGTCTGATAACTGGAATAAAGAGCCATTTGGAATGAGAGAGTAGGTAGCCAGAGAGGTAAAACTTTCATCAAAAGAGTGTATCTTCATAGAAACCAAGAAGAGAAGGTGTTTCACCAAGGATGTCATCAACAGTGTAAGAAGTTACTGAGGGCTTATGAGCAAGATGAAAACCTGGCCTTGGTATTTAGCAATACATAAGGCATTTGGTGACTTCATCAAAATCTGCTTTGTTAAGTGAGGGGGGCAGATGTTGTATGAGTATTGGTTATGAAATATGAAGAATTGAATACAATGAAGGTAACTTTTTCAAGATCGTGGGCTCAAAAGTGTAGTGTTGTAAAAAAAGAAAATAAAGCGACAGCTAGAGAAAGATAAAGGGTATGGAAGGAAGGGACATTTTCCCATTTATCTCCTTTTTTTGTGTGTGAGAAACTTGAAAAAACATGAAGTTTGATTTTATAAAATATCTAGTCAAGTCACATAAAGCATGTAAGAGAGGGAAAGATAATGAAGAATGCAAATTTCTATAAGTTGGGAGGTGTGGGATCCAAAACATAAATTGGGGCAAAATCAGAGAGTGTTTGTTCTAAATATTATGATCTTATGTTTAAATCTCCAGCCTGAAAAAGCTTAGAAAAACATAAGGAAAACTTTATTTTTAGAGATTTTTTTTGCTTTTATTTATTTATTTATTTTTTACTTATTTCCCTGAGTTTAGCTTTGCATTCATGGAAGCATATTGGTAGAGAGGAAATATCATGTAATTTAATCTAGTTGCTTTCAAATGCCAACACTGCAGTTTAGCTAGTCACCCGATGTCTGGTAAATTACCCCATCGCTCTGAGCCTCAGTTTTCTCATCGTAAATTGAAGATAATTTCATCATGTTAGAGGCTTTGAGCCAAAGACAAATGAAATAACAGGATTCAAAACTTAATGGTGTGAGGCCACACTGTCTTCGGGGTGATCCGTGGTGGACTTTTTGAGGGCAGCTGTCCCGCAGCCTGCGTGCCCTGGACCGCCTCCTGTGGAAGCCTGAGCCGGCCGTGTAGCTTTCTCCCTTTGTCTCATAACCATGTCCACCAACGAGAATGCTAATTCACCAGCTGCCCGCCTTAACGATTCAAGAACAGGGGGAAAGACAGTACAGAAATGAGGCAGCGCCGAATAGAAGTTAATGTGGAGCTGAGGAAAGCTAAGAAGGATGACCAGATGCTGAAAAGGCGAAAGGTAATCTCGTTTCCTGATGAGGCTGCCTCTCCCCTACAGGAAAACCGCAACAACCAGGGCACTGTAAATTGGTCTGTTGATGACATTGTCAAAGGCATAAATAGCAACAATTTGGAAAGCCAGCTTCAGGCTACTCAAGCTGCTAGGAAACTGCTTTCTAGGGAATAACAGCCCCCATAGACAACATAATCTGGGCTGGTTTGATTCCAAAGTTTGTGTCCTTCTTGGGCAGAACTGATTGTAGTCCCATTCAGTTTGAATCTGCTTGGGCTCTCACTAACATTGCTTCTGGGACGTCAGAACAGACCAAGGCTGTGGTAGATGGAGGTGCTATCCCAGCATTCATTTCTCTGTTGGCATCTTCCCATGCCCACATCAGTGAACAAGCTGTATGGGCTCTAGGAAACATTGCAGGTGATGGTTCAGTTTTTCGAGACTTGGTTATCAAGTATGGTGCAGTTGACCCACTATTGGCTCTCCTTGCAGTTCCTGATATGTCATCTTTAGCATGTGGTTACTTACATAACCTTACTTGGACACTTTCAAACCTTTGTCGAAACAAGAATCCTGCACCCCCATTAGATGCTGTTGAGCAGATTCTTCCTACCTTAGTTCGTCTCCTGCATCATGATGATCCAGAAGTATTGGCAGATACCTGCTGGGCCATTTCCTACCTTACTGATGGTCCAAATGAATGGATTGAAATGGTTGTGAAAACAGGAGTTGTGCCCCAGCTTGTGCAGCTTTTAGGAGCTACTGAATTGCCCATTGTGACTCCTGCACTAAGAGCCATAGGAAATATTGTCACAGGGGCAGATGAACAGACTCAGGTTGTAATAGATGCAGGAGCACTTGCTGTTTTTCCCAGCCTCCTAACAAACTCCAAAACTAATATTCAGAAGGAAGCTACATGGACAATGTCAAACATCACAGCTGGTCGCCAGGACCAGATACAGCAAGTTGTGAATCATGGATTAGTCCCATTCCTCGTTGGTGTTCTCTCTAAGGCAGCCTTTAAGAAACAAAAGGAAGCTGTCTGGGCTGTGACCAACTATACAAGTGGTGGGACAGTTGAACAGATTGTATACCTCGTTCATTGTGGCATAATAGAACCACTGATGAACCTCTTAACTGCAAAAGATACCAAAATTAGTCTGGTTATTCTGGATGCCATTTCAAACATCTTTCAGGCTGCTGAGAAACTAGGTGAAACTGAGAAACTTAGTATAATGATTGAAGAATGTGGAGGTTTGGACAAAATCGAAGCTCTACAAAACCATGAAAATGAGTCTGTGTACAAAGCCTCATTAAACTTGATTGAGAAGTATTTTTCTGTAGAGGAAGAGGAAGATCAGAATGTTGTGCCAGAAACTACCTCTGAAGTATTGGTTATTAGATTTGTTTCAGGAAGGATGGTACTCCCGGGACTTTTAACTTTTAGGTTGTACAACTGAGGCAGAAAGTTGTTTGTTGTGTACTCTGTTTGGTAGAAGTTTGTCTTACTGTTTCTCTAATAAGAACTCTTTTTAAATGTGTTTTGTTATTGTAGCACTTTTTGCAACGAAACTCTACTTGACCAGTTCCAAACTGTACAACATGTATGAAGCTCCTCCTCTCAGTGGGTTTCTTATTTCTATGTGGAATCTCCTCTCTTGCAGTGTCCTGTAAATAAAGATTAAATTCCACTCCTTTCTTTAAAAAAAAAAAAAAAAACTTAATGGTGTGTTTCTCACATTGTATGCATTCAGGTAATCTTAATTCCTTTCTTCCTTTAGTTTGATGAAAAATTAGAATTTAGTTTCAGGGTTGAAGTTAGAACATAAGCTCTATACATAGCCTTAAAGATTGGCTTGTGTCTTGTCTTGACAGCCATGAAATCTACTACTGCAGGGGCCTTTCTCATTTTATCAGAGGAGGAAAACATCATCTTAGGTACTTATACTGTCAAGGAGGGGTCTTCTTCAACAGCCAACTCTATGAATTGTTCTTTCGGATAATGAATGGCCAAGCAAACAATGGTAGATCTACTGGAAAATGATAGATTTAGCTCTGTTTTTCAATATAAGTGTTCTCTAAATGCAAAGCTCACCTAGTAGGGCCTTTTCCCTGGCTTCCAAAACCATAGTGTTTAATGTTCAGAACTCAAGTAACCACATTCTGTGCCACTCACAGGACTTACCATGCTTTAAAAATCTTTACCTTGGTTATAATGATTTTTCTGGGTTTTAGAATGAAACTACCTGCATCAGATTGCAGTTTCCGGTACTACGATGTGCCCTTTGGCAAGTACCCTAAACTATTTGTATTCAGTTTCCTCATTGGTAGAATGGAGATAATAGCACAGAGTTATTTCTATGATTAAATGAGATAATATATTCAAAGCCCTTAGAGTTGTCTTTACACATGGTAAAAGCTCATTAAATATAAGCTAGCCATTTTCTTGGTATTCCGAATTCTCAACTGTTTCCTAACTGCATTAATTTTCATAGATTTTTATGTAAAAAATTCGATTTGCTTTTACTGAAACCAAGCTTTTCAAGCAAAGATTTCAGTTTAGAAACACAGTATGCTGTTAATATCCCCAGTCCAAACTGCTTTCCAGATTAGGGAGCATAGAGCTCAGAGGATAAACCTGGAAATCCTTAAACTAGGACAGAAGTGGAGTGAAGACTCCCTTTTTCCTTGCTGATGAATGAACAGAAAGGAGAAAAATAAAAATAAAAAAATAATTTAAGTTTTAAATATCAAACTTTATTTTTTATATTTTATAAAAAGAATTTTAATAGTTCGATACCATGTCCTTTTATATTTTGGAAAAATGAGTATGCATAGTAGTTTGGGATGAAGGTAAATATTTTTTAAGCATGTTTGGGAAATCTTAGAAACAAAAGAGTCACACTTGGTTATTAGATTTGTTTCAGGAAGGCTAAGAAACAGTGTGACACTTAGCAAATGCATGTTTATTTGGAATAAACGGCAAGAATGTACATAGTCCTTAAGTGGAACTGTAGGGAAAAACAATGGCATTTTGAGAAGAAGGAAATAAGTTTTGAAAAAGGATGTGATATCTTGACAAGAATTAATGTTTGCTCTTTGGAGATGGAGATAATGAGCCCCATCCTCACTTATATTCTTGGTAGGCAAAGCACTAGTGTTTTATTTTCTGGAAATTTGAAGAAACTCTTTCTTGAATTTTCAACAAAAGAAAATGTCTCATAATTAATCACGCACTTCTTCCAATGTGAAAGCAAGAAAGCATTTTAGAGCGCAGAGTGTTTGGAAAGATAGAGTTAGGTGAAATACATTGAAGCAATTCTGGATTTTCCTAGGTCCCGAAATAAATTAGCATTGCAACATAAGGTTGCACAGGTGAGGCATGTGGAATTTTGCATTTTTTCTAGACAAATATTCAGGAAGAGTTATAAAAAATAATTTATCTTTATTTTTCCCATCAACATCCCTGTGACTAGGCTAAATTAAACATGAAGTGTAGTTCATATTTTATTGGCCTATTACTTCTCTCTTTAAGGTTAGATTTTCCATTCCCTAGTTATTTATTTTATTCCATCTAGTTCTCCGTATATGTATGTTTAGTTTAAAGATTGCTCTATATTTATTTCCTTGTGCAACATGTCAGCCTTGGGACTGAGAATATCTATCATCTATCATCTATCTCACCCATCATCTCAAGTAATGTTTGTAATTTAAATAAAAACTTATGTAAATATTAGTAACTATTTTTTATAGAAACAAAGATACTACTACTACTACCAAATTCTTAATAACTTTTTAGTCATTGTTTATTTCTTGATCAACCTACACTAAAATTACAGGAGATTATTGAAGAAAGGGAATGTTTTTGTTTGAAAGATTGAAAAGAATCTCTGTAGATCAGCATTTCCTAATAGATCTTCCTAATAAGTATACATAAACAAAATAAGAATACATGGAGAAATGAATTCTGACAAAGCTTGGTAACATGAAGGAAAATTAGACTCCTAAATACATAACTTTACTGAGTTCTTGGTCTCCTTATGTGCTGTATGAAATACTCTACAAACATGTATGACCAAAGGATCTTTCTATACAAAGCCTTTTGTAGGACAAGTTTTGGAAGAAAATGGTTATCAAGTATGGAAACCTCTCTCTTCACAGTTCCATATTTTAAAGTATGTAATGTCATAGTACTGATCTGTTCTTAAATATTAATATGTGACTTTTGTGATGTGGTTTCCTCATTTGTAAAATTAGGGGCTTGAGGAGATGAAAGCTAAGATATTTTTTTTAAAGAATTATTTATTTATTTTAGAGAGAGAGAGGGGGAGAGTGTGAGTCAGGGGAAGGGGCAGAGGGAGAGAATCTTCAAGCAAAATCCTGGCTGAGCAGGAAGCTTGATGCGGGGCTCGATCTCACGACCCATGAGATCATGACCCATGAGATCATGACCTGAGCTGAAACCAAGAGTCAGACACTTAACCAACTAAGCCACCCAGGCACCTTTAAATCCAAGATTTCTATGTCCTTTTTCTCACAGATATTCTATGATTATATAATTGTATATTACACATCATCATGAACAATTCATGCTGCAGTGTTAAGGATGAATAGTTCATTTTTCTCTGGTAAACTCCATTTTACAAGAAAAATTGTGTAAGTTACAATTTTTAATCCAAGTAAAACTAATAACAATTTTCTACCCAGAAAGACAAACACATCTTTCATTCTGCCAAGATGTACCTTTCACCAAGATTTTGCTCCTCCATATTGCAATATAGGCCTAGTCTACTGTAATATATGTCCATATGCAAATTACTGAATCTGGAATGGAGCTAGAGAGATTTTTACTTTATTTATTTACACTCTACAATGGATATAGTAATGTACCCTAATAAAAGGTTTATGCAACCATGAGCAGAAAGTTATGGCAGAAAGAGCCCTGACCAGGTCTAAGTGTTACTAAAGATAATTAATTTAACAACTTTGAGTCTTAAATTTCATCACTATAAAATGAGAGGATAAATCTCTATCTTTTCAGTCTTACAGTAGAGGGACTATGCAGTTTATCATCCAAATCCAAACATTATTTATTTATACAATGAAAGCAGCAATTTTATTCAACCTTAAAAAAACATGTGAACTCTCTCGAATATTATGGCTCAGTCAGTAGAGCATGTGGCTCGATTTCGGGGTTGTAAGTTCCAGCCCCATGTTAGGTGTACAGAACACTTAAAAATAGTAAAATTAAAATAAATAAATAAATGCACTAAGGCTACCACAGTTAGATTTTTAACATATTTGGGATTTTGTGTAAAAACAAGATCACAAATCAAAAAATAAATTTTCTATTAGATGCTAAATTTGGATCCTTGATTTGTAAATTCTGATTTTCCACTAGTAAAGTATACCTACCTGGGGATATAGGATACTTGTGTTTAATAATCAAAGCACTGTGTTCCCAGAACATACTAGAAGCACATAGATCATTGAAAAATATCCAATCCAATTCCTTTTTTTCTTTTTTAATTCATAATCAAAACATTTACAAAAAATAACAAATATTTATAGACCTTTAATTTGGTCCGAGAACTATTATAATACATTATTTTTAGCTTTATAAGGATGAACTGGTACACTGTTAATAATTACATCAAGTTAGCAGGTATAATCAGGTATGTTTTGGGCTAACTGAAACGTAAGGTTACCCTTCCTAACAAGCAGGGTCAAATGAAATAATGTGTGACAGAGGGTTGAAAGTCTTAGTAGTTGTATGAATATAGGGTACAATGAAATCTTATTACATAGATGTGCTTTTTGATGAAGAGAGAGAGAGTTTGGCTGCTTCCAACTTATAAATGGACAAACAGGCTTATGGCAGAGTTACTCATTACCCAGACTTGTACTAGGAGGAAGCTGTGAGACTAGAAAGTTGTAGGATTGCTGATTATTAGGTTAGTGTTCTAAGTGCTTTAATGGCTGGCTAATTACCAGAGCTAACTCCCTGTGTGGTGATGGGAATATGGATGTTATTCCATATATAAGGGAACCTGTCTCTGGCTTTGCACTGTAGCTGAGCAAACAAATTATATATTCACTACTTTTCAAAGTCCCTTTCTCAGAATAAGCTATATCTTAAAATTTATGGATAGGTGCCCATGTCTAGAAAAATTTAGGATATTTGTTATTCTAACTTTTGTTGCTTTAACAGAGAATATTTTATCCAATATTAGCTTCTATCAGCCTGTAGTAGACATGTCTACAATAGATATATCCATATTTAAACATTGAAGAACAGCATAGTTGCCTTTCCAATTTAAACTGCCTGTAGTCTTTACTGAATTATGAGCAAAGTGGGAGATCTGGTCTAAATTACCATGCAAGATGAAAATGTTAAATATTTGGTCTCCCATATTATATCCATGCATTCCAAAATAAGATATTTGACGTATACCTTATATTTGAAGTAAACCTTACATATTTGATGTAAAACTCTCTAAGTTGTTTGACAGTATTAAAGTGGCTTCCCAGACACATATATTTCTTTTGTTCTTCACATTCGCTTAAACTTGTCCAAACAAGGACTATTTATTGCATGGGGGTGAGAATACTATGAACACACAGATCAGTGCCGAGATTGTGAAATCCATTTCATCATTGTTTACTCTAACAATCTAACCAAAGTCATTCTTCAACAAATCTTATTAGTCTAGATATGGACCTCAGCCCCTGCAGTAAGCTATTTGTGATTAATTTATGCAGCTACTCAGTTCCATTTCCTATTAATAATGTTTTTATCATATAACTGTATTCAAGGGCTTAGCATTTTATCTGATTTATAAATGCATTTAATACATTTTGCTGATGCAAGTTTTAATGTATTTAATAAATGGTCTACAAACTTCATTATTAATGTGTACATTTCATAGATAACTGAGACTGTACCTTCTATCTAGGTCATACTCTAAACAATTTATAACAATCTTTAATGTTTTATTCAGATGGCTTTGGAATGTGGAATGAAGGGTTTGAAATGAGCCTGAGGCAGCTTAGGTGGCATATTTATTCTGTGGGGTGCTTTTACAATTCTAATGGAGATTCCATGCACATAGAACTCCTTTTGAAGCCTATATTTTAAGTAGATCTGTATATACCATGGGCCATTTTTTTCTCTGAAATAAAAACATAAACAGGATAAAATTAATCAGGTTTAGATTTTTTTCTCCCATCACATTTAAGTTACAGTGGGTTTCTACTCTAACATTTTAAACTTTTCTTGCTTTAATATCAAATTTACTTTCCTAGCACATGTTCTTTAGGTAAGAACAGCTTCCAAGTTTTTTTTAAATTTTATTTTATTATGTTATGTTAATAACCATACATTACATCATTACTTTTTGATGTAGTGTTCCATGATTCATTGTTTGTGTATAACACCCAGTGTTCCATTCAATACGTGCCCTCTTTAATACAAAACCAAAAGACAACCGACAGAATGGAAGAAGATATTTGCAAATGACATATCAAATAAAAGGCTAGTATCCAAAATCTATAAAGAACTTATCAAACTCAACACCCAAACAACAAATGATCCAATCAAGAAATGGGCAGAAGACATGAACAGACATTTTTCCAAAGAAGACATCCAAATGGCCAACAGACACATGAAAAAGTGCTCAACATCACTCAGCATCAGGGAAATCCAAATCAAAACCTCAGTGAGATACCACCTCACACCAGTCAGAATGGCTAAAATGAACAAGTCAGGAAATGACAGATGTTGGCGGGGATGCAGAGAAAGGGGAACTCTCCTACACTATTGGTGGGAATGCAAACTGGTGCAACCACTCTGGAAAACAGTATGGAGGTTCCTCAAAAAGTTGAAAATAGAGCTACCCTATGATCCAGCAATTGCACTACTGGGTATTTACCCCAAAGATACAAAAGTAGGGATCCGAAAGGGTACATGCACCCCGATGTTTATAGCAGCAATGTCCACAATAGCCAAACTGTGGAAAGAGCCAAGATGTCCATCAACAGATGAATGGATAAAGAAGAGGTGGTATATATATACAATGGAATATTATGCAGCCATCAAAAAACCGAAATCTTGACATTTGCAATGAACAGCTTCCAAGTTTATAGCTATTAAGTAAGAGGTAAGATTGGACTAAGATTCTGACTCTATTCTACACAAGATGAGTATTTCTATAATTAACTGAAAATGAAATAAATATTTCTCAATTGCTCTTGCAACACAATACATTGTCATAAAGGATGGGAAAGTAAAAGAAAATATCCAGCGTTTCCATACAGGCACCATGTTAGCCAGAGGAAAGTTGGTGGCGTCAACTGTGTGTGAGTCAGATCACAAAAAACGGTAGGAAAAAATAAAATAGAGAGGTCCTCACTCAGCTCCCTTCCTCCTTCCCTAGCCTGTTATTCTCACTGAAGGAGATTTCTGATTTCTCTATAGAGATTATAGGAAAGTTAAAAAGAACTGGAAAATACAGTCCGATTTAGGAGGCAGAGAAATTCTTTGCCTGTAGAAACATACTTATGTTCATTACTCTTACCACTTTTTAATTATTTTTTTAATTCTAAAAGTAAAAGTAATACATGTTCATTTTACATCTTGAAAAAAATGCAAATATTTTAAAGAAAAATGTTAAGTATCTCCCCCTCAGCTCTTTTTAATATTAATAGCTTCATGGTATCTCCCCAGGCCCTTATCCATACACATACATGGGGTTTATTGCTTTTCTTAAAAAAATGTAGTAATTACTTTGACTCTTAATTTTCTTATTTAAAATATATCATGGTCATCTTTCCAAATTAGGATATACCTCTAACTAATTCTTTTTTTTAATAACTGCATTAACACCCTCAATATGATCATACCATAATAGATATAACTATTCCCTCATTGAAAGGGATTCTGATTGTTTTCAGTTGCCTTTGCCATTATAGTTAATATGCTGCAATATTCTGTTAGTACTGGTGCTTTGGTTTGAAAAGGTTAGATTTTCAAGAGTTGCTGGTAGAAGATTACATATATTTTTTATTAGTTTGAATATGCAGTCATTGCTTTTTGTACAAGTTAGGCTCTCAGCATGGAACATGGACACAGGAAAGTCATCAAATTTGAGAAGAGTTTAATAAAGAGACCAATTATAAAGGAGCGGGTAGGATTTAAGGAGATTATGAGGTATAGTTCAATCCACTAATGCTAGACACACTAAGGAATTATCACTTCTAGACCAGGAGGCTCTAGAAGGCAGTGTGAAGAAGACTGCCCTAAAGAGTTGCAAACTTCCTCAGGGATGTGGTCAGGCAGTTGAGATTCTGATAAAAGGGAGTTGGTTACATACATACTGTGACCTCAATCTTCTCCTTTTTCTCATCTTCATTGGCTGAATACAACTAGAAATTCAAAGATCAGGCATCTAGCCAATGTAAACTTTACAGATCAGTTTCCCAGGAGCTCAAAGAAGGGTAGGAAAAAAGGGGAGGAGAATGGAGTGGAAAATACCCCCCTTAGCACTCCCTTCCATTCCCTTGATGTTGGTCCTTCCCTTGGTCCAAGTAAAACATTTGTGCTCCCGCCACAGAGACCACGAAAATCACCTCAATACTTATCACTGTGAGGGTGGAATCAAAGACAAAAGATGTCTATCATTTTGTCCAAATGTTAGAGAAATTCATAGTTTTTCAGTATCTGCACCTTAAAATTTTTTAAATTTGCCAATCTGATGGAAAGAAATACAAATCTCATTTGAAATAATTGCAATTGCCTTTATTCAGTTGAGTAGAGCATAGTTTCAAATGTTTATTGGCTATTTAGATTTCCTTACCTATGAACTACCTTTTCATATCCTTTGCCAACTTTTTCTACTATATCATTTGAAAGAGTTCTTTGAATATTGAGTATCCACTCATTCATTCACTCAATAAATATGCATTAAATACTCACTATGTGACCGGTTTTGTTCTAGGCAATGGGATCCAGTGAACAAAATAGGCAAAAATGCCTGCCTTCATAAAAGTCATATCCTAGAGTTCGAAGACAATAAATAAATGAGTATAATGTATGGTGTGTTAGATGGTGAAACCTAATGCAGGAGAGAGGATACAAAATGCAGAATGTCTGAGGAAATGCAATTTTAAATGGGATATGCAGAAAATGATCTTAGAGAATGTAAGCAAAGTCCCAAGGATCTAAGGTAGGGAGTGGTATCTGTACCTTGGGAAGAACATTCCAGACAGAGGGAAGAGCAAGCACAGATTCCTTTTGGTGAGCATTTTTGATTGATGGTTAAACTGTACAGAAGTCTGTGTGGTGGGAGCATAGTGAGAGTGGGTGAGAAAGGTAAAAAATGAGGTCAAGGAGTTGTGGTGGTGGAAGACTGATCACATACGGCCCAAGGGGTCTTTATAAAGATTTGTGTTTTTATTCTGAGTGAAATGGGAAATCATTGAAAGATCCGAGCTGAGGAGTGACAGGATCTAACTCATTTTTAAAGAATCACCCTGGCTGCCAAATTGATAATATAATTTTGGCCAGATAGGAAAGAGGGCTGGTGGTAAAGGCAGAACCAAAAGATAACTTTGGAGACTATATCAGTAATCCAGGAAAAAGATGATAGTGGCTTGCACTGAGGTGGCAGTGGAGAATAAGAAAACTTGAATTCTGGATATATTTTGAAGGGATAGCAGTTAAGGAGTTGTTGAAGTTTTTGATGTTGCATTTAAATTTGTTTGTTGTTTGAGGATCAGAGGTCCTGTTAAGGACAGGTTAAGTTTGAGATGCTTATTATACATCCCAGTTGAGGTCATAGCTGGATATAGAAGTCTAGAGTACTTTGGAGAGATAACCAGCAGGAGATATTTTCCCTTTGCATATGAAATATGTCACGATTGCTTTTTCACAATCTTGCATTTGTATTTTGACATTTTTACCATTCTTTCTGATGTTGTTGCTATTTTCTGTCTCTGTTCCTTTGTGTGTTCTGAGTTTCATATTTGCTTAGCAAAACCTCCAAAAGCACAAGTTTATAAATATAATTATTTTTTTCTTCTAATCATATTTATGATTAGGAAAAAGACATACTTAATGGCTTTTATAAATCTTGTAATTTTGTACAATTTTAATCAACCACAATTATAATTTAATAATTATATTATATAATATAAATAATACTATAATCATAATTTAATAAAATAAAATTTTAAATATACTGTATTTAAAAATATAATATAAAGGAGGTATTCTAGCTTTGTTGCCAGATGGAAGCCGATAATAAAGTAAAAATTATTTTTTTTAAAGATTTTATTTATTCATTTGAGAGAGAGAGAGACAGAGAGAGCATAAGAAGATGAGAGACAGAGGGAGAGGGAGAAGCAGACTCCCCATTGAGCTGGGAGCCTGAAATGGGGCTCCATCCTAGGACCTGGGATCATGACCTAAGCCAAAGGCAGATGCTCAACCATCTGAGCCACCCAGGCGCCCCTAAAGTAAAACGTGATTTACCTGTATTTTTGAATATGGCAAAATATGGCAAAATAAATATTTTCCAGTTTTTTAAAGGTGAACAATGTAGAGGAACATTAAAAAGGAAAAAAAAAAGTTAAAGATCTTAAGGCCCTATGTACTGAATATTCTGTAAAAAAGATCCTGGTAAAGAAAATGTCATTTTTTTCAATATGTACACAAGTGATTAAGCTTTTGGATTGTATTCCTTACTAATAACTTTTTTTTAAACATTAAATGAAGAGCACACTTTTTTTTCAATCTTAATATCATCCTCTTCAGTCCCCACTCACATATTATATCTCTTTATATCTGAATATGGATAATCTTCACAAATCCCTGTTTTACAAGGACTGTTATCAGTTATAGCAAGACAGTTATTTTTATATCATAGATATTTCTGACTTTTTTTTTGCAAAATAATTTGAGCTTACATCATGTTTGCATCTAAGGACTATTGCCTTGTTGCATATCCAGTGATACAAAACACATTTAAAAAGTATTGAGTTCATCTAATAGCCAGTAATGAATTCTTGATGGCTAAGCAGACTTAAGATTTTTTTAATTTAAACACATTGGATAAAACAATTAAAAAAATAAGGAAAAGATAGTAGCCACTAACATAATTTAGCATCTTCAACAAACTCTTTAAAACTGCTTTAATATCCTTAAAAGACTATTACAAAAGCAAAAAGTCCAGTATCAATTATAGCAAGGGGTCATATTTTTCCTTTGTAGGATAAAAATGAGCCTTAAGTCTGCTTAGCAATCAATAATTCATTAGTATATTGATCTCCTTCATTTCTAGTACATATATATGCATATATACATTTACGTTTAAAATTATTAAATTGCAATATTCATCTTGATTTTTGTTCAATTGTGTCTTAATTTTGAAGATATCAGTCAGAGCTGATGAGACTTGGCAATGAGCTAGTCTTTGGGAAGTAATATAAAGATAGCTTGATGATAATAGAGAATGAAACCTGAACTAAGAAGAACAACAAAAATCCAAGGAAGAATGGGAAAGGTAGGAAATGAAACAGCAGAATATGTGCATTTCTGAAGTTTAGAGGTGATTTTGGAGGAAAGGAAATATGAATCATGTGGTTAATTGTCCAGTCTTTGAGCCATGATTCTTTGGAGGTGTTATTTTCACTTCCAAGTTAAAGAATTAATTTGGAAGGCTCACAACAGAACTAAATGCATTTACAATCAAGGTATTAACAGCTTAATGGAAACTTACACAGTCTATACACCTTATTTCATGGAACTAGCCTAAAGAGATTTTTAAGCAACTTGACCACAAGTTTGACTTCAGTGTCATTTGAAACTATTTTCAGGTATAAGTCGATGAAATAGCATGTTGAAGAAAATAAAACATCAAAAAGAAACAGTTAACCAAATATTTAGTAGGATCTAATTATTTTTTCCCTTTAGATTAGCCATAAGGGTCAACATGTGCAGGGCTTAAGTTAGTGAGAATGACCTGAACGAACTTTCCTAGTGTTTACCTTCTGCAAGATGCTTGTTTGAAAAACATTTGAAATACATTTAATTTGTAAATCCAGACACACAGTAAAGTTACTCCACTTTGTTTCTGGCTTCGTATCACTTCTGCCGAGAGCTGCTCCGTGTGCTATCAAATTAATAAACATTTCCCGCTTGGGGCAGAGCTCTGAAGCCAGATTAGACCAAGGCCAAGTGGTATTGAATGATAATTTAAGAGTAAACAAGACTAGCATAATTTATCTGTTCAACTTGAGCAGTTTAAAATATAATATTCACATAGTGATACTATCAGAAATATATCTAAACATTTCTCAGACTTTGTCAACAGTGCATTCAGACAGTGAGTAAAGAGTAGTAAGGCATCACTCAGTGGCTCCAATATTTTTTATCCAATCAAACCAGAGTTAGTATTTATCTAGCTGCTTGTGTTTCCCAGTTTTGCTTTGGTCCGAGTGACTTTAAAAGTTGGCTGATACTGTCTTACGTTACATACTAGCATGACTACACAATAGAAAAAGACAATAGAAAACTCATTATGACTATTTTCTGTGCTTTTTACCAAATTTATCATCAAGTCAAACAAATAGACTGAGTTGGGAATATAGTTTCTAACCCAATAGATGGAACAATAAAACTGTCCCCTGCTGGGAGCTGCTGGGCACATGTGACAATTCAAATTTAAGTTCATTCTTTAAAATTAAAAATTCTGTTCCTCAGTCATATAAGCCACAATGCTGTCAATAGTTATATGTGACTAGTGGCCAGCATATTGAACAGGGCAGATATAGAATATATACATGAAATTAAGAAAATCCTATTGGGTAGTATTGCTAGAATCATTAGTACATTGACCAGGGTTGTTCTTTACTCCTTTTCTACTCTGCAATGCCTGCTTTGCTAGAGATACAATTGATTCAGAGCGATTGGATACTGTTTTCTTCATGCCCCACTGAGCATTTCAAAGTCATGTTCTGGTGCCAGGAATTTATCATCTATTCCGAATTACTACTTTTCTGCCATTTCCTAACTAGGAGATCATTGCAGTTTGTACTTACAGATAATTTTTTTATTCCATTAATTTAACTGTGTGCCTTATATAATGTTTTCATAAGTCTGAAATGAAAGATTTAGCTTTTTTCTGCATATATTCATTTTCGTTCTAGAAACTTTGGAGATGTGTAACCTTGTATGATATTGCCAATTATTGATTTTCCGGTTGTAGAAATTTTATTAATGCATCATTCTGTATCCAATTGTGTATGGGTTAGTCTAAAATAGGTTATAGAGAAATTGATTACTTTGGGGGCATCAATGTTCATTATGTGTCTCAGTCCACAATTGTAAATATAGTTTTTGTCATTTTAAAAATTGTAACCAATGCTGGGATTGGTTTTCTTGAGAAATACAAAAACAATATTTTCTTCCACTAGTGGAATAAAAGAGAACGAAATGTTTTAATATTCTAGCTTAAATCTAAAAGGCAAAACATGTTTGGTATCAAATGTGAATCAACCTCATACAAAGGTATTTGAGGTTGACCCCTACCATGAAAAAAAAAGATATTATTGAATCTCAAGCTTAGGGAAATGAAGTTGTTATTATGATATAAAACTTGTGTTTTAGACATTTCCTGACTATTCCTTTCTTTTCATGTTTGACTTTTAATAGTTCAATCATGCATTGATTTATAAATTATGTTTTGTAAATTATGTTTTAGACATCCATATAAGCATAAATGACAATAACGGATCAAAAACATGATAGACTGGAATAAGTAGATTTTTTAAATTAAGATGTTATTTTATTCATTCAGAACATATATCTCCATATATATGTTGTGATGAACTGTGAAAGCATTATTATTACAGTTCTTCCACAACTCCTTATTTTTATGCCACTTGCTAGTGTCCTCTCATACTGACCCAGCTTGAACGTGTGACTTGCATTGGTTAATATTATAGTTCACAAACTTGAGTGAAACAGAGACTTGAAAAACCTCTTGTACATTTTTACTTTGTCTTCCCTCCATGTGGTTGCCATGGGAAATATCAGGGCTATCTGTCAAAATAATATGACAGATGCATAGAGGAGATTGTAATGACACATTTGAGTCCATTCTAGACCCGGTGGCACCCAGCTGACCTGCCAGTTGACCAAAGACCCATGAGCAAGCCTAGCTGAGATGAGTCAAGCCAGGCACTTAGCAGAATCACCCAGCTGACCCATAGACTCATCAGCAGAAAGGAACATTTATTAACATATGCCATGGAAATTTCTGGTTGTTTATTATCCAGCATTATTATGGTAATAGATAAGTGATACTTATAGATAGTATCTATATGTCATGGAAATTTCTGGTTGTTTATTATCCAGCATTATTATGGTAATAGATAAGTGATACTCGGGCTAAAATCAGAACAAAGCCAATCAATGTACACCATTGTTACATTTTACTAGGCATTCTATATTTCTCCTGAAATCCTTATCTCATATCATATAGAGTGGTGTTTTTTCTGCATGATTAGAAGTAATGGGTTCTCTGGATTTATTTCTATTCTCCAAAAAAAACTCCATTCCAGGAAATAATTCAAATTCCAGTAAAAATACTATTAACATTTGATATTTAAATTTGGAGTTCCCTTTTCAAAAATACTAGAAATTCTGCTTTTCATTTTTTCAAATTTAATTTAATTTTATATTTATTTGTATTTATATTTATTTTATTTTTATTTATTGGAATTCACATTTATTTTATATTTAATTTTTATTCAGCATAGCTAGTGATAATTTTATGTATTTCTTTATATATATCATAAAAATAATTTCATAGTTTCAATGCTTCTCTAATTTTGTTTTATTTCTCAAACTCCTCAAGTTCATTATCTGAGTTCTATATGCACTCGCGCACTCCCTACTCATTCTCTTACCTGACTCCTCCATATAATTCAAATGTTCTACCAAAGAAAGTCAGCTTTCTAATTCCCAAATCCAGAGGATTCATTTTGGTTGGCTGTCCTCTATGTGATTTGACAGAGCTCTCCACTCCCTGGGTGAACCATGACATAATTCTCTCACATTCTCTTTGTCTTATTTCACAGTTATGATTAGTTCTCTGTTTTCTTCTTTATTTAACCATTATTTATTTTCCTCCAGCATTTTGTCCTTGGTTCTCTTTTCACTCCACCTGAACTCTCAATGTAATTTCATAGCTTCCTCTGACTTTAACTACCACCTATATCCTGATTATCCTTTTTTTAAAAAAAAAGCTTTTATTTATTTATTTGAGAGAGAGAAAGAAACAGCATGACAAGGGAGAGGGTCAGAGGGAGAAGCAGGCTCCCCGATGAGCAGGGAGCCCGATGCGGGACTCGATCCCAGGACTCTGGGATCATGACCTGAGCCGAAGGCACTTGCTTAACCAACTGAGCCACCCAGGCACCCTATATCCTGATTATCCTTCAATCTGAATCTCCGTCCTAATGATGGGTTCTGAGCTCTAAACTGATCATTTGAGGGCCAAAATGAAGTTTCTATGTCCTTTTGACCCGATCCACTTCTTTACATTTCCTACTTTAGTGAATGGCATCTGTAACAGCTCTGACCTAAAACAGAAACTCAGAAGGCACTGCAAACTCCCACCTCTCCTTTCACGTCCACCTCCATTGAAGGAGCCCTGTGCATCCACACCATGCAGTGTATCTTCTATATGCCTCTTCCCTGTGAGAGCTTCTACCTTAACTTTACCCTAATAATTCTCATTTAAATTGTTTAAAGAGCTTCCATCTATTTCTCTTCCTGCCATTTTTAAGCTTTTCAAACTAACCTTCAAAATTTGCCAAATTTCTCTTTCCAATATACATATCTGAGCATGCTATTCCACACTTAAAATTTCTCTGTGACTATCAAATACGTGAAGTATAACATTCCAACTTTTATACTGAGATAAAAGAATAGTCAACTGAAATTTGAATAACACAACAAACTAAATATGCATGTGCATGACTACCTTCTTTCTGTTCTTCCAGGACAAATCCCAGGGTGTATATACATAAGTTTAATGTGTGTGTGTGTGTGTGTGTGTGTGTGTGTGTGTGTGTGTGTGATGGAGAGAGACAGAGAAAGAAAGTGTTAACAATGCTAGAAAACCAGAAAGTCTGCTCCAAGAGATTATGTGGGCTTTCTGGAAGATGGATGGAAGATGGCAATCAGATACACAGAATAAAAATTCCAGTGGAAATCAGAGTTTCAGATCTGCAGGAGAAACGCCACAAAGTGTGAAAGATGATTGCAGGACAATTCTGTTTCTGGTGGAGTAAACTTTAGGTGCAACAGGGATCCAGAAGCAAACACAAAGGAATTAATTGAAGCATTGCTTTAAAAGGAGCTGGGTCAATATGATTCCAGTGTTTATGCTTTTAATAAAAAGATACTTCTGGAAGTAACAAAGAAGAGCATTGCTACTTTCAAAATAGAATCTCCACTTACTATTAAAAATATAGTATTGATCAGTTAAAGGTCATGCTAGAAATAAAATAGAACACTGTAGCTATATATAAGTATATCCTTGTAATGTATAAGCCAAGTGTAGTTCAACTTCATTTGCTAAGCTCTGATGCAGTTGTGCACAGTTGATCTGATTTTGTCGTTGGTACAAAGTCAGAATAATTGGATCTGATATTCTGAAGACCACCAGTTCACTTTGGCTATTTAACACTGAGCTCGACCTCTGCAGATACTAACTAAACAAATAAACTTTGGCAAAAAGGCAAACTTCCGTTTAAGAAATGGGGAAAAGAATCCCCTCGTATAAGCAAATAGATAATGAATAGACATTTGAAATCTTCTTTGCACATTGGTAATTACTCCTCCTCAAATCAAATGCTCTTGTTCTATAACGTATAAAATAGATTTTTGAGTGTCTGTTAAGTTTTTGCCAGTACCTCATCGTTGAATAATTTTCTAGATTCTATGACTCCCGAACCTGGTGTGTGATACACACACACACACACACACACACACACACACATTGACTAACTAACCAGAATCATTTTCTGTTTCTTGTAACCAAATATATTATTATCCTGATCTTAGAAAAAACTTTTCACCTACATGAAAGTATCAGTGGGTCAGATAGAATGGCTCATGCCTGGAGGCAAAAATCAATCTTAAAATTGAATGAAATATTTAATTGAACAATTATTTGTTGAAAATTAAATAGTAGTGTATCTCTGATAGAGGCAGCAGCATGGATTTGTTCTTCCTTTTGTATTCTGATGCAGCAGTATCATTCAAGCTACTTCTTTGACAAAATATAAAATTTATAAAAAGTAAGTGTGGTAATATGTACTTTTTGGTATCTTAGGGACTATTTCTTACCTGATTCTGAATCTGTTGAACTGATTCAAGAAAAGTTCTTTTCATGAGCTCTGTGGGATAGAGAGCAAATAAAAACTGGAGCTATTGTTCTTTACCCCAGGTAAATATTGTTTTAACATCAGCTAAAAACTATCTTAAGAATAGTTGAAGAACATACTCAGCATTAAGGCCTCCCTGCCTAGTGAGACTGTCTCATTACTATGCCAGTTTGACTCTGTGAAAATGTGTGGGGGGGGTGGATATCTTATTCTGTCTCTATAGCCAATGTAACGTAATTAGGGTGATGTGGAATTGTTTAATTGTGAATGTCAAAACACAACAAAATACCTGCAGAACCAGAAAATAAATGTGGCCTGTTTTATTTATAGGCAAAAAAAAGGTTAAATTGCCACTCAAGATGAAACCAATTATAAAAGCTTTTTTTTCTGGATGTTTATACTAGTAAATTTAATGTAAATTCACATTCCTGTCGGTTTTTCATCTAGGGAAAACAGTGAAACAGATATCCAATATACTAAATAATGATATTACTTAGCAGAAAGGACCTTTTGAAGAATTTACATGTCTAGTTATCTTGAAATGAAATTTGGAAATGAGGAAAATTTTATTTTTGTCATTTTAATATGTGGAAGAAGTTTTCATTTAAAAGTGATATATTTGAAGAAGAAACAAAAAATATATACCTGTACCATGGCAGAAGGTAAACATTTATTCCATCTGTATATGACTGACTTGTTTGCTTGGTATTTCATAATTAAAATTAAAATATGTTTAATATACAATAACACATGATAAATATATACCACTTTCACACATTTATTATTACCTTTAAAATTGTTATTACTCTGCTTTATGTTAATAAATATAAACAGGGGTGCATACTTTAGAAAATGTAATTTAGTAATGCCATTTCTAAATTGGAGTAATAAGCAAAAAAATTAAATCCTATTAATAATATAAGATGCAGGCAAATCTTATTTTTTTAAATAATTGAGGTATAATTGACATATAACATTATATTAGTTTCACGTCTACAACATCATGATTTGATATTTGTATGTATTGCAAAATGATCACCATGGTAGGTCTAATTAACATCCATCACCATACATAGTTATAACTTTTTTCCTGTGATGAGATATTCTAAGAAATCATTTTTAATTTGTAATTTTGCTGTTGAAAGATATATTGAAGATACTGCAAAAAAATGCTTCATTCATACAGAATGAAGATTAAGACACATGTTTTCAGGAATTTTCTTACTAAGAATTAGATATGTTAAATACATATAGATTAAATTAAAAATACTAAGCAGTATAGCCATAAACTTTTAAAGTATAAGGCATACCTATTTCACAAAATGAGTCTGATCCTTGACTCACAAACTATAGCCTGTTGTGGATCCTTCAGTCAATAATGTGATACGTCCCTCAATAAGGCTGTAGAAAGCTATCATTTACTAATGAATCCACCTACAAATTAATTAGGTACGGTAGGGGGTGTTAGTTCCCCATTTTACAGATGAGGAAGCAAAGGTAGGAAAGGTTAAGATAACATGCCACAAGCCTCAGTTAATGAAGGCACATTATACTTACTAGTGCCATTCTCTGAGGACCTCGAAGCACCAGACTGAATCATTAATCCTTTTAATTTTACTGTGCGGTTGTTAGGGGAAAGGCACAATTATCCTTATTTTACCTTTAAGGAGAATGAACTGCTCTCTCATAAATGGTTTGCCCAAGGTATTCAGCAGAGTTTAGAATTAGGCTCAACTTTTTAATTCATAAAAGTTATTTTTTGTCTTGTGTCAGCATAATAGACTTTTTGATAACCAAAATTTTAGAATTTAGAAGCAAATAAAAGTGTTTTTGATATCCTGTCCTGATCTTCGACCATTACCTAACACTTCCTTCCAGTAGTTTCTTCCCCCCCCCCCCAAGATTTTATTTATTTATTTTTTAGAGAGAAATAGAGAGGGAGCATGAGCAGGGGGAGGAGCAGAGGGAGAAAGAGAATCCCAAGCAGACTCTACACTCAGCATAGAGCCTAACATGGGGCTTGATCCCAGGACCCCAAGATAATGACCTGAGCCAAAATCAAGAGTCGGACACTTAACTGACGGAGCCACTCAGGTGCCCCTCCAGTGTTTTCAAAGAATGAGTCAATTTTTGAAATAGTACATTAAAAGGATTATTCACCACGATCAAGTGGGATTTATCCCTGGGCTGCAAAATTGGTTCAACATCCGCAAATCGATGTGAGACAATACATTAATAAAAGAAAGAACAAGAACCATATGATCCTCTCAATAGCTGCAGAAAAAGCATTTGACAAAGTACAGCATTCTTTCTTGATCAAAACTCTTCAGCATATAGGGATAGAGGGTATATACCTCAATATCATAAAAGCCATCTATGAAAAACCCACAGCGAATATCATTCTCAATGGGGAAAACCTGAGAGCTTCCGCCTAAGGTCAGGAACACAGCAGGGATGTCCACTATCACCACTGTTATTCAACATAGTATTAGAAGTCCTAGCCACAGAAATCACACAACAAAAAGAAATAAAAGGCATCCAAATTGACAAAGAAGAAGTCCAACTCTCACTCTTTGCAGATGATATGATACTTTATGTGGAAAACCCAAAAGACTCCACCCCAAAACTGCTAGAACTCTTACAGGAATTCAGTAAAGTAGCAGGATATAAAATCAATGCACAGAAATCAGTGGCATTCCTATACACCAACAACAAGACAGATGAAAGAGAAATTAAGGAGTCAATCCCATTTACAATTGCACCCAAAACCATAAGATACCTAGGAAGAAATCTAACCAAAGAGGCAAAGAATCTGTACTCAGAAAACTATAAAATACTCATGAAAGAAATTGAGGAAGACACAAAGAAATGGAAAAACATTCCATGCTCATGGATTGGAAGAAAAATATTGTGAAGATGTCAATGCTACCTAGAGCAATCTACACATTCAATGCAATCCCTATCAAAATACCATCAACTTTTTTCAAAGAAATGGAACAAATAATTCTAAAATTTGTATGGAACCAGAAAAGACCCCAAATAGCCAGAGGAATATTGAAAAAGAAAAGCAGAGCTGGGGGTATCACAATTCCGGACTTCCAGCTCTATTACAAAGCTGTCATCATCAAGACAGGATGGTACTGGCACAAAAACAGACACATAGATCAATGGAACAGAATAGAGAGCCCAGAAAGGGACCCTCGACTCTACGGTCAACTAATCTTCGACAAAGCAGGAAAGAATATCCAATGGAAAAAAGACAGTCTCTTCAACAAATGGTGTTGGGAAAATTGGACAGCCACATGCAGAAGAATGAAACTGGACCATTTCCTTACACCACACACAAAAATAGACTCAAAATGGTTGAAAGACCTCAAGGTGAGACAGGAGTCCATCAAAATCCTAAAAGAGAACACAGGCAGCAGCCTTTTCGACCTCAGCCGCAGCAACTTCTTCCTAGAAACATCGCCAAAGGCAAGGGAAGCAAGGGCAAAAATGAACTATTGGGACTTCATCAAGATAAACAGCTTTTGCACAGCAAAAGAAACAGTCAACAAAACCAAAAGACAACCAACAGAATGGGAGAAGATATTTGCAAATGACATTTCAGATAAGGCGCTAGTATCCAAAATCTATAAAGAACTTATCAAACTCAACACCCAAACAACAAATGATCCAATCAAGAAATGGGCAGAAGACATGAACAGACATTTTTCCAAAGAAGACATCCAAATGGCCAACAGACACATGAAAAAGTGCTCAACATCGCTCAGCATCAGGGAAATCCAAATCAATGAGATACCACCTCACACCAGTCAGAATGGCTAAAATGAGCCAGTCAGGAAACGACAGATGTTGGCGGGGATGTGGAGAAAGGAGAACCCTCCTACACTATTGGTGGGAATGCCAGCTGGTGCAACCACTCTGGAAAACAGTATGGAGGTTCCTCAAAAAGTTGAAAATAGAGCTAACATACAACCCAGCAATTGAACTACTGGGTATTTACCCCAAAGGTACAAATGTAGGGACCCGAAGGGGTACGTGCACCCCGATGTTTATAGCAGCAATGTCCACAATAGGCAAACTATTGAAAGAGCCAAGATGTCCATCGACAAATGAATGGATAAAGAAGAAGTGGTATATATACACAATGGAATATTATGCAGCCATCAAAAGAAATGAAATCTTGCCGTTTGCAATGACGTGGATGGAACTGGAGGGTATTATGCTGAGCGAAATAAGTCAATCAGAGAAAGACATGTATCATATGATCTCATTGATATGAGGAATTCTTAATCTCAGGAAACAAACTGAGGGTTGCTGGAGTGGTGGGGGGAGGGAGGGATGGGGTGGCTGAGTGATAGACATTGGGGAGGGTATGTGCTGTGGTGAGCACTGTGAATTGTGTAAGACTGTTGAATCACAGACCTGTACCTCTGAAACAAATAATATATTATATGTTAAAACAAAACAAACAAAAAAAGAAGACGATAGCTGGAGGGGAAAAATGAAGGGGGGGAAACCAGAGGGGGAGATGAACCATGAGAAACTATGGACTCTGAGAAACAATCTGAGGGTTCTAGAGGGGAGGGGAGTGGGGAGATGGGTTAGCCTGGTGATGGGTATTAAAGAGGGCACGTACTGAATGGAGCATTGGGTGTTATACGCAAACAATGAATCATGGAACACTACATCAAAAACTAATGATGTAATGTATGGTGATTAATTAAAAAAAAGGGAAAATAAATAAATAAAATAGTGTCACCTCAAACTGACAATACCTGCAAGAAAAATATCACCAGATGTCTTAGTCTCTTCAAGCCGCTATAACAGAATCCCATAATTGGAGTGGCTTCTAACAACTTAAAGTCACTTCTCATAGTTCTGAAGGCTGGGAAATCCAAATCTAGGTGGTGACAGATTCAGTATCTGGTGGGAGCCCACTACCTGGTTCATAGACAGCGATCTTCTCCCTGTGTCCTTCAATGTTGGAAGAGAGAGGGATCTCTCTGAAGCTTCTTTGAAAAGGGCACTAATCTCATTCATGATGACCCCATCTTCATGACCTGATAACTCTCCAAAGCTCCCAGCTCCTATTACTGTTACATTGGGGGTTATGTTTTAATATATGAATTTTGGGGGGATACATACATTCAATCTATATAGCACCAAAGGCAATGAGTATTGGTCTAAGTATTTGAGAAATGTTATGAGCAGCCTGTATGAAGCATTTAAGTATAACACTGATCTTATTTATACAACTTAACTCTACTACTGATTGCCAATGATAAAAGTCTATTATATATTAATCAAAATATTTTTAAAAGATACAAAATTGCTATGAATAGCCACATGAATATCATTAACTCTAATATTTAGTTCTGTGTCTTTGGGCATTGTTGAGAGTATTTAATCACTAAATATAGAGAATAAATACATGCTTTAGAAAAGGCAATTAATTTATACTTAAAGAACATTAAAGAAAAAAACTTTTCATGTATTAACTAAAATACCAACATAATAATAAAGTCATACATTTTTAGAGCTAGAATAAATTAAGACTTCTTTTTTATTCCTCTTTTTAAAAGAATATTGAACATTTGAAAAATGACTTGTTCAAGATTGCACAATTAGAGCTAGAAATTTGTAGGGTTTCCAACCTTTTAATTCAGTACTTTTTTCAGGTTAAATAAAAGTAAATTGTAATGAATAGAATACCCAGAGAAATTGGATGAGGATTTGTCTTACAAAGCATGTGTATTAACTAATTGCTCTGAACTGAAGCAAGTTTTAAATCCTCCACATAAGCAGTAGGTCTTCCCTTTCAAAGAGTGAAGTTAATATAATCAGACCAAAAATGTAAATGCCTTTCTATTTGCCTTCTTTTTCAAATATCCTTACTTTTTTATCTTTTAAAATTTTTATTATTTTTAATTTTTTTTAAGTTTTTAATCACTCAGTGCTCGTCATGACAAGTGCACCCATTAATCTCCATCACCAGCTCCACTCATCCACCCACCCATGTCCCCTCTGGTAACAGTTTATTCTCCATAGTTAAGAATCTGTTTCTTGCTTTGTCTCTCCCTCTCTCTTTTCTCCACCTTTGCTCATTTGTTCTGTTTATTAAATTCCATATATGAGTGAAATTATATGGTGCTTGTCTTTCTCTGACTTATTTCATTTAGCATGATTCTCTCTAGCTCTATCCATTTCATTGCAAATGGCGAGATTTCATTCTTTTTTATGGCTGAATAATATTCCATTGTATGTATATATATACCACCTCTTCTTTACCCATTCATTAATCAGTGGACATTTTCATATCTTGGCTGTTGTAAATAATGCTGCTATAAACATAGGAGTGTGTGTATCCCTTTGAATTAGTGTTTTTGTATTCTTTGGGTAAATACCCAGTAGTATGATTGCTGGATTGTAGGGTAGTTCCATTTTTAGCTTTTTGGGGAAACTCCATACTGTTTTTCAGAGTGGCTGCACCAGTTTGCATTCCCACCAATAGTGCACAAGGTATCTTTTTTCTCCCCATTCTTGCCAACTCTGGTTGTTTCTTGTGTTGTTGATTTTAGCCCTTCTGACAGGTAGGAGGTGATACCTCATTGCAGTTTTGATTTGCATTTTCCTGATGGTAAATGATGATGAGCATCTTTTCTTATGTCTGTTGGACATCTTCTTTGGAAGAAATGTCTGTTCATGTCTTCTGCCCTTTTTTAAATTGGATTATTTGTTTTTTGGCTGTTGAATTTTACAAGTTCCTTATATATTTTAGATACTAACTCTTTACTGGATATGTCATTTGCAAATATCTTCTCCAATTCAGAAAGTTGCCTTAGTGTTTTGTTGATTGTTTCCTTTGATGTGCAGAAGCCCTTTATTTTTATGTAGTCTCAAGAGTTTATTTTTGCCCTTCTTTCCCTTATGCCAGGGAATCTATAGAAAAAAGTTGCTATGGCCAATAGCAGAGAAATTACTGCCTGTACTCTTTTCTAGGCTTTTAAGGGTTTCCTGTCTCATATGTAGGTCTTTAATCCATTTTGAATGTATTTTTGTGTGCGGTGTAAGAAAGTGGTCCAGTTTCATTCTTCTGCATGGTGCTGTCCATTTTTCCCAACACCATTTGTTGAAGAAACTGTCTTTGTGGACATTCTTTCCTGCTTTGTTGAAGATTAATTGACCATATAATTGTGGGTTCATTTCTGGTTTTCTATTCTGTTCTATTGATCTATGTGACTATTTTTGTGCCAGTACCATACTGTTTTGATTACTGCAGCTTTGTAATATAATTTGAAATAAAGAATTGTGATACCTCCATCTTTGTTTTTCTTTTTCAAGATTGCTTTGGCTAGTCGGAGTCTTTTTGTTCCATACAAATTTTAGGATTGTTTATTCTATCTCTGTGAAAAATGCTGGTTTTATTTTGATAGGGATGCTTTAGATGTGCAGATTGCTTTGGGTAATATAGACATTTTAACAATATTTGTTCTTCCAATCCGTGAGCATGGAATGTTTTTCCACTTCTTTGTGTCATCTCAATTTCTTTCATCAGTCTTTTACTGTTTTGAGAGTACAGGTCTTTCACCTCTTTGGTTAGATTTATTCCTATGTATCTTATTATTTTTGGTGGAATTGTACATGGGATTCTTCATTTCTCTTTCTGCTTTTTCATTATTGTTATATAGAAATGCAACCGATTTATGTAGATTGATTTTATTTCCTGTGACTTTACTAAATCTGTTTATCAGTTCTAGCAGTTTTTTTGGTGGAGTCTTTGGGTTTTTTCTCTATATAGTATCACGTAATTTGCAAATAGTGAAAGTTTTACTTTTTCCTTGCTAATTTGGATGGCTTTTATATCTTTTTGTGGTCTGATTGCTGTGGCTGGGACTTCCAGTACTATGTTGAATAAAAGTGGTGAGAGTGGACATCCTTGTCTTGTTCCTGACTTTAGGAAAAAGGATGTTTTTCCCTATTGAGGATAATGTTAGCTGTGGGTTTTCCACAGATGGCCTTTATTATGTTGAGGTGTTTTCCCTCTAAACCTACTTAGTTAAGGGTTTTTATCCTTAAAATGGATAAAATGAATGGATGTTGTACTTTGTCAAAAGCTTTTTCTGTGTCTATTGAAATGATCCTGTGGTTCTTATCCTTTCTCTTATTGATGTGATATATCATGTTGATTGATTTGTGAATATTGAACCACCCTTACAACCCAGGAATAAATCCTATTTGACCATGGTGAACGATTATTTTTAACATATTCTTGGATTTGTTTTGCTAATACTTTGTTGAGAATTTTTGGCATCATCAGAGATATTGGCCTATAGTTTTTTCTCTCTCTCTCTTTTGTGTGTGTGTGTGTGTGTGTGTGCTGTCTTTATCTGGTTTTGGTATCAAGGTAATGCTGGCCTCATAGAATGAATTTGGAAGTTTTCCTCCCTTTTCTATTTTTTGGAATAGTTTGAGAAGAATAGGTATTAATTCCTCTTTAAGTGTTTGGTAGCATTTACCAGTGAAGCCATCTGGTCCTGAATTTTGTTTGTTGGAAGTTTTTTATTACTGATTCTATTTCTTTGCTAATAATTGGTCTTTTCAGATTTTCTATTTTCAGATATTCTTATTTTTTGCACATGGTAGTGCTATTAAGTAACATCACACATACTCAAAATTTTGAATCAAATTTTAATCTCTCTTTACTGTAGTAGCTCACATTGCCAACCTCAGTTGCCAATTACTATTAGTTCTGTCTCTCAAATATCTCTCAAAATGCTTGTCAATCTCTTGGCAATCCCTAGGGTCATTTGTCTGGGGAAGGACTTTATCGCCTATCATGTTGGCTACTGCAAATAAATTTCATCTAGACTTTTCCTGTATCCTCCTACATTCTACAATTTTATATTGCCCAAAAAGTAATCTTCTTTTTTTTTTTTTTAAAGATTTTATTTATTTATTTGACAGAGAGAGACACAGCGAGAGAGGGAACACAAGCAGGGGGAGTGGGAGAGGGAGAAGCAGGCTTCCCGCCGAGCAGGGAGCCCGATGTGGGACTCGATCCCAGGACCCTGGGATCATGACCTGAGCCGAAGGCAGACGCTTAACGACTGAGCCACCCAGGCGCCCAAAAAGTAATCTTCTAAGTATAATAATGTTAAGCCCTATTAAAAGTTTCATAGTGGCCTATTACCAATTCAATTAATACCTTCTCTTCCTCAAACATGTCACATAGGTCCCTGCTTAAGGATCTCTGTATTTGCTCTTCTCCTCCCTGGAATTTTCTGTGTCATATTTTATGAATATCTCCTTCTAATTTTTAAGGTCTTTTTAATAATAATTGTCCTGATCACCCTATCCCATCCCTGATTCAATCTTTCTTCACAGCACTAATTATCTAAAATAATCTTGCTTTTTTTTTGTATTTGCTCATTGTTTGTCCTAACTAGCATGCAAATTCCACAAGAGTAAATATCTATCTTGATCATTGCTTGATTCATAAAGCCTTCAACAGCAATTTGGCTCTCAAAAAAATGTTTTAAATAAATACCAGAAATAGTAACCTTATGTATAAGAACCTCATTGTCTGATAATTACTTATTTTTTCAGATCTATCAGCCATTTCTCCTTTATATGTACTTAAGGGCCTTCAGTTCCAACTAATTATGATTTCAGCCTGTGCCAAACCTCATCTCTGGTTATTTCACAATCTAGAGGTTTGTAAGCATCACTGACTTGTTGATTGTTGCATTATTGAGGCTATTTTTTAAAATGGTGGCTATCCATGCTCCTCACTACTGAATCACCCTAAGATTCTGATTCAGAAATATATAGATCTCTATAATAAATTTCCAAGTGAGAAGAATGTACTGTCCAGTTCCTTACCTATCCCTTCTCTATCAGCACAAAATTATTCATCCCAATTCCAGATTCCAATGTTATATCTTTGCTGAAATACTTCACATTCGTATCTCTAAATAAGTCTTCCCAGTCTAAGGCCATGCAACCCTCAGTTTATCTCTTTTATGGTTCTGATAAACTCCTTTTGCTGTGATGATTAAATATGTAATAAAGGCACAGTGCTTAAAACATTTCTTTTCTTTCCTTTCCTTTTCTTTTTTTTTCTTTTCTCTCTCTTTTTTTAAGCATTTGGCCAAGCATTTATTTGGTGCATCTCTACTTTATACAAATTTACAAATTTAAAAGTCAGTTTTCATTTTTTTCTGGTAATAATCTTCATAACTGATGCATACACATACATACCTACATAATCTGATGGAAAACAAACATAAATGTGTATACACAAAAATATATTACAGGAACATGTTAAAACATGGAAAACAGAGATCACTACATACAAAGACAAAACTCAAACTAAACATATCTTAGAACATTTCTTGATGCACAGTAAGCCTCTGTTCACCATTATCTGTTATGATTATTATCATAGCTATATTTCTTGTTTTGCCTTTCTCTTCATTCCAAGAAAACCATCTGCTACCCACATACACTCTTATACATGTATACTAGATAGCAATTCTTGAAGGACAAACCTTTTTTTTGGTTGGCTAATTTGTTTAAATCAGTATTTCTTACAGGTCATAGTATGATATCTTCCACTAAAAAGAATATTATTAAATACTTGATATGAAATTTAAAAAAAAAGGAAGAAAAAGGAAAGGATGGAAATAATATAAAGACAGAGGATGGGGCGCCTGGGTGGCTCAGTAGTTAAACGTCTGCCTTCAGCTCAGGTCATGATCCCGGGGTCCGGGGATCGAGCCCCACATCAGGCTCCTTGCTCAGCAGGGAAGCCTGCTTCTCCCTCTCCCACTTTCCCTGCTTGTGTTCCCTCTCTCACTGTGTCTTTCTCTGTCAAATAAATAAATAAAATCTTTAAAAAAAAAAAAAGACAGAGGATAAAAGAATGGAAGGAAGAAAGAAATGGAACAGAAAAAAAGAAGGAAAGAATTTTTAAAAAAGAAAGGATTGTATGGTAATTGAGTAACAAGGACTATTTCCTTTCAGTACCAGACATGGAATATACATTTTTTTATATAAATTTAAAATATGTCCTCCATTATTTCTAACCCCCTATGAAAACAGACGGGAAATATTTGGGACTACTCTCATGATGTACTTAAGAGTGAGAATTATTCACCAATTCCAGGCTTCTGTTCCAATGTCACTATTTCTGTTCATATATGCCACTCTTTTTTGGGCTCTCCATTAGGTAGCAGAGTGGCTAGCACAGATAATCTGTTGTACTTTAGCTTCTATACATGATACAAATTGAAATAATACAATGACTACTTGAGTACTGTAGTTCACTGTCACTGAATGACAACATTAATAAGTGTCTTAGACAGCAACAAAAAATGAAGTAAGTGCTTGGAACATGTGTAATGTATGGAATGACACAGATAATAATTCAGGCACTACTCAAGAGTTTGAAAGTTCTAAATGTAAAAATAAAGGCAGAGATATAAATTTACCAACTCCATCTCCTGTACCACTCAAAAGGCCTGACAGAAGATGCCAGTAAGCTGAGAATGACGACACAAAATGGTTACCATGTCAGTCACGCCGAACAGGTCATATCAAATTTCAAATAGCTAAGGACAATGTTTGCCTGTATATAAAGCAATGTACATACACAGCTGACAGGTAGATATCACAAATAGAAGGGAGGGAGGGAGTAAACAACTAAATTAGCAATTCCTGAGTAGCTTGTTTGTATTCCTACAGGACAGTGTTTAGGAGAAGTTATTTCTTGTTTTTTTTTTCTGTCTTTTTTGACACCAAACCAACAGAAGCAGATGATCCAATGTGATCACCTAATTGTACACAATTTCACATGAGGGATTTGCTAAATTTCATTTGTTAGCAGATAAAAAATGAAAAATATCCAACATCAATAGTATGTTTCCTCTGTGTGAAGCCCTAGGCTTGCTGATGAATGTGTAAATAAATAAATAAATAAATGCAGTGTCTTTGAGTTCATAGATTTGGAACTAGAAGAGAGATTAAGATACAGAAAAGTAAACCAAGAATGAAGTTAGTTAAAATAAAAGTATATTCAATATACTATGCATGCACAGAAGAGAGACTAACGTCTTTGACATAGGGTCGATTCTGATACTGTTTTCAGAGGAAGATGACATCTGTCTCTTGCTATCAAGAGCTGTGTACCCATAAACAACTAATTGTTATGTAATTAATTAAACTTTGTATCAGCAAAATTGACAACACTGCATGGAAACCCAGAAGAGAATGCCTGCCTAAGAGTTTTAGGAGGGTAATATTTTATCTAAACTTGAAGAATGTCTTAGTTGATGATGTGGGAAGGTGGGTGAAGCATCTCATAGACAGGAAATAATGGTATCAGAAGCCCACATGCAAAACTTATTTAAGGAACAACCAATAGTTGGATTCAGTCAAAGATATTTACAGATGAGATAAGTGATGAGGTGGGATGCTGCAGGACGAGTTTGGGAAGTAAGTTGAACAAGATTGTGATGGACTTTTTGGCCATGCTAAGCAAATGGGATTTAACACTGTAGGGTTTTGGGGTAAAGATCAAAGATACCGAAATAGGACAACTGCATTTTTAAACTGCACTTTACACTGTAATCATAAATTGAAGGAGAAAACAAATTAGGAGGCTATTATCTTATGCCATGTGAAGGGAAAATGAGAGCAAGATGTATGGCGGGCATATACATATATACATACATACATATACATGTGTATGTATATAGTATTTAGAATATATATAGAATACATATATAATTAGTATATATGTATGTAATTAATATATTTTTATAGATTCCAAATATTTTTTAAATATTTTATTTACCTTAAGTCATTTAACACCTTGGAAAGTCTATATAATTTCCCCCTTTTTCTATAATGCAGAAAGTGAAGTCTAAGCTTCTGTGGCTAATATATGATGAGCAAAGGATTCAATTGGTACTGCTTTTGACAAAGATTTTTTTCCTGCTCATAAGAGATAATCCTAGATGAAAATATGCAAAGAAGAAAGGGATAGTGGCAAGTGTACTAAATACAGTATTTAGGGTTCGGTGCACACATTCATTTTTCAGACCACTAGGGCACCATTTAGTGTGATGCAGTAAATTAGAAAAACTCAGCTTAATACCAAGGAGTGTCATAGACACTGGAAATTATGAATCTCCAAGGGATCATAAAACCCTGAGCTAGAAAAAATGTTAAAATGTAATGTAGTCTGTTCTCAACTTCTACTAAGATTGACTGAACATAAAATTCCTCTAAGAGATGGGTTCAATCCACCTGTGTTGTAAACCTAAGGCTCTGAGCTCTGACAGAATCCTGCAAAAGTGGAAAAGGATTTAGTGACAGGGTAGCCTGATCCCTCATCCTGAGATCAATAGGAATCAGGTTGACTATATGTACTTAACATACTCTGCAGTTGTTAAATGAGATCAGATGCTCAAATTTTCTGTCTCAACTTCCTTCTTCATTACCTCTTTTTTATTTCCTGATACTGTGATTGTTTAATTTTCTTCTAGGAATAACAGAATATCCCTCTGCTTTGCTTACTCATCCATAAAAATATCTTTAAGAGAGGAACAAAAGAGAAAAAAAAAACTATAACCATGCTATGGTACAATCTGGAGCTAAACCAAGGGCTTTTATATGCAATGCTTATAATAAACCACTCTTAGCATGATCACAATCATTACAAGAAGAAGAAAATGGTGTAGGATAGCAGAGAGAGCTAAGACTACTTTTGTGTGTCAAACCTATCACTTTTCTGAAACTCACCACTTATAATCTCCAATAATATGCAGAAAAATATTCCTGTTCTCTTATAGGGTTGTATTGTGTCAAATGAAATGGTTATGTAAAAGAACTTTGTGAACTGAAAAGTAACATGGCACATAAACAGACTTTGTTCAAGGAGCAATCCCTCATTATGTAATGACCACCGCTCACGTAGTCTACCCATGGGGAGATGGCATATTCTTGCCTGCAATTGTCACCTGGACTCAAAATGTGTTGGTTATTGATGCACAAATAAATATTGTGCATATAATTTAAAATTCTAATAGAAAGAATTGGTTAGACGAAAGCTATTTGAATCCATGCCATTAATATTGGAAAAAGCAAACACTAAATTTAATATGAAAATATGCCATAAATTAAAATCCCTATTTAATAATACATCAGTACAACTTTATGAAGTTCAACATCAGGCAAAATTAAGCTCTTATAAAAGAAATCAGAATGGTGGCTACCTCTGGAAGACAGACTGGAAAATTTTTTTTTTTTTTTAAAGATTTTATTTATTTATTTGAGAGAGAGAGAATGAGAGACAAAGAGCATGAGAGGGAGGAGAGTCAGAGGGAGAAGCAGACTCCCCGCTGAGCAGGGAGCCTGATGTGGGACTCGATCCCGGGACTCCAGGATCATGACCTGAGCCGAAGGCAGTCGCTTAACCAACTGAGCCACCCAGGCGCCCCTGGAAAAATTAACAATAAAGCTTCTGGGATAAAGGAAATGTTTTATATCTTGAACTAGGAAGTGATCTAACTGGTATATACAAAGGTAAAAATTCATTGAGTAATACTTTTAAAATCTGTGAATTTTACTGCATGTAAATTATATCTCAATCACACCTTTGTCCTGGTTCTAGCTTACCACATACTTCTTGACAACACATTACTATTTCTTTTTTTTTTTTAAAGATTTTATTTATTTATTTGACAGAGAGAGACACAAGCAGGGGGAGGGGAGAGGGTGAAGCAGGCCTCCTGCGGAGCAGGGAGCCCGATGTGGGGCTCGATCCCAGGACCCTGAGATCATGACCCGAGCCGAAGGCAGACGCCCAACGACTGAGCCACCCAGGCGCCCCCAACACATTACTATTTCTTAGAGATTCTGCAGCTCATTCTATTTGGCCACCTGATGGTGACTATCATGTAGGAGAACTGAGTGTTTCTTTGGAAAAAATAATGACTTTTGTCAGTGTTCAGTATCTGAGCACAGCGCCTTTAAGCTCATTTTGATTTCCAGTTCTACTAAACATAAATGTGCCTTAGTGCTACCTGAGGAAGTCAGTTCCGCTCCAGTGAACTTGTAGAAAGGGATTGCTAAAACTACTTCTGGCCACTTTTGATTTGCAAGTTGTCTCTATCTCTGCTTTGAGTTGTGAGAGTAAGAGCAGTTACTGCATTAAATGTTATGCATCTGTAAATGCTCTCAGAATAGTTGTGCTCATCTGAGCTCTATTGTCTAGCACAGTGTTGGTACAAAATATACACAATGAATATTTGATAAGTGAAAGGACAGAAAGATGATTTACTTGCTATATCTCCATATAATTGTTCTATTTCCTTGTTTATTTACATCTGCCAGCTAAGGTCTCTGCGACACCTATTAGTCACTTTTGTTCAAGTTACATTTTTCAGTAAAACATGATCCTTAATTTATGTCACTCACAAACACACAGGAATTTCCTTACAAAATTCTTCCCAGGGCTCTTTCTTCTAATCCTGGCTCAAAGCAAAAGGGAAAAATTAGAGTGATTATATCTTCACTAACTTTTTTCATAACAATGAGAAAGAATTTTCCTGCCAGGTTCTGGAATAAAACACTACTTAATCTGAAATAAATTAGGCAATGACTTGTTCGTTAACATCCCCAATTAAAAATAACATGTTTTCTACACATTCCAAGTGATGAGTGATTTCAACACACTTTTAAAACATGAAGGCGGAAATAAGATTTATAACCAAGAATGCGGAAATGACTCCATCTCTGCCATTTTAAATCACAATTGCCCTAATATCTTTAATTGTAATGAGAATTTTTCCCCTATAGTCTTTAGTTATAATAATGAGAATTATTTTATCCACATATATATCCTCTGGAGTTATACAGGGGTAAATTAGTTCATATTTATAAAGCATGTTGAATATAAAAATCACAGTTTTAATTAAATTACAAGCAAAGTTTAAAACTTTGCCTTCTGTTACTAATTACTTATAACATGTTCTCTATAAATGTGGCATTGTCTCTACAGCAAAGTTTTCTTAACGACATGCTCTCTCCTCTTTCTCATTTTACATTTAAGAAAACAACAAGAAACAAAAAGAGAGACTGTAGAAACAGAGTTTATATAAATTGGTTCTACATTTAAGCAAGAAGCTGCAAGACTGTAAAAGCACAGCAAGTGGTGAAGATCTTCTAGATTTCTAGTAGTATAATATTCTTATTGGTTCTGGAACTTGTAATTTACATTTTCATTCATTCATCTTTCCTTCAAGGAAGAAAGGATTTAGAAGGGGGTGACAGACAAGTTAACAGATAATTACCAGACATTGTGATAAGTGCTTTCATGGAGAGAAGCAATTTGAAGTGCTATTTAGTTTAGCAAATTGCTCTCATACATATCGCACCATCTGATGCTCAAGGTAAAAATCTGAGTCGGTAGGGTAGAGTACGTATTACCCATAGTGTTCCCATTTTACAGTTGGAAGAAGCTAAGATTCAATGGGTTTTAATTAATTTTCCTGAAATCGTATAATAAAAATTGTTGCAATTGGGATTTAAACCAGATCTTCTGACTTCTAATGTTGTGGCCAATCCAGTGGATATATCTGTACTGGTTAATACTCCTTAACCAGGATAGTCTTGGGCTTCAAATATCGATCCAAGTGACTCATAAATCTGGGTGCAAACATTTTATGGGACGAAGAGTAATCTTAGGTAGAAAAGCTAGTCTTAAAAAAAAAGAGAGAAGGTGTAATAAAAACGAAAGTAGGATAATGGGTAGAAAAGCATGGGCAAAGAATATTCTCCTGAGTTCTAGTTAATACTACAAAGTTCTTCGTTCAATACCATTATCAAATGAAGTATGTAATATATAGTCATGTGTTTATGGAAGCTTTTAAAACATATAGGAAACATTGGAGAAATGATGTATTTTATTCATATAAGACAAGAATACTAAAGTAAGTGTTAGAGACACAATTAACTGAACAAAGTATCTGTTTGTAGAAAAAAAAACTTTGAAATGCTACTGAATAAGAATTAGAGATCTACTATAGAAAAATCCATAGAGGTTTCAAACTAACACCTAACTGAAGTAAAAGCAAAAGGGATGATACATTTTATTGGCAAAAAACAGAACACATATCTAGAGAGAAACCATTTATTTCACTGATTAGAATTATTATAAATATAGTGAAGAAGGTGTCTCAATATTGTATTTCTCACCTTGCTCTTCTCTTTCCTCCCTAATAACTTTCAGGCTAAAGTACCTTTGAGGGAGGGAACTAAAGTTTAAGGATTAAGTCTCCCCCACCCCTTTTTGTTAGCTATTAATGTGCATTTACAGCTTTCTGGGATTTAAGATATTTTTATTTTATGAAAGTCCAGGTGATTAAATGAGTCTGCAAATCCTCTGTTTCATCCTGGGGTGATTACACAGCATATTAATCTGAATGGAGAGAGGTTTGATTATTTGTTAAGAGATGCATGTTATCCATGATCTAAATTAAGCCTTCTTATTAACAAGAGGAGTTTAAAGGAAAATTCAGAATGGAACGCAGTATTAAAACACGGGAAGACCTAATACTTGTTGATTGTTTAGTCTGAGGTAGGCGCTGTGCCAGGCTCTTAGCCTCATTTAATTCTCCCACAATTGCTGTGACACAGGGCACTAGTTAGGGTTCTTAGAAGAAAGCAACAGAGGCTTATTCTGGCTAATATAATAGAAACAGAATTTATTACAAGAAAGTAGGGTGTCTCATAGAGTCCCTGGGAAGTTTGAGGAACGAGGCTCACAAAGCAAGCATGACCAAAGGGGCCTGGGCAGCCAGATATGGCCACATTCCTGACACAAAATATGTCTGGAGAGAACATATAGACCCACGTCGCAGGCCACTACATTGTCAGCAGGGAACACTGGGCTCATTACTGACTTTGTTGCCATTTTGCCTCTGTAAACTTAATTTGTCTGTCAGTGGCCTCAGGGAAATTTTGGGGGGTGGTTTTATATATGAAAATGAAGTCATCAGCAAGGGGGAAGGTTTACTTAAAAGAATACAAATAATAACTGGTCTTAAGCCTGAAATTACATTTCATGTAGTCCAAATACTAAACTGTGGTCATTTTGTAAGGAGATCACAATACAAATAACATAAGTTTTACATCTAAGAAATACCTGTATGCCTAAAATGGCCAAGTTGGAATGATTGAAAGAAGGAAGATGTTTAAATATGCTGAACATTCTTTTGTTGTTGTTTGGAAAAGAACATGTGGCTTATTTTTTTTTTTATTATTATGTTATGTTAATCACCATACATTACATCATTAGTTTTCGATGTAGGGTTCCATGATTCATTGTTTGCGTATAACACCCAGTGCTCCATGCAGAACATGTGGCTTATTAAAATGCAAAATGAATCTAGCATCATAAAACTGTTGATCATGTTATTCCTATATTTACAAAACTCCCTCTTTGGCTTATATCTATCATTGTGAAGCAACTTCTTTGTAAAATGCAACAATTCAGTTTTCACTTTATTTTCTAACAAATTTAGGTAAAATAACTTAATATTTAAAATGAGAATATATAATAATAAATACATAAATATAAAATAAACAATTATTAAACTAAATAAATATTAAACTAAATGTTTTATATATTTTATCTCTTTTGGTAAAATGTATTCCATATGGGCCATGGCAGGTATCAATAACTAACGGATTATATTTGGCTGTTTTGCATCATGTCCTTGTGCTACGAATATCTTATTTGGGAGAAAATGTACCTGTGTCTAGTGTAGACACAGTGAAGAAGCATAAGTAGAGGACAACTGCATTCCCAAATGGTTTGAAATGACAGTAAAAGTTGTGTCATTGCTACCTAGAGCATCATTTCAGAACCAAGGTGGCAAAACACAACCAGAAAATATAAGAGCTTTCCCAGAAATCAAGAAAACTCAGTTTTTTCTTAGTTTTCCAGATTACACTTTGGTATTCAAGGAAAGAGTGATAATCAGCTATACAATTTGCTGATACTTGTGTTACTTGTTTAAGAACTCAATTGCTTAAAAACAAAGTTATTTAATTTTTTTTTTTTTTGCAATCTAGTGGGTGACTAGAAGTAAATATTGCTGGCAGAGAGGATACATGTGCTAAGAAATCCTTGGAAAGAGCATAAACTAGGTTCATGCAAAACCATGTTTGCTATTTTTCTTCTATCCCTAATTAGCTGAAAAACCTTAGGTCTTAGTGCCCAACGGTGATATGGGGAAAATTTAGGGCTTTATAAGCAGCAGATACGGTAGCTAAGTGAGATGATACTGTAAAGTCCTCACACAATTCCAGTTCTAGGAGAGCAGAAGTATCAGCTCCTTTAACGTGTTCAGCTCTTTCTCAGTCTTGTGCTAAAGGTAATCTGTTGGAGTTCTAACTGTTAAGGTTGCAGGGTTAACATTTGGGTCTGGTTAGTTTTCTTCATCACTGAGCGGAAAGAAAGTATTGGAAAGAGGTTATAAATAATAGGGAAAGAGAAAGAGGGAATGCCTACCATTCTGCTCTTCTGTGGAGTGACTGGTGCAGGATTCCCTTTCCAAGCCAGAACTGAAGGGTAAGAGCGGACTATTGAAAAGTCAGTAAACAGAAATAGGATCAGAGTGAAGGATGTTCAGTTTCTCAGAAATATCCAAGCTTATGATTATGGATTTTGGCCAAGGAACATGTTATGAGAAGAAAATGAGGTTAGAGTGAATGTGCGGAGTATTTTTTGCCTCTTTCAACTGCTATCAATTAATCATTTTTGACTGCAAAAATATGTCTTTTGGTAAGATGGCTCCATGTAGCTCCATGAATTTTTATTTTTCTTCAGTATCATAGCTTCTCATCTTCTCGTCTTATTATTAAATGTTCATTGTTTTTATATTTTATTCACTAATTAAAATTGGAGAGACAGTGATTAAAGTTGTATGAAGAATGTGTTTCGTATATTAATGTCTTATATCATACTCAGGGTTTCCTAATGCTAATTATAGCCTAATACTGATACCCTTAAGTAAAGAGAAAATTCATAAGTTAAGAAGAGTAACTTCCAGATATAATAATGACCTCCTAAAATTCTCTCTTCCATAAAATCAAAATGAACCCTGAAAAGTTTTTAAAAATCAACATTGTCAGCAATCTGGAAATTAACCAATGGCTTGCAAAATTTGGAGTACAGTTTATTCAAGAAAAAATGGCTGATTCTCAGTAAGAAGGGTGAGCTTTGTGATATTTAGCTCTTGAAAATCAGCAGCTTCTACAATCACAGGAAACACCAGCAGCTAGTGGTCCCAGAGGGGCCAGATGGGGCTGGAGCAACGAAAGTGTCCCATACCTGGAAAATTGTCACAATTTGACCTGTCTGGCAACTCTCATGAAAAACCTTATTCACAGGGCTTGTCTTTATTTTGCCTGACTAAAATCTTGCTCCGTGAGGAAAGACCTTTCTCCAAAGCCTTTCACTTAACAATGGCTGCCTGTGGCAGTGATACTAGTTGGAGCAAACGAGAGGATTGCCAGAAAACTAAAAAGGAAAATCTATAGAGAAAAATGTCCATATGGGCCTTGAAAAGCTCCAGCATATTTATGGAGATTTGGAAGGCCATGCACGTGTGCAGGGCCGTGTGCATGACCAAGAAAGAAGTTAGAAGGCCCTCATGTCTTACTTCAGGCTGACTTTGAGGCTAAGCTGCCAGAGCAATGAAAGCATGCCTCCACGTGCACACAGCATCTCTCAACAAAAAGTAGGAGAGTATTGTTTCAAAGCAATTATGGAAAAATAATCATCAAGTGACCACTAAGCTAACTGAGAAGAGACTTCAGTATTCACACACTACAAAAAAAAAAAAAAAAATACTGATTTTGTAGTATTAGTTCAACAAAATCACTAAACCAATCAATGAACAACACCAATAAAAATAAATCTGGGGGGGGTGGGGTGAATTCCAAGATCCTCACATTATATTGTTTAAAATATCCAGTTTTTTTGAGCCCTGATGGCTCAGTCAGTTAAGCGTCCGACTCTTGATTTCAGTTCTGGTCATGATCTCAGGGTCGTGAGATCGAGCCCCAAGTCGGGCTCCGTGGTCCGTGCGAAGTCTGCTTAAGATTCTCTCTCTCTCCCTCTCCCTCTGCCCCTCCCCAAGCTCACACATGTGCTCTCTCTCTAAATAAATAAAATCTTTAAAAAAATAAATACATGGGCGCCTGGGTGGCTCAGTTGGTTAAGCGACTGCCTTCGGCTCAGGTCATGATCCTGGAGTCCCTGGCTCGAGTCCCGCATCGGGCTCCCTGCTCGGCAGGGAGTCTGCTTCTCCCTCTGACCCTCCCCCCTCTCATGTGCTCTCTTTCATTCTCTCTCTGTCAAATAAATAAATAAAATCTTTAAAAATAAATAAATAAATAAATAAATAAATAAATAAATACATAAGGTACCTAGTTTTCCACTCAAAATTTCAAGACATATAAATAAACAGGATAATGTGGCCATACGTAGGAAAAAAAAAAAAAGCAATCAATAGAAACAATTCCTGAAGTTGGATAGTACTCTGAAGCAAGCTAAATCTAGAAAAATCTCTAGAAGTGTCAATCAAAAATGTCATTCTAAAATGCATATTTTGGAGGGTGGGGGGATATTTGCTTTCTTCAGTGTTTTAATGCTCAATTAAAATTTTAAATATATTTCAAAGTAAAAATGTTAATCAGGTATTTGGACAGTGTTGCTTGGAATTAATAGTTATTATTAATTGACACAGACTAGGTTCTAACTATGTAATGACTTAAGCAACAAAATTTAAATATTGGCTTTTCCAAAAATATAACTACTGAGACTGTGATATGAAGAATGTGAAGTATAAAACTCTAATAATTTACATGAAAAATAGAACAAAATTTCAGTTTCTATCAATGACTATTTATCAAGCTTTAATTATATTTCTTCCACCTGCATGTTCCTAGATGTTGGTGAAGTAATTGATGCATTGTTTTTTTAAGAAAATTTTTGATTCTGCTTAATAATTGTGTCAACATTAAATAAGGTACCATTTGCCTTATTTCCTTAGCTTTTTATAAACTATCACAATTTAAGTGCTTTTAAAATATACCTATTGACAATGGGTAATGCTATAAAGTGGTGTTAGAAGACATAGATATCCAACCTCACATGGTACTGTAAGAAATTCTTAAAGTTGTTATTTGCATATTTCTTTTGAAATTTTCAAGGAAACATGATCAACACAAAGCAAAGAAAGTTTGTTTTTGTTGATTCTAAAGCAATCAAGGTTGTACACATATAGTCTTAAAAGTGTTAATCTCAGTGTCACTAATCTTTAAAAATTATAGTTTTGCATGATATTTTTCTGTTAGTTATGTTTTCTTAGAATATAAATAAATCATTATGCAGTTTCATTAACAGAAAGTGAGATGAAGACTGCAACATGATATAAAGTGATTGTGAATATATTGGACTAGGTGAAGACATGTTTTTTTGTTTTTTTTTTAAAGATTTTATTTATTTATTTGACAGAGAGAGAGAGAGAGATCACAAGTAGGCAGACGGGCAGGCAGAGGGAGATGGAGAAGCAGGCTCCCTGCTGAGCACAGAGCCCGATGTGGGGCTCGATCCCAGGACCCTGGGATCATGACCTGAGCCGAAGGCAGCTGCTTAACCATCTGAGCCACCCAGGGGTCCCAAGACATGTTTTTTGATATTATTTATGTCATAAAGTCAATTAACCAGACCAATAATGCTAAGTTGTTGTTCCTTTTTTTCTTTGGATTTGTTATGTATAGACTTCGGAGTACCTATACCAGAATCATCTTGATAGAATCCAGGACTTTGCATTTTGACAACTTCCTGGGGAAATGCATTAAAGATCTTGGAAAACAGCCTCAACTGGTTCTGTAGAGAATAGAGAGTAGAAGTAATAGATGTCTGCATGTGGGCTTAGAATGGCAGACATTTGATAAAGGGAAGAGAACAACTGAGAAGAGGTAATCTCTTTTAGCAAGGTTCCAGATAGACCCAATATCACTACGGCACGATTAAGAGACAAAAGGGGCAACAGCAATAGCCGAGAGGATTGAGCTCTATGCAGCTCCAAGGACATAGTCATGATTGAAACAAATAAGCTCAATTATGGGGCATGGGACAGCTATGGTAGTTGAGACCTGTTTGGGAGGTCAAAAGACAAAAAAAATGGCTTATCATATTGAGTATAAATTGGATAATTTAGGCATCCAAAGACAGAAAAGGTAACATTCCAGGAATTTCTAGGAATTAATCTAGAAGGACTAGAGTCAATTTTGAAGATAAAGATAGATAGTAAGACACAGGGGGTATATAAGTAAGATAAATAAGACATAACATAATTTTGAAGTAATTTTGAACAACATATGTTTAAAAACTTTCTTCTCAAATTGTTATGGCCCAGAGAAATGCGTTTCTCTTTCTCTTTGCTCTGAGAAATAAAAATTTAATGCAGACTATCCTAGACAATTTTCATATAGCTTATCTTTGAATGTTATAAGCAAATACATTAGGATAGTTTAGCCATCTTACTTTTTTGGCAAAATAATCATTGAGTAGCAATTCTGTGATAAGCACTTTAATAAGTATAGTGGGACCTATAAAATATCTAACAAATAGCAATTCCTGCTTTTAAGGAGCCACTAAATTAGGTATAGTAACAACCATCTATGGAAAATTGCAAAGACAAAATACGACAAAATTAGATAACTGTCTAATGTGTACTACAGATGCAAAATGCTGTACACCTTCAAAGAGAGCAATTTAGTGTATCTTAATGGTCACATCAACTTCACAAAGGACTTCATTGTTGAACTAGTCTTGAATTAGTTAAGCAGTGGAGAGTGGTGCAAGTATTCCAACCAAATGGAAAATATAAAGTGAAAGATAATAAAATAGTAATGTTTAAGGAATAGTAAATACAGTAACCTTAATTAATTTAAGAATTCAAAGATGAGATTAGTGGATGATGAAATTAGAAAAGATTGTTGAAATGAATGGATGCCAGGCTAACTGTTCAGGTAAGGCTACCTGATATGCGGAGCCTAGGGAAAAACTAAAATATGGAGATCTTTGTAAAGAAAATAGTAAGATTTTCAAGATGGTGACAACAGATTATCAAACCAAACATGGAGCCCTTCTAAGCACAAATCCCTGTGACTGCATAGTTTGCGCATCTATAAGATGGCTGTGTAAGGAGTTTAATCTTCATTTAAAAGTCAATGGAGGGGCACCTGGGTGGCTCAGCCGTTAAGCGTCTGCCTTCAGCTCAGGTCATGATCCCAGGATCCTGGGATCGAGCCCCGCATTGGACTCCCTGCTCGGCAGGAAGCCTGCTTTTCCCTCTCCCATTCCCCTTGCTTGTGTTCCCTCTCTCGCTGTGTCTCTCTCTGTCAAATAAATAAATAAAATCTTTAAAAAAAAAAAAGTCAATGGAAGTGTTAATATCTCTTTGAGATCTAATTTTAATTCTCCTTTGTTTATTGCAACACTAGTCACAATAGCCAAGATGTGGAAACAAGTGAAATGTCCATCAATGATTAATGGATAAAGAAAATGTATATACATACAATGGAATACCGTTCAGCCTTAAAAAAGAAGGAAATCTCTGCAATATGCAACCACATGGATGAATCTTGAAGTTGTTGCGCTAAATGAAATAAGCTAGTCACAGAAAAACAAATAATTTATGGGCCCACTATATGAGGTATCTAAAATAGTCAATTTATAGAATCAGAGTAGAATGATGGTTGCCATGAGTTGGGGTGTGGGGAAGAGGAAATTGGGGGCTAATAATTAATGTGCACAGAATTTCAGTCAAGCAAAATGAATAAGCTCTAGAAATCTGCTGTACAATGTTATACTTTTAGTCAACAATAATAAATTGTACATTTAAAACTTTAAGAAGCTAGATCTCATGTTAGGTGTTCTTTCCACATTAAAATCAAGAAAATGTAGCATTGGCAAATTAAATGAATTAATAAGTGAGTAAATAAAAAGCTATGGGGAAGTTCTGAAGAGATTTTGTTAGAAAGAGAACATGATGGATACAACGACTTATGAAAATAACCTGGTGGCAAGTTGCAGCTGAATTATAGAAGGGCAAGAGAAACTTGAGATAGCTGGGAAGTAAATACAGTATTCCAGAAATGTATACCCTAGAGCCTGGTCCTTGACAGAAATAGAAGGAAAGTGTTTCCAAGAAGTAAAATTTGACTAGGCTTGTGAATGGTTAGAAAAGGGGATGAGGGAGGTTGAGGAGTAGAGGTCATGAAAGGATTTCAAACACACTTGTCTGAGAGAATGGCTTGAAACAGTCCTGGGATTTAAATCATTTATATTTTAGGTAAGCTTAACTGAGTGATGGCAGGGGAGCCAAATGGAGACAGCCACCAGTCAACAATGAATAAATTAAGGACTGGCGTGTAGGAGATAAATTGGTGTGTGAGATTTGCAAGATGACAGAAACAATGCAGTAGGCTAATATTTAATGATACTATCACTGATGTAGCATTTCATTCTCGAAGATCCTAGTAGTCAATTATTAACCTATTTTATCTGTTGATATCACATTTCTCCTCTAAAGAGCTAACAATTTCTTGACAGACCAATGATTGAAACTTCAAGGGAAAAAATAGTTGTATGTGAAAAAACATTATTTAATAAATTGTAATTATTTAATTGCACTGCTCAAGATACCATCCTAAGCCTCTTTACCTGTCTTATATCTTTTAATATTCTCAACATCCTGATTAGATAGGCACTATTTTGATTCCTATTTTAAAGATTAAGAAACTGAAGCATAGGTAAGCTAAGTTTATTGATTATTTAAAAACTATTTACTGAGTGATTATCTTGTACCACTCACTGTTCTAGGTACTAGATGTGCAGTAATAAATAAGACTGTCAGTGACCTTATTATTGCAAGTGTATAAGAAAATATCAGTAATAATAAGTTATATGAAGAAAATAAAAAGATGAAAGGATGATATAATAGAAAAAAATTGGATACTTTAGTGGTTAGGTAAATAACTTGCCCAAAGTTATATAGTTAATTAATGTAAACTAGGGTTTGAACTCAGTTCCATGAGGCATAAGAGTAGAGATTTTTGCCTCCCTTTTTTACTGTTGCTTTGCCAGCGTACCACTTAAATATTTGTTGGATAAAATGAGTAATAGCTAATATTTATTGATGGCATGTTATTCATTGTACCATATTATTTCCACTATATTTAACAAGTATTTATAAGGTTAATATTATTATTCTTGTTTTAAGGATTTTGAATCTGAGGTTTACTCAGTAAAATAAATGGTTCGAGTTTACACTGTAGCTCTGTAGGGGTGGATATTTGAATAGCTGTCCATAAAAGTCTGAAAATAGCAATATCTCACTGATGAGCATTTGCAGTGAACCTCTTTAGTCCCCATTATGTTTGGGGATATTGCCACTGTGTGAGTCTTGATGGGAGGATGTGGGAAAAACCCAGATTCTTCTCTCCTAGAATCTGGATGCTTGTTTAAAATAGTCCCCAGGACCGGTGCCCTGAGAAGACATATTCCATACTTCCTGAATACATTAATCTAACAGTCAAAAAAAGAAATTACAAAACTGTTAAATACCTAAATCTAAAGTTACCACTCATGTCATAGCACAGATTAAGTAAAAAGAATCTTTTCTGTTTCAAATGGGATTTTGCCAAAGGTGTAGCATTAAATTGTGAATGATTTTTGAGTTAGATGATGCCTATGCATGCCTCAAAAACTTGGATGTAATTTGGATGTTGGGCTCATTCTGGCTCTTGTGATATGGAATAACAATGGATAAAACCTAATGTAACTTGCTCTGGTGATTAAGTTGGGGAAAATGGACAGAAATTTCAAATTGTACTTTGTTTTCTCTGTTCTAGATATTTAAAATGTTGGCCTATTTATAATAAAAATTGAATGGAATATGCAACTCTCAAAACCAGTATGATTTCCATTTCTGAATAATATAAAACTTTTTCATTTTATCATGAGATGTAATATACATGGTCTGATGTCTTTGCAGTGATTATCATTATATCTCATATAATCTAAGCAAAGTTAGAAAAGCTGTTGACATTTCAGCCTACAGTCAGGAAGTGCTTCAAGGTTGGTTGGAGATAAATCATCTTTAAGTGCAAGGATCAGTTGATGGTAACAAAATGCCTTATCTTCCATATTATTGTGAACCCCTCATTAAGCATGCTGTGAGGAAAGACTACAAATCTAGCAAGCCAGGATAGATCAGTATGCTGTTCCACATCAATTTGTACAGTAATTTGGTTTGCTGCAACACTGAAGATATCCATCAGTTGTTTTCTAAGAGGAAATGCACCAAAATATTATTTTGATTTTCTTTTGACTTAAAAATAAAGTCCCCATTTTCCCATAACACAATGAATGTATTTATGCTCCACGTTCCAAAAATTTTCATAGAGAAGATACATTGCAAAAGAGTCTAATGCACTCTCTTTGATTTGTATCAGCAGGTAGCTCACAGATGGCTTCCCTAGCCTGTGACTTATTCAGCTTCTTCCATGGTGCTGGTAACTCTCAAAACTAATTCAATACATGTCTGTTGAATTCTTTAAGTGCCACATTTAGTTGTTGGCACTGGGAATACAGTGGTGCACAAAATTGATTACGATTTCTGTTCTCATGGAGATTCCTTGTCAGGAAAAATCCATAGCCAAACTAATTTTTCTATTCACATTAAATTCTTACATACCTGGGGTGCCTGGGTGGCTCAGTCATTAAGCGTCTGCCTTTGGCTCAGGTCATGATCTCAGGGTCCTGGGATCGAGGCCCGCGTTGGGCTTTCTGCTCAGCAGGGAGCCTGCTTCTCCCTCTCCCACTCCCCTTGCTTGTGTTCCCTCTCTCGCTGTGTCTCTCTCTGTCAAATAAATAAAAATCTTAAAAAAAAAAAATTCTTACTTACCTTCTACCTACTTTAATTTCTCAAGTGGCCTATTGATTTTTTTCAAGTCCCAAGACTCTATATACAAACATATTTGAAGTCTATTGCAAGTGAACTAGCAAGTTCAAAGCGACAAATGTAAATAGAAATGAGCAATGATGAAAGATAGGTAATTAATCTCACTCAGTCAAACATCCAAAGATGAACCAGAATCTATTTAAAATATGGAGTCAGCTTTTCACTTTATTTTACTTGGATAAAAATTCAAAGAAAAAAAAACACCCTATTCACTAGCATGCTTATTTATGGTTCTAGGATAAGACTAGGTGGAACCAAGATAATCTATCAACTTATTTTTATGGCCTGTGATCACTGCACTTTTTATGATTCTCTTCTTTCATGATTTCTATCATGTTGCAACTCAGGAAACTGTAAATGATAAATGATGATATCCACAATTAAGCCATTAGGCAACATAGCAAGTTCCAAGTAAAGAAGTTGTGGAAGTTCATTTTTCAGTACTTTTTTGTGGCAATTATGCAAAGACCCCTTCTTGACCTAATTCTAAGCTTATACTTAACAACAGTCACCATTTACAATGGTTCTTGAATGCAATTAAGTTTCATTGTGTTCCTATCATCTGCTTCTCAGAGATTTTCAACTATTTTTAAACATCTTATAAATGCAACCAAATTTGTGTTTGATTTCTAAAATTTAAAGATAACATCTCCTAATGCTTTATAAGCACTTTAAAATATTTTGAGAACACCATTATATCATTAACTTGGGAATAAAAGGAAAAAGAGTTTCATTTTGTTTATTTCATTCTTTTTTTTTTTAATTTTATTTTATTATTTATGTTAATCACCATACATTACATCATTAGTTTTTGATGTAGTGTTCCTTGTTTGCGTATAACACCCAGTGCTCCATTCAATACATGCCCTCTTTAATACCCATCACCAGGCTAACCCATGCCCCCACCCCCCTCCCCTCTAGAACCCTCAGTTTGTTTCTCAGAGTCCATAGTCTCTCATGGTTTTCATTCCTAATGTGTATTTTTGTCCATGGGTTTTCACATTTTCTAAGCAGGTTTTATTTGGTATTGCATTCATGAAGCCCTCACTGATGAAGTGATCCAAAGATATTTTATGAGCATCTACTATGAGCTAGTAAATGTTCTCATTTCTGAGGATTGAGATTGCAGTTTTTGATTTCACTAGGAGGGATGTAAAATAGGCAGTAAAGATAAATATGATAGAAGAAATACTAAAAGCAGCGAAAGCAGGTACAAGATGTATTTAACCCATTATTTCATACTACCATATTCTAAGCATCAACCTGTACACAATCTGATTTGTGCAGATTTATCAATCACTTGGCAAAGAGCATATCCTTTGGATGAAGTGTATACTTTCTACTGTAATGTCACGGTAATCGATACCATCCAAAATATATGTCTTCATATATATGTATATTATAATATAAATTATGTAAAGATGAGTGCATGGTTATGTTAGTGGGTATATATGTATATATATTCACACACACACATGCACACATATATACAGTTGGCCTTTGAACAACATGGGTTTGAAGTGTGCAGGTCCACTTACATGTAGATTTTTAATGATAAATACAGTACAGCATTATAAATGATTTTTCTCCTCCTTATGATATCCTTAATAACATTTTCTTTTCTCTAGCTTACTTTATTGTAAGAACACACTCTCTGATACATATAATATACAAAAATGTGTTGATTGACTGTTTATATTATTGGTAAGGCTTCTGTCAGCAGCAGGTTATTAGTCATTAATTCTTGCGAACTTAAAAGTTATACACAGATTTTCCACTGCACAGGCCTTGGCAGCCCTAACCTCCACATTGTTCAAGGGTCAACTACATATATGTATCTGTAATATATCTTCATATATATCACACAGACCTATATATATATAAAACATATTTATGTGTACATATGTATACACATGTATATATGCCTATGTCCTATCTATCTATAAAGAGAGAGGAACTGGATTAAGTGCAATGTTCAAAGGATTTCAATTTTTAGATTATACTGCTTTTGACCTTCATGCATTTGCCTCTACTGAATTGAAGTTTTGTCATTTTTACCCTGAGATTGCTTTGAGGCACATGTTCATCAGAACTCATGTAAAGCTTAAAATTTATGATTTTATTTATTGCAATGACATTTTGAAGGATACTATCTCCCACATCACATAGGGTCTTCTTTTTAAAAAAATGCTGTAGGTGTGAAAATGGGAGATTATTCTCATGAACCAAGGGGATGCTCTTAACCTTTTAAGTGCAGTGATTTTTGAGATGTTATTTTTACCATTCCTTTAGCCACCAGGAAATTAAGAAAAAAATTGTTACTTCACTTTTTCATGAGCTTTGTTTTTTTCCTAATATTCTCTTTTCTTAAGTATTGTGTTAAGTATTCCTTTTATGCATTAAACATAATACAAAACACAAAAGTGTATTTCATGTGCATTTTCTCTATTGAGGTTTTATGAACCAATTGGGATTTTAGCATACAAAAATATAAATGATACACTGTTTTATCATTTTGTTACATATTTATTTTGATGGTTTTTCATTTTAGCATGAAATAGCCTAAATTTCTCCTGATATCATTTACATTTTCAATTTTAGTATTCTACTTTTATTATGATGGCATCTGGTATTCCGTATTTATAGCACTTGGCAATAGAATATTATTCATTTTTAGCTTGTGGACTATTTATTTCCAGTAAAAATAATTTGGGTCTCCTGAGCCCAATCTTATTCTGCTGGTAGACACAGCAAACTTTCATGACAGAGACGCAAGTTTAATTCATCAATATAAAAGGAGAATATATCTGGTTTAAGGATCTAAAGAGACGCTGTGGTTCATATTACTGTGGAATAAAACAGAGAAGGAAACCAGAGCAGCTAAGAGTCTTTTTTTAAAAAGAATTTTGCTTTCCCTCGTGGAATTCTTTTCACTATTGATTCGCTCATCTTCACGTCATTGTTAGAACCACTTTGCTTCCTTTGACTTATTTTTCGCGTGCTCAGCACTTTTCGGTGGCTGTGCGATGTTTCACACTAATCAAGCCTGCCTTTCCTGGTTGAATCCAGTAATTCGTTGATAAGTGTGAGGGTTAGAAGTGACAGCTCAGAAGAGTATAGGCAAGGCATGGATAATGAAAAGATTTCAATTAAGAAGTATGATTCCCTTTTTCTCACCTTAGTCTAATGTGTTTGTTTGTGGATGTGTAAATTAATTTTTAGCTTATAAAAATAATACATTCAGAGAGCTTGGACTAGTTAGGAAAACAAGAGAAAACACAGAAGAAAAGGAGCAGTTATGTATGTTAAGAAACTTTTCCGCATTCAGTTTACTATTAAAGGAATTTAAGGAATGTGAAATGCCCTATGGATTATTGTTTAATAATAATGTGTTGGTCTGATGTAAGTTTACCAGCTCAAATGTTTAAATGGTTTCATTATATCTTGAATTTTGGTGAGTCCAGTTTCCATATAAGTAAGTTGTACTGTACCATCATTTTTTAAATAATTGCCAATAGTCGGAGAACCAGGTTTAATGTTGCGCATGCTGTGCTGAAAGGACATGTACAATATCTCTTAGAATTACATTAACTTGGGCGCCTGGGTGGCTCAGTTGGTTAAGCGACTGCCTTCGGCTCAGGTCATGATCCTGGAGTCCCTGGATCGAGTCCCGCATCGGGCTCCCTGCTCGGCGGGGAGCCTGCTTCTCCCTATGACCCTCACCCCTCTCATGTGCTCTCTCTCTCTCATTCTCTCTGTCTCAAATAAATAAATAAAATCTTTAAAAAAAAAAAAAAAAAAAAAAAAAGAATTACATTAAGTTTATTATTTACATCAGTAAATATATGCAATCAATTTGTGCTGCAGATGTGAAATGTCACTCAAAACTGTAAGAATAATATCTTATTTGAGCTTTAGTGGTATCAGAGGCATTTTGAAGGATGTTTATATTTGACGATGCATATTATGTAATTTATTCTTAAAGTAGGAAATGTTGAAGAAACAGGTGTTGGTGTGCATCTGCACTTGTACTAAAATTAAAAAAATATCAGTGGTTCTTTTAAGAGTGGTTTATAAAATATTGGTCCTCCTGACTACAATTTGATACCTCATGATTTGGAAAATATGAGAAGTTACTTTTGACCAGAAAATGAAAAAAAGAAACAAATGAATACATTTATTTATAATGAAGACCTTCCTCATAATTAAGAAAAATAATGACAAAGACAGAACAGATACTTGTATAGTTCACCAATTCCATGATCTTGGATCAAATTTAAAATTGTTCTTTGGCTGATATATTGCTAGTTTACATAAAAATAGAAATTATAAAGTGTCTTTCTCTTTTTTGATAATAATTACCCAACAAGCCCTTATTGAATACAATTTACAGATAGGATGATCAAAATACCTTTAATTTGTGGTATTTCATAATTTAAGACAAGAGATAAAATCACACAATTGGTTTTGTTTTGGATTGAATTTGCCTCAAATTATTAGGTTATTAAAGTTAATATAACAGTGGTATCCAGTTATCAACAGAATTTCTTTATTTTTGAAGGAATTGTTAAAACAGCATGGGTGAAGAAATGTTAAAGCTCTAAATTTAAAATAAATTTAACTATACAAACATTTATTGTAAATAATTTGTTTAAAGCATGGATATAAAAACTAGTCAAAAAGATGCATTTTCCTGTGTAAAACAGGAGATTTGTATTTCCCAAGAGTTAAGAATTTTGGCCACATGCACATGATACAAATACCTAATAAATAGTAAAAATAAAAGAAATTCTATATTGATAACAACATAAAACATCTCATCAATAATTCGACTGCAAACTTTTATTTACCCATTTTATCTTGTAGGTAGCCTTCTAGATGTAGCCTTCTAGATGCTATTAAAAAGTTATAAGATCCTACTTAATTTGAAGATTCATCATGGTGAGTTTCTTGAAAAGTTTTGATGCCTAGGATTCTGACTTCTGAAATCACAGAAGTTTATTTAAAGATAAAATTTTAATGTCAAAAAGTAAAATGAAATGACCTACATAGATAGCTGTGAAACTTCAGGTAAAACAGGAAGTCCAATACTTTGGTTAACAAAAATAAGAAATTTTAATACACTAAAAGGGTAGTTATAATCAGTCATTGAAACAGCATGTTTGATAGCTTTTAAAGACTTGCATGAGTGAATGAATTAATAATTTTTTAGAGATTTATATAGTTGCTGTTTAAAGAAGTTAAATTTGAAAGCTTAAATGAACACTTTTTTTGTGATACATAGTTTTTTTTTAACCTTACTGATAAAAACTGTTTGACATCTGATTGGCTGTGGGAGCTCATCTGGAATCAAAGGATTGATATATTTGTTGGCCAAAGACTGTATTGATTTCTAACTGAAAGGCAACAAGAAGGTTTTAGAACACATTTCAGAGCCAAATACAAATTTTCTGTCTGATTCCTTCCACATATTGATTTCAGAAGCCCTATATCCTTGGATTTTAAGGATTTTTTAATTAAAAAAAAATTTTTTTTTTGGTAGCTCCCTTGTAGTTACACCCATTCTCATCACAACCCAAAACAGTTCATACCAATTTTCTAGGACAAGGGTTATTAACTTCGTGTCAGTAAATTCCCCTATAAGAAATACACAGGTTTGTATATATCCATTTTTTTTGGCAAGAAGCTATCATTTCATTTTCTGAACTACTGATTATTCTAATAAGGCTAAAAAGTGAATTTATTTTGGCATAGGTATTTTTGGGGGGAGGGGTGCTGGAATTTGGATGATCCAGGATGAGAGAAATGGTCTCACATTTCCCCAGCAAGAAAAATAAGTGATCAAGTGTGGTTTTCTCTTTCAAATATCGTAAGTGCAAGTCTTATGGGGGAAAAAAAAGCCAACATAATTATAAAAAGATTTACACTTATTTGACATAGGCATGATTTTTAAAAACAAATGATGGGGCCCCTGGGTGGCTCAGTCAGTTTGGCGTCTACCTTGGGCTCAGGTCACGATCCAGGGTCCTGGGATCCAGCCCGCATCCTGCTCCCTGGTCAACGGGGAGTCTGCTTCTCCCTCTTCCTCTGCTGCTCCCCCTGCTTATGCTCTTTCTCTTTCTCTCTCTGTCAAATAAATAAAATCTTTTAAAAAATAAAATAAAAAATAAATAAAAACAAGTGATTATCTTAAAACTAAAGGCTCTTTTTAAAAAGAAATTCTACAAGTATAATTTTCTTTCATATCTAGAAGAAGTTCAGTTGTATTTTGCTTTATTATTTTCCCGGATAAAATTATGGTCAATTACTGCTTATTGGCTAAATGATATTTCAAATCGTTTTTAAAGATACCTGGAGAGCTAATTATTTTCAACACAGAAATTCCTTATTTGAAATGGTTCATATTACTTGCATAACAGTTACTTAACCTAGTTTGTTGGTAGTGACAGACATCAAAGGAACATTTTTCATTACTTTTATTGTTGGGTTAAAGTTCAACATGGAGCTTCTTTTTTCTTTAAAGCCAAATAAGCGAATAACTATTTTAGTATTGAAAGCCATTTAGAGAAAATTTCAAGCTGCTTCCAGTATTTAATTCAAATCTGGTTTCCCAAATTTAGCACTTGTGTTCCCCAAATTTACCTGAATATTTTTGCCCTCCATTATCAGTCTTGGTGTATACTAGATAGAAGTTGGAGTACAGCAAGCTTTACAGTAGTTTCTATTAGAATAGTTTTGGCTGAGATTAAATCGGAGAAACTTGGAACTTCAATGTGTAACTTAAAGTTTGAATTTTTTCATAGCAATTTTTAAACGCCAAAGAATTGTGAATAGATTCTAATTCATTTGGGACTCCTTCAAACTTCATTTCTGTAAAGAAGTATATAATTATTTCTTTGATCCAACCTCATGAAGCCATCCTTTGTGGAAGGAATCTTGACTTTTAATGACGGGTAAAAGGGAAAGCCAGAAATTTAGAGATACACAGTACTCTTTATTATAAGATTATCAAACAATAACTTGAGAGACTTCTTTGGGACGAAGATGGGATTTTGTTATTATTTTTATCTTAGATGGTGTTTTCCTATTTGTCATGAAAAAGAAAGACCAGAAGTTTCCACATTTACTCTTAAAGAATTTTAGGCTGTAATAAAATGCGTGCTATTTCATTAAAGTCGAAGTTTGACATTACTCAGTAGTCATTTTCACTGGTGAAGCCTCACATCACTCAGTCTAATTAACACCTTTGTGATCCCCTATGTAAGTGTACAAGACCTTTAGACTTAAAATGATCCAATTCTCAGTAATAAAAAGCTCATAGAAATTGATCCAATTCTCAGTAATAAAAAGCTCATAGAAATTACTCAATACTCAACTTACAGCTCCTTTAAGTGCATGGGGACACATTATTGTCCATCATTTAGATAAAGATCCACGTAACTATGAAATACAACTGAAACAATTACACTTTTAAAATATGATTCTGCTAGAATTCATTACAATATTCTGATTCTTTATCATGTGCTATTCAACCACATGTATTGATATTGGGATGACCTCATTAATTATAGTGACAGAGTAATGGATAAGGGTTGTATTACACTATCATTCATGGCTAAGTATCATTTTTAATCCCTTTAACACTGAATATTAGAATAACATAAGGATTAAAAGCTGAACACTAGTATAATTGCCATGATTTTCTATCTAAATCCTTTCAATCTGAAGAAGAAAATGTTTGGACCTATAGTGTCTTGGTACAATAATCTACCTGGGATTTTGAAATCACTGAATCTGAATCATCCCTCCTCACATGTCAAGGAGTAGGATGTTTCTATTTAAGCTTTAGAGTAAAAGTAAGCATCCATTCCTGCTGAGGGAAAAAAAAATATGTTTTTAGCATATATAAAAGATTATTTCCAAATGCAGATATGCAGCAGACTAAAATATTTAACTAGGTTAGAGAATTATGTTATGTCCTAAATCTACATGAACTGTGAGTATATAATTATAATAATGATAGCTTTAGCTAACTGTTCTATAAAATGTTACAAATGAAGAAGTAGATAATCATTTATTTTTATTTTTTGACAGATGCATAAAATTGTTCTAAATTTTTATTTATATTAAAAACATAATATTTATCTGCTTTTCATTATTTTAAAGTAAAAAAACCCTCATAATTATTATTGCATTCTTTTTGTTTTAAGATTTTATTTATTTGAGAGAGAGCATGCAGGAGCCTGGGCGAGGGGAAGGGGGAGAGGGAGAGGCAGACTCCCCACTGAACAGGGAGCCCAAGGAGGGGCTTGCTTGATCCCAGGACCCTGAGATCATGATCTCAGTCAAAGGCAGATGCTTAAGCTTAACCAACTGAGCCACCAAGGCGCCCCATCATTTCATTCTTTATAAAAAGTGTTATAAACATTAGGGGCACCTGGGTGGCACAGTCCATTAAGCATCTGACTCTTGGTTTTGGGTCAGGTCTGGATCTCAGGGTCATGATATCCAGCCCCTTGTAGGGCTCCACACTCAGCAGGGTCTGCTTGGGATTCCCTCCCCCTCTCCCTCTGCCCCTCCCACTAGGGCTCATTCTCCCTCTCTCTCTCAAAATAAATAAATAAATCTTTAAAAAACAGTGTTATAAACATTAATGAGCCATTTTGAAAACTAACAAATGTTCACGAAATTTTGGATTTGTTTGAAACGTAAACAAACCCATGGGATTTTGTAAGACTGTAAGGGAGGAAGCAAAGTAGTGGTTGTTTCTTTTGAATTATCATAGTACATTGACTTTCTAAACTCCAATAATAGTTAAATCCTCAAAAAATACCTGGAAATTTAAGCAGAAAGAAATAAATTTGTTCCATTCATTCTTCCAGAATGTGTGAAAGTAGAAATTTAAATTTAGATCTGACTGGCCTAGGTCTGAGCAGTTAGCATGATGCTTGGTGCACAGTAGCCCTTCAATAAATGAGAGTCTTTGTGATTTCCTTTCTGTGTTTGAATTTTGTCTACTCAGAGACAGAACACAGATTACTTAAAAATACTTGAAACTGTTTTGGTTCGCTATCCAAATGTAGGTGTGCAATAAAATTTAGTTATATTAATTCATTATCAATGGCCCTGGTACTAGTTCTTCACTTTCTTGAACAAATGGTTATTTTTGTACCTACAATATCCCAGGCTCAATAAATGCTTACTGACTTTTTTTTTTTTAAAGATTTTATTTATTTATCTGAGAGAGAGAATGGGAGACAGAGGGCATGAGAGGGGGAGGATCAGAGGGAGAAGCAGACTCCCCGCTGAGCAGGGAGCCCGATGTGGGACTCGATCCCGGGACTCCAGGATCATGACCTGAGCCGAAGGCAGTTGCTTAACCAACTGAGCCACCCAGGCGCCCATGCTTACTGACTTTTAAAATTCGGGTTAACACACACACATATGCTCACGCATATATATTTGTGTGTTTGTGTATTTCTACTTACCAACTGCCCTGTCTACTCTTCCAGCTGTAGTTTATGTTCCATTATTAATATTACTTTCTTTTCACTGAATACTCGTCATAAGCCTACTTTCTCAGTACTGAATACTATCCTCTGTTCTTTTCCTAAAACTTCTAATGTGATATAGTGATATCCAGCTCTCTTCACATAACAAGATTCTGAAACACCCACCAAAAGGCCTACATTAGGTAAAAAAATCATCATATCCCCTTTCTTAGGAATCATAATCCTTCATACTCCTCTCATCAAACCTCCTGTAAAACACTTTCACGTAAAAAATTAATATGGGAAGGTGAAACATTATGGTGGAGATTAATCTTCAAATTTTTGATCCTGGGTAAACTTTAAAAATTTCGTTGTTTTTACACTGGTGAGAAGATCAGTTAGGAAGAAGTTACATCAGTCCATGAGAGAAGGATGAGGCACTGAAGAGCAGCGATACAAATAATAATGGAGTGCTGCTAACTCAGACCAAAAAAACCCAAGAAATGAAAACTGCCTCTCACCCCAGTCTTTAAAAGTCTCACCCTCTTGCCTTTTTCCAGCAGCGTTAAGTTCAGACTTCAGTTCTCGCTCCTTTCCCCTATTGCAATAGCCTTGAATAAAGTCTTCCTGGTCTGTTCAAGTTTGTCCAGTGCAAGTTTTGCTTTGGCAGGCCATTGTATAGGTCCTTCCACTGGGGAAGAGTTACCTGGATTTGTGTTTGTATTTCTGGGGATTTGTTTCTGTGGGCTTACTACTTATGCATCTTTATGGATGATATAGTCAGGAGAGGATTACTGGGGCTAGAAACCACAGCTACTAAAGAGCAATTTTGTGAAGTAAAACATTGATGATCCCTGAAAGAGAACTTGGCAGCTGGTATCCAAATTCCCCAGACATTTTTTGTGGTCAGTATCATTTGAAGACTAAGACTTGCTACGGCAGCAATTGCAAGGTACAGATTAATTGGTATATCTTGACAAAACAATAATTTTATCCCTATAATTACATCTTACTTTTTTGTTTGTTTTGTTTTGTTTGTGTTCATTTACATTTTTGCATGCATAATAATTTTTGTATTGTGTCTTTTGGCTATGGCATGAACTCTCTTGACTACTGGTTTGTCTCTCCATTGCAGCAACTTTCTTGGGCAATGCTAATGCTTGTCAACTCAGGTCTATGGGATTCAATTCTTTACACCTATACTATGGCATATGGGACTAGAGAGATAAGGATGAGCTTTCCTGGGTTAGCCCCTGTATTTGTTATCTATTATTGAATAGCAGATTACCACAAACTTAGTAGCTTCGAACAACATATATTTATCTAATAGTTACTACAGGTAGGGGTTCCAGTCATGGCTTAGCTGGGTTTACATCTTCAGGATCTTTCATAAATATTAAATCAAGTGTTGACCAAGGTTGAGTCTCATGTGAAGGCCAGACTGAGGAAGAATAGCTGTCAAGCCTTCATTCATGGCTGTGAAAAGAATTGCAGTTTCTCAAGGGCCATTGGAATGAGGGTGTCAGTTTCTAGTAGGCTATTGGCTTGAGGACACACTCCAATGTGGACACCACCCAATGTGAGCCTCCCCAGCTTGGTGACTTACTTTATCAATGACAGCAAGCAAGAGAGTAGCTTCAGGTTTAAAGGTCTCAAAGTAAAGACAATGTTTCTCAAAATATCTTTAATATGTGGTACTGTAATTAGCTTCCTTATCACTGTAATTATGACAATATTACCTAATTCATAGAATTGTTGTTAGGAAAAAATGAGGCAATATAATATACTAAAATACTAGATGAATATATGGATGTGATTATTGCCATTAGCCACCATTTCTGATGAGAAAATATTTTAAGGCAAAGATAGAAGGACAGTGTGTGGATAAACATAGGCAAATTAATACAAAAAAAGGTAAAATGCGTCTTCAGGTTATCTATGTATGTTTTGAGGTAGGTTTAGGAATTTGTTTTTATTCAGGTATGGTGATGCCAACAAATCAGGAGACAACTATCTTTGAAAAGATAGTTTGTTGCTCATAGTTCCCGGAGATGGGGGTGTGCCTCATGACACAGGTTCACGTGGTCAGGCACCAAAGTAGGTCAGGAGGCAAAAGAAAGGAAGGCAAAGTATGGACAGCAGTCTTTTTGTGGGTTTCTCTAGAATGAATGGATGAGGGTGAGCGAGCTGAGAAGGTTTAATATTGGACAGTTTCAAGAATTCCAGCAAACTCTGCGTTGTAGGGATTATCCCTGTTTGTCCAGTACCTGACCGTGGGGTGATTTAGGCCAGGGGGATAATGTTCTGCACTGCAGGAGCCTGATAAAAAGAGGTAGGTTGGGGTATGGACTCAGGATTAGCTAATTTGCATACCAAACACTGACTCACAGGCAAGTTGTTCATGATGTCTATGAATTCACTAACTCTGGGAGGTTAAGTCCCACACTAGATGTGCAGTGCTCTAAGATGTCAAGGAACAGTAAAATATAAAAATAAAAAAACATGATTCCTACACCTTTTTATTCATATGCTGCTCTCAGAACTTTGGGGGTTTAATTTTAATGCAATAATATAAAGGATTTATATTCAGTTGATGAGAATAGCAAAGTGATTTAAACATGAAAATCTGACTGCCTGGGTTTGAATGCTAGTTTCGCCACTATTCACCCCTAAAAGTCAGTGTCCCTGTTTGTATAATGGAGATAAAAATAGTTTTTACTTGATATATGTTTTAACATATTTTAACATTAAATATGATAATGTGTATAAACTAATTAGCCCAGGATCTGGTACATCATGAATCTTTAGTAGATACTAATTATTATCTTATTACCCCTAATAATTTTGTAATTTCAAAGCCCTCGGACGGCTGTTGGAATCTTTCCACGTTCGTATTTTTCCTTCTTGGCACGGAACACTATAAATAAAAAGTAGAATGGAATTTTACTTAAAAAAAATCAGAAAGGGAAAGTAAAAATAGAAATTAAAAAGTTAGTATAAGAAGTGTTGTGGGCAAAACCGAGAGAAAAAGACAGAAGTTGGATGGATGAATGTGGATGGCCACTTTGTCTGGGACTTCTCTATGTACCTTGCCTACTCATCTTTCTCCCCACAAAGTTTGGGACCCTGCTTCCCATCGTATGTCTCCATCTCTTAATCCTATTTGTATGTCTCCTTCCAGATGTATGAATCCCACAGATTCTCAGCTCCTTCATGATATCCAGGCTGAGGACAGATGTGAAAATCAAGATAATCATACTCTGCATCTCTAATTAGCATGTTAACAGTAGCAATTAACAGTGTTGAAGGCAGGAAATATCATAAAATGTTGATCTGCTCTGTTCTAGTGATGGGTAAAACTTAGTTTTTAAATGAGACTCAGTTTTTTGTGTTTTGGTTTTCGATGGGTTTAGTAAATCTGGTGAGGGCATTTTGTTTTTTCCTTCTGTTGTAGTTTCCACTCTCTGAGGATGAACAGAGCGCCGGATTCCTTAAGCTTCTGCATCCAGAATGCCAAGAGCATTTCGATCAATTTGTCATTTGATTTCCACTGAAACCATTAAAAATGAGAAAGGTTTAGTCCCTAATTGTCACTGCACTTGTGGATACATTTTTAGATAACTGGGCATTAGGACCTTTTGCCCTTAAACCTCTCTTTCTTTCCCCTACTACTTCAAGCCATTTTAAACACAGTCACACTTAAACACATAGCCCCTCTAACAGAGACTCACACTGTCTTTGGCTTTATTCCTTTTTTATAATCGCTTTTTTATTTTCTCCTCCCTGTCCCAGGGCCTCATTCATATCCAGGTGGTATTGTGAATGAGGTGTGTGGTTGGGAAGAAGGAAAGAGACCTGTGACCGCCTGCTGGATAGACTTTTTACCTGCTGCTCTTCTGATTATTTGTGCTGGGATGAGGCAGCTCTTACAAAGATCTAAGATTAAGGCTGTTCAGAGGGAAACTGAACTGGGTATCTAGACAACACAGGAGAGAATCGATGAATTACCAACTGAACCTACCTCACCTCAGCAGCATATTTAGAAACTCCAGTCTTTCAAAATGTATTGTATCAGGCAAGTCTTTGTCTTCATCTGTCACAGTAGAGCAGAAAGCCAACTGAGATTTTTGATCCTAGAGATGGTGTCTTCATGGGCTGTCGATCATCTATTTGTTGGCAGCCTCCTGTTGTGCAATTTCCTCTCACTCCAGAGATTTCTCTGGTTATTATTTAGGAAGAGAAAAAAATGTTTTGAAAAATGAAACACACCTTCACTATCCCAGCTGCCTTTCTGGTAATAGGAGAGAAAAAGACTGGGCAAAATTGCTCTCGAGGGAGGGCAGCAAGAGGTAACAGGTGAGCACCGGTCAGGGTGGGCAGAGGTCCTATTGGGGAGTGAGCCTGTGGCAAGGCTGACTTGCACCCCCCGTCACATAAATCCTAGATCGAAATGCCAACCACCCCTCTGCCCACACAAGGCACTGAAATCTTAGTACGTGTTCAATGACTCTTGGTCCTTCCCGTTCTTACGTAACAATTATGTGGCATCTGCATTACACTTCCAAAGCACATTTCTGATAATAACATTCACTCTATGGCACACAAACTTTCAAAAAGTGTACATTCTCTAACAAACCGTCTGAACTCCTTAGTTTAACACCCAAGATCCAACCATAATTCACATTAACACATTCCTTGCTTGTTTCCTTGATGCTTCTCTCTCTTCTGTGTTTTCTCTCCTTTCTCTTTTTTATGGCTTTCTTTCTCTTCATGTTTTTTATTGTTCTCTCTTTGAGGCTTAAAATACATTCTTTTGATTTTTTCATATATGAATCTATTTAAGCCACATAAAATGAAGCGATAGAAGCTATTTTCAGTTCCGTTTTATAGATAAGAAAACTGGTATTTCACAAGTTTAATACATTGTCCAACATAATTCCAAAATGAAGTTTTCACCAGTATTCCTAGTAGTTATTTATAAGTGTACCCTTAAGAACCACCTTTAAGGCTGATACTTAGGAGGTAGCTGGATATACATCTCTTGATTTCCAGGGAAATGCCTGAGCTACAAATACAAGCTCTGGAGCTAACCATGGAAAAGGAAGACGTCAAATATAATTAAGGAGGTTAGAAAATAAAGGATATTTTAGATTCAGAGGAAATATTGCCCAGGTGTCAGAATGTTGCTTTTTCAAATTTTGGATCTATTTCTTAACCATTAGTGCAACCTCCTATGTGGTACTTACTTCGCTAAAAATTAAATTGTGAGAGACAGCACATTATAATTGTTAAAAACATAAGTTTCAAACTCTACCACTATGTGAAGGTGAACAAGTTACTAAAATTTTCTAAATATTATTTTTCTCATCCACAAAGTAGAAAAAAGTATTTAGAGCTACATCAGAAGTTTATTTTGAATTTTTATACATGTTAATATTTGAAAAAATATTTAGTGAATCTATGGCATCTAGTAGGTCTTGTATGTTTTAGACTTTTGATGCTTTCTAAAATGCAGTTGGTAATAGTACCTTCCCCATACTCTTAAGAATTAAATGAGATAAAGCACATATAAGTACTAAATAAACTTTTTTTATAAAATCTTTCATCCAGGTGGTCATGCTATGCATAACAGATACACTTTTAATTTATTATATTCTTTTTTTTTAAAGATTTTATTTATTTATTTGACAGAGAGAGAGAGAAAGCATGAGCAGGGGAGGGAGAGAGGGAAAAGGGAGCTTAGCAGGGAGCCTGATAACAGAGCTCGATCCCAGGACCCCGGGACCATGACCTGAGCCGAAGGCAGACGCTTAACCATCTGAGCCACCCAGGCGCCCCAATTTATTATATTTTTACATAAAAATGCATAGCTGTAGTTTTGTGTAAATGAATATTTAATTATTTTCTTGCTTCCAGATTTATTCTTTTTATAACTCCTGAAAGACATATATAATGACTTAAAAACAAAGCACGTATTTTTTTTCAAAGCACGCATTTTTAATATCTTTTTACCTTGCAGTGAACTTCAGTATATGTCTATTTTCTTCATTCTTTCATAGAGTCACTCAGATATTGGAATGAAATTTGTTCTAGTTGATGCATTATTCATTGAAAATGTCCAATATATGATAAAATATTGAATTTAAAATATTGTAGACCTTTCGCTTTTCTTTTTATATATCTAACTTTTTTTAAATAAATATCTTTTCCCATAAGTGGTCTCTATTGCTAAGTTACAGATCTGGTTACATTAAATTCCACCTCCTACAGACTTAAATTTGGTAGTTATAACAATCTTTTTGCAAATTGGATAAATGCTTAACTTCTAAGCACTTTGGATTTCTTCTCTAAGTGCCTTCAAAGTGCATTATCAATGTTTTTTATAGTTGGTGTATTTTGTCTTAATTGGAAAGCATTTTCCCTGCAAGGATTTTTTTTTTTTTTTTTTATCCAAACTGTGACTAAAGTCATTAGCTTAATGGCTCTTACCGGCCTTCCAACCACAAAACAATATCTCTTTACAACTGACAAAGGAAACTACTTAGTTGTCTAGAGACATCTATGAGTTTTCATTACTCAATACTAACCTAAATGCATATTCTCTGAGTAAAACTCTAGGAAATTTGATTAGATTCCTGAATAGATAACATTGTAATCAAAGGCTGCCAAGAAATTCCTAGATTTTCAAAGAAATACCTTGAAGTGAACAGTATTATTAAGCAGTACAACTCAATGGATTGAGACCATAGAGTGCATAATTTCTTTGCAGTTTGAAAAGTATGAGCAATTCTCCCCTTCCCTAGGCATGATTGTCAGCGCAGGAATTGCCACCGGAAGGATATAGGAAGCCAGAGGGGAATTGAGAATATTGGAAATCTAGAGAAGAGAAAACTATGATTGCTGCTTTTGTCTACATCTTGGTCTTCCTTGGTAGAGTTAAGAGGCACATCTGATTCTGCAAATCTACCAGTATTTCTGAGAAACAGAGTAACTGTTGGATTTAAGACATGAACTCCTCCAAAATGTCTGGTGTGGTAGTTCTAGTACTCCACAGAGGGAATTAGTAAAGAAAAATAGATTTGTGTGCTCAAGACTCCATATCTACATTTTTCTCCCCCAAAGTAGCTTTTGAAAATGTGAGTCATAAAAGGACTATGAAAGTTAATGATAAAATATCAGAAACAATAGAAAGTGGGGAGGGGTTTAGAATAATGGCAAATAAAATTGGATGGGCACATATGGGTTCTCCTGATGCCAATACTTGGAGAGATAATGGAGTTTAATGGAAGGAACATAAGCATGAGGGAAAGAAACCTCTATTTTATTTTTGACTCTATCATTAACCAGCTGTGTGACACATTTAAATTTTTATTCCACAGTGGCTTATCTAAAAATCAAGATGATTATTAAATGTAGTTCCAACAGTGCTCCTGCAACTTTCAGGAGTAGAATGTACGATTCTGGGGAGATCAGAGTAGGTTAACATTCTGGAAATAGAGGTCACATTTTATTTTTCTACCCATAATATCCCCTTTTATAACTGTTATAACTCAAATGAGCAACAGTTTATTAAAGAACTCTTTTTCTAATATTATAATGCCCTCCACAGTGGCATTCCCTTTTTTAATATAGTGCCTAGAATATACTAAATGCCAAAAAAAAAAAACAACCCACTCCATCCTTAAGATACATCACAGTTTAGAATTTAGTGCAAAATAAAATATGTGTACTCATTCCATATACCTTTATACAAAATGCCAAATGAATTTTCAATCGATATAGCTTCTGCCAGATATTGAAGGAAGGAAAGATTTACTAAATTGGAAATTATAATATTAGTAATAATGATAACGGCAAGAAATAACAACAGTTGACATTTACACTTTTACAATATTCCAAACACTAAACTGTTTTATAACACTGTCTCACCTGTTTCTCAAAATAAACTTAAGTAGTTTATATATATATATGTATATACACATGCATATACATATATATACACTTTTTATTTCTATTTCAGGAAACAGGCTTAGAGAAGTAAAATTCTTTCCCCAAGCTTACACAGCTAAGAAGTGGTGATGCCAAAATATGAACAGGGTATGCGTTTCCAAACCAATGATGTCACCCATATCCCGACTTATCTAATCTACTTGCCTGGTTTAAACTGAGACTCTTAATAAATAGGGAACTATTTAGTGCTATATTACACATATATAAATTTTCTTTTTCTTTTTTTTACATATATAGAAATTTTCTAATTTAGGATTACCATACTTACTACCTCTAATTAAAACAAATAAAGGTAGCCAAAGCCAGACTAACTTAATCTAGTGAAACTTGCAGCAAGTTTATATATATATATATATATATATATATATATTTTTTTTTTTTTTTTTTTTTTTTTCTTTTTAAGGGAGTGGTCGGGGGGGGCTGAGGGAGAGGAAGAAAAAGAATCCTAAGCAGGCTCCATACTCAGCATGGAGCCCAACTCGGGCTTGATCCCACAACCCAGACATCATGACCTGAGCTGAAATCAGGAGGCTTAACTGACTGAACCACCTAGGCATCCATTTACAGCTTTATTTTCAATCAGTGATTCTTTTCTGGTAACATGGATTTTTATCTCTCTCTGAGATGAATTCAATGATTGAATTTGTGAAAGTAGTCTTTAGGTGTCTTGTAGATATTGGCATACTAAATGTCACTGCATAAAGCTACTGTATAGTTTCTGAACACTTATTACATGCTAACTACTTTAAATATACAGTGTCATTTAATCTAATAAAAAGCCTAGGTGCTAAATAGTCTTCTTCTGAAGATTACTATACTGAGTCTCAGAGAAGAAAATTAAATTATGCAAGTTTGCCCAGTTGATAGAGAACTGAGGTACCTCAGATTCAAACTCATTAATTTTGATTTCTAAGGTTCATTTTCCTTTCTATATATGAAATATCTTTAAAAAACCTCATGCACATAGTCAGTGGTATAAGCAGTATATTAATTGAGTTGTGGTTAGTAAATACAGGACATATTTAATGGCCCCAATTTTTAGTCAATTTTCATAGATGTTCCATAGGTAGTTGAAAATGTCTGTCATATTGTTGCTAATGATCATGTTCATGTTGTTTATATATTATTATTATTACTATTATTTTTTCTTGAACCATTAGTCATGGAGAGGGTTGTTGATTGACAAAAATCAATACTCACAGAAACTAATACAGACTTCTGTATTATCATCAAATGTTCCAACTTGTGCTGGTTTCACTACCAAATGTTTTGATTCATTTTTTATTTAGCCACATTGATATTGTTTGTACTAGATTATGAGCACCCATGACATAAGAAATACAATTATATGATTAGTTTTAAAAGCTACTTACAAGGCGCCTGGGTGGCTCAGTTGTTAAGCATCTGCCTTCGGCTCAGGTCATGATCCCAGCGTCCTGGGATCGAGCCCCACATCGGGCTCCCTGCTCAGCGGGAAGCCTGCTTCTCCCTCTCACACTCCCCCTGCTGTGTTCCCTCTCTCGTTGTCTCTCTCTCTCTGTCAAATAAATAAATAAAATCTTAAAAAAAAAAAAAAAAAGCTACTTACATAGTATTCTGAGAAGATAAAGCATTTATCAATTTTTCTTAATTCTTCTTTTCTAATCTTTCTTGGTTGACAATTTCTTATAATTCAAGTATCTGTTGAAATGCCACTTCCTTGGATAATTTTCCTGACTGTCCAGTCTTATAATTGTTCATCCAAGACTCTATTACATCATTCTACTTGAAGGAAAGAAAGAAAGAAAGAAAGAAAGAAAGAAAGAAAGAAAGAAAGAAAGAAAGAAAAAGATAATTTTTTCCTGAGGCTTATCTTTATCTGAAATTATTGTGTTTTGATTTTTTTTTTTTTTTTTATCTCTCCCCTTCCACTAGAATATAAACTCTTCAGAACAGAGACTTTGTCATTCTGTTCACCATGGTGTCCCTAGAATCTAGAACTATGACCATGATAGTGTTTGGTAAATTTTTGTTGAATAACTAATGCTGAATAATACTGATGAATCCAATTTTCTTCAGATTCTACTTTCAAACTTTAAGAGGAGAATGTGGTTATGTATGTAATTATCTAATTTTAGTGATCACAAGACACATCCTGATTCATCATCACCTTCCTTTTTCCTTTGTATTTCTATTTCTTCCTTTTATTTTGTGCTTTCTTTGCCCTCTTTACCGATTTATTTCTTTCCTTTTTCTTTTTCCCATTTTTATGTGGATGTGGATTTTTCTGAGTCTGGCTGATTAAACTCATTGCCATTTCTAATGCCTAACAGTCAGTGGATTTTGCAAAGGAAGAAATTAAAATGGCAAATTCAGTAGCTCAAGTTCAGATATTAATGTTCATTCATATGTATAGACACTGTAGATGCAAATGATGGTGTTGGGTTTTTCTCAGAGTATCCATGTGGAGCTTTTATTGTTTTGTTATTATGAAGATAAGTCATCACGGGGATCAACCTATGCTTTGCATTCACTTTAATAAGTTTCTTTATTGTTGCCCAGAAATGTGCATCAGCATAGAATGTAAGCCACTGCTCCCTTAATCTTCCATCCAGGAAATGAGTGTGCTTCAATGAAATATTAATACTTTTCCTTTCAGCCTTTAAGATATGACCTATTTTAATCAATTGTCCCCTTCTGATAACTGTTAATAACGAAAGAGTCCGTTTATTAAAATAAAAAAGGACATGCAAGTAGGGGCTCTAGTTATTAGTAACATGCCAGCATTGAATTTGACATTGTTTTGACTAGTGGAGAAGACATAAAGTAGGATAAGGAAAAAATAAATTACAACACAAAAACAGTGTGTGTGCTAACACTAACATCCAGGGCAATTCAACACAAATTGATCATATATTTAGTCTGACTCCTGAAAACTAAGTGAAGTTATATCTAGATATGCCTGGATTGACAAAAAATCTCCTTATGCATATGAGTAAATTTCCATAACAATACTTGTTTCAAGTTATGTGGTTACTAATCATAGAGAACTCATTAGCATATAAGATACTTTCATTAGCAAATTCACTCATTCAATAGACAGCTATTAATTGCTTACAACACAATAGGCTATGTTTTAAGCTTTAGAAATATAATGGTAAACTATCCACGACTCCTGTCCTCGTGGAGGAGGGAAGATGTAGTAAAAATGAAAACAAAAATATCATCACTTCATACTGCAATAATGACTTTGCAAAATGGGTATACACGGTGGGTGCTGTTAGAGTTATTTTAGTTAGAGCGGTCAGGTAAAGCTTTTGTAAAGAGGTGACCTTTGAGATCAGATATGAATAATGAGGTAACTATGCAAAGCACCAGAGAACAGCATCTGCAGTGAAGGGAATAAGGTATAAAGGCAGTGGTATTCCTGGAATAGAAAGAAGACACACAGGGCTGGAGTATCTAGATTGCAAAGAGGAAAATAATAAGAAATGAAGCTGGAGAGATAAGTAGGTACTAGGTTATGTCAACCCCTGTAGGGTAATATTTTATAAAAATAAATTTTATTATAACTTTAAAACAAGTTAGTGAAATATTTTAATCATGGGAGTGAATGATCTTATGTACTTTTGAAGTTTTATTTTTAAGATCATGCTCCATACTGTGTGGAAAGTGGACTATAATGTCATAAATGTGGAAGTGGACAGACCAATTAAGAGGAGATTTTGGTTGTGCAAATGAAAAATAATGTTGATCTGGAGTGGTGAGAAGTGTAAATAGTGAAAAGTGGTCAGGTGGATAAAACCAACCGAAATTAATGGTGGATGGCATGTGTAGAGGAAGAATGAAAGTAATCAAGAATAACCACAGCCGTTACAAAATAAGAAGACTACACAGATTTAAATTATATAATTATATATATATAATTTATATATTTATATTATATATATAATTTAAATTATATAATTTAAATTAAATAGAAATAAATTTGTTGTGTACCTTATTTTAGGTATTATACATTTTCTATAAATGTTTCTATCTTGGTGACTATTGAAACTTTTTTTTGTGACCCCAGGGACAGATCCTGATGAATACTGGATGTATTTATTTTGATGAGAATTTGAAAGTATATTGCAGACCAACTTTTTGTTCCATATATATATGGAAAGCAGGATACAATATATATATATATTGTATATATTATACAGGATATATATATGTATATATATGTATATATATATATATATATATATATACACACACAGGAGATATATATATATACACACACACACACACATATATATATTTATATATAGAGAGAATTTAAGTCTTGAGTAGCTTTAAAAAATACCAGAACCCCTTATGTTGAGAATTAATGATAAATGTAAAATATTGAAGAATTATCAACCTAAATGATTGGTCACGGTTTTAGAATTTTATGTGACATTTTATTTTATAGTGAAAAAAGGAAACATACTGAACCACTGGAAAAATCAATAATGAGCATTAATGGAAGGGTTATGTAAAAAGAGAGGCTAAGATGGGCTTTTTAAAGTTCATTTATCAGAGGACAAAAGAGGAAAAGACTTTATCTTACATGGTAATCTATATGGAACATATCTAATAGGACTAATTCACAGATGATAACACTTGTCCAAAATGGTCAGGCTCACTTAAAAATTGCCTGAATACATGGTAGGTCCTAGCATTTAATGTTTGCATTACACAGTTTTTTAAGGAGCCAAATGCCTCTATGTCTCCAGATATTCTTGGAATTTACCTGAGTAATTTGTCCTATGCTTGTGCAACTGATATTGCCTGGTTTTCATTTCCCTTGAATTGTGATTATAATAATTCACTTTTCTGGCATGAAGTAATATTTTATTTCCCCATTGGTGTTAATAAGAGCAAATCTTTGCAAGAAGCATATTTTGATTAAAGATTCAGCTCTTTGCAGCCCATCTTCATTTTAAAATTCAATGTTGTTAATCTACCATTCTTCCCTGTGGTATTTTTTATTACCACTACAAACTGGTATTCAATCATTTTTTTCTTAAACTGTGAAGACACATGGTGGTTTTAATTAATGGATTTTTAAAAGTGTGTTAATCTTTACAATTTATAATGAAACACTTCTATAACTACTTCATTCTTTGTATATTATATTATTCCAATAACAAGAGTTAGAACAAATTCATTTGTATAAATCTAGATTCATATAATTATTTTATATAAAGTATTAATATCTCCATGTTGATATAATGCCAATTATATCAGAAATGAAAAGTCTATGAGGAAAAACCTCAAAATCTCTACAGTAAAACTAATTTGTTTTTGGTATAAGAGCAAAATAGTATTTGTAGACATTTCTTTTCTAATAAAAATTCAAATGAAGGCAGATATCTTTTCTCATATGTCTCCTCTTGCATCTGAAATACAGCTTGGCTTAAATCAGATGAACAGGAAAGATAATCCAGCCAATCAGTGTAAAGGTAGGTTATAACTGTCCAATTTCCTCGAAATGCAATAATGAGATCTGGAGATAATCCATAATAATAGAGATTGGCTTTGGCGCCTGGGTGGCTCAGTCAGTTAAGCATCAGCCTTTTGGTTTTGGCTCAGGTCATGATCTCCGGGTTGTCAGATCGAGCCCTGAATTGGGCTCCGCACTCAGCATGGAGTCTGCTTGAGATTCTCTCTCTCTTTCTCCCTCTGCCTTCCCCCTTTGGCTTGCGCACTCTCTCTCTCTCAAAAATAAATAAATAAATAAAACATTTATAATAAGGATTAGCTAATGATTAACTATAATAATTAGCCTCAAGCTAAAAAATATTACATGCCTTTACTAAGGTTGACCAAATATAATATGTGGAGATGTGCTTACATTCAAGTAATTGCTACAGAGGATTTTTGGAGAAAGCTTTTATAAAAGTAGAACAAATGAAAAGTTATCTGAACTCTTGTAATCATCTTGTGTTTTAAAGATACGATCTACTTCAATGTAGCTTTCCCTCTATTATTGTGCAAATAGTGTGCGCTAAACTCTGTGTTAGGTGTTGGAAATACCAAGGTGAACAAGATGGGAATATATCCAGCCCTCATGGATTTTATATTCTAGTGGATGAGGAAAGAGAAGCATGTAAGCAATTAAAAATACAAATGATAAATGTTTCTAACCAGGAATAATAGAGATTAATATTGGCTAGAACTACTTTGGATAACTGTTCACAGAAGTTTGCTTTAAGGAAAAAATATTTAAACTGAGCTCTTCAGGAAAAAAAAGGAGCCAGCCATGAATAGTTAAGATCAATTCAGGTAAAACTTTTTATAGGAAAATGAAAGAATTAGGTAAAATTGGAAAAACAAAACAAGAAAACAAAACGAGTTACATTTGGTCCTAATTACTGTGAGACCCACCTGAAATGATCATTTTGGAAGAATGTTTGTGAATTTATCAAATAATTTAGCATTCTTGCTAAACATGCCAGACGCTTAATGACTGAGCCACCTGGGTGCCCCAAGAATATATTGTTTTAATATAGTATTTACATAATATTTTACCTGATCTACCTTTTCATGGAGAGCTTACTTGACAGTTTAACAAATTGCATGAACAAGATCTGGCCCTGCTTGGATTTTGAGTCATTGCATATCAAATACTCAGCAACTCTGTGAAGATGTTCTATCACAACACTTCAGGATATTCTTTTTTTTTTTTTTTTTAAAGATTTTATTTATTCATTTATTTGAGAGAGTGAGAGAGAGAGAGCACATGAGGGGGGGAAGGTCAGAGGGAGAAGCAGACTCCCTGCCGAGCAGGGAGCTTGATGCGGGACTCGATTCCGGGACTCCAGGATCATGACCTGAGCCGAAGGCAGTCGCTTAACCAACTGAGCCACCCAGGCGCCCACACTTCAGGATATTCTTAAACCCTTAGGATTCTCTTATGTAGCTTAATAGTGGAGTGAGTAAAAGTTTTGTTAATATCCATAAATTTGGGATGAGTGCGGGGCGGAATATTACACTAAAATAGGACAAAAAGGAATGGATTCTCTTTCATAGTATGCAGCCAGGGGAAAGGATCTCAGTACATTAGTTTTAATAAGAAGTAAGTGATGAAGGATAAAAATTCCTGGACATTGTCTTGCCTGGTGTTACTTTACAAGTAGAATGAAGGCAGCTCTAGGGCACAATAAGACAAAGTTGCAAAAGGAAAGTAGTAGTGAAACCAAAGTCACAGTTAATCCATTTCTTTGGTCTAATAGTTCTGCTTCAATGTACCCTTGTGCTTAGTATAAATGACTGTACTTTTCCAGGTCACAGTTTTTGTATGGTATGCTAATTCACAATATTAAAACATTTCTCCCTTCCTTCCTCCCTCCTTACCTCCCTCCCTCCCTCTCTCCTTCCCTCCTTCCTTCCTTCCTTCCTTCCTTCCTTCCTTCCTTCCTTCCTTCCTTCCTTCCTTCCTTCCTTTATTGTAACAGATATTTTTCAAGTGCCCACAATGTGACTAGAAGGTGTTTGACTAAATGTCAGTGATACAAAGATTTGTAATACCATCTTTGCTCTGAAGGAGCTTTTATTCTAGAGCAGGAGATAGATAAATATAAGTAAACAGATGCTTTTAATGGAGTGAGGTCAATATTAAATTAAAAGTCTGCTCAGAGAGCTAAGGTAGCAGAACTATGGGGTAGGCATTCTCATGGAAAAATAGAATTCAATGTCAAGGTAGTTGATCCTTATACAGTGATTTTCATACAAGGTTTCAATCCTTATACATGGTTTTCATTCTTTGGAAACTTACATGAAGAAATTCCATTTTAAAGGTGAATTGTTATATGCAATTGTAGCAGAGCTAAAATGCTAACATTTACTTATTGGAAAACAGACAACCCAAAGGGACTTAGGGCAGCGTTCTTTAAGCTTTAAAGTACTTTACCACTGAATAAACAATAGGAGTTTCTAAACTGTAGTGAAACATTAAAGGACTTAATATTTAAAATACATTTTTCATTTTATTTTTCTTATTTCATTGGTTCAACACTCAAAGTAAAATTTCTGTTTATAATAATAGTCAAACATAATGAGAAAAATTAGATCAAACAGAAATATATTCTGAAGTCTATTGTATGCTACACTGGAAATTTTTATCTTAAAATAAAACAATAATGCAATTGTAGAAATGACTGCAATGTAGAATGAGAAATTATTAATGATTTATTTAGCAACTAAAGGAATCAATCCTTTGCTCTCATCAGATGATAGTGTTTATTCCAAATTAAATCATAGTCATTCTCCATTATCTTTTGAAAATATAATGGAGTTATGGTAAGATGCTAATAACTGAGCTAAAACTTATGCTCTTAAGATAAAACCACCCAAACTAAGCAAAACAAGCAATAGCGTTGTGTTGAAAATGTATTTGACCAGAGTCTCATTTATTTAATTTGTAGAATGGAATGATATCAATTATTTCTAAAATTTGTTGGGGAGGTTTTATGAAAGGATGTTTGTGATGTATCCTAGCACATAGCAGATGCTCAGTGAATGCAGGAAGCTGATCCTTCCTAAACTCCTACCAATTTTGATGGCCACACATGCCATTCCTATGTTTTCCATAAGAATAGTATGTTTTGCTTGTCCCAATAAACAGTGGCTTTGTACAATTGTAAAGGATATGATGAATAATTATGTTTAATTATTATTATAATAATAATAATTTTATTTATCTTTATCTTTATTTTATTATATTTATTTATTATTATTTTTATTTTATAATTACAATTATTATATTTTATTTTTATTTTTATGTTTAATAATAATTATTAATATTTTATGTTATTTTATTATTTTTATTTATATGTTTAATAATTAATATTAATATTTTGTATTTTCACACTTTATTTTTCATGTTTTTATACTTCTTTACCTATAATTAAGGTAATTATTTAATAATAATTATGTGCAGAGGCTAGTTGGGAGAGTGTCGTCCATTAAGACATATTGGCTGGATTTGACATATTGGTTTGCTGTCACTATGCAGACCAATGAAAATGGGGCAAGGTCTCTGTTAAAGAGTTTCAGAACATGATTTTTTCCTAGTAAAAGTAAAGCCTGCTAGTCTTAGATTTTAGCCAATCTGTTTTTCTTTTAGACAAATGAGTTAGATTTTCATTAGGTGTAACTCAATGGGTAAAACAGGAAGTCCTGCTTTGGAAGTTTGGGAACCTCACATTCTAGTAATTTATTTCTGAATCACAAGAATATAGTCCATTTTCCATGTGTAATCATGCAACATAATTGCTATTAAAATGCTTCTCGGTAAGTTACTCTTTCTCATTAATGCCCATACATTTCTATTAGTACATATCTTAAATGGCTCCCTAGGATTTCCAAATTGTTCATGGTCTTCCCTTTAAACAACAAACTTTGTACAAGTTTTTAAACTAAGCATGTAAAATCTGGATCATGTGTAACAGTAACAGATTTCACATATGTATTGTCTCTTCTAGTTCCACTAATGGGTTATGTAACTATATTATTCTAGTCAATATTTTAAATTTGCTAAGAAAATAAATATCAGAAGTGTGTGCGTGTGTGTTTGTGGTTTTCAGAGATTCAACAATGGCCTTGACTGAGTGTGAGCATGTATATTCTGACTAGTAATGTACTTTGCAGTATATTTTCAAGAGCATCCTGAGTGGTCAAACAGTGACTTGTAAAAACCTGAAGATGGTAATACCAAGCTTTTTTCTTTGCTTCTTTACCACCGTTGTATGCAATTTCTTAATTTTAACTTTATACTATGAATATTTCCAAGCAAAGGTGAAAAGTACAATGAACTTCTCTGTACTATTAGTCAGCATGAGGAGACATCACCAATAGCCATATTTTCATATGTTTTTCAAGACCCATGATTACCCTTTGAGAATCAATTAAAAGCCCACTTCTTTGATTTTCCAATCATTTGTTCTATCCCTAGGCTTGAACCCAATTCTGGCATCCAAAGAAAAATGAATTGGCACAATATAGCCACTATTTGTGACTTTAGGTGCAGCACATTAACTATACACACTGAACAGTAATTATGCTCCTTTTGGTCATAAAACATCTAAAACTTGCGAACTCCTTTTAGTTTAAATGAAAATTTATATCTGCTAACAGTAAGGGGCTGTAACTTTCTCATGAACTAGTTTAGATTTTAAAATATCCTAGTCAGTTGTATAAATTTTTGAATGCAAATAATCTGTTGTCATAATTTTAGTTTACTAACATAATGCAGCAAAAAGTCATTACTTCTGAAAGTTTAAAATTTAAGGATATTCTTGATGAGACTTTTTTTTTGCTTCTTGCTTGAGATAATTTTATGATATGTAACTAAGAATAGTTAATGTAAAAGTGTATCAGAATTTTAAAGTCCAAGTGTTTTCTCTTGAGTGATTATCTTAAGGCACAATATATTTATGTCAGTAATGTTGTCATCTTTAAAGATGTAACTGGAAAAAAATAAAAAAATAAAGATGTAATTAGAATGTTCATTTTAGAATAATTAGAAAACTTTCTTTTGCCTTCTCTTGAAAAACTTAATGATGTTTTAAGTGTGACAATACTCCTCCATAGTTAAATCCATTATGTGCTGAAAGTTATTACTGTCACACTTTTGATTGCAGTCATCTATTTCTCTGACTTTTTGGCCCTATAAGATGCTCCTAAATAGTAGACAGTATCCCAGTGGCAGATAACAGAGTTCAGAATTTTCTAATTTGAGCAAAAAAGATTTGTTAAGAGAGATGCATAATCTCACGTAAACATTGTATACACTGACAATGTTGTGTTCAGCACTGAGAAAATGTATAAAGTAGGAAAGGAGGATAGAAAATGCTCTTGGAGTATTTATTAAAATATGATAACTAGTTAAGGCTTCAATGAGACAACAGCATGTAAGCTAGAACACGAAGGAAATGAAAGAATTAGCTATGCAGATATTTGCGGGAAGATTGCTCGAGGAAGAAGAGTACCAGGAGGAGGTAGAGAATGCCTGAGTATCTGAAAGATTACAAAGATAGCAGTAAGCTACAGTGATGTGAGTCAAGTGAGTAACTGTTGCACAAGAGGTTGGTAAGCCATTGGGGTTAAGATCATGTAGATTATTTTATTTTATTTTATTTTTATTTTTGTAAAGATTTTATTTATTTATTTGACAGAGAGAGACACAGTGAGAAAGGGCACACAAGCAGGGGGAGTGGGAGAGGGAGAAGCAGGCTTCCCGCAGAGCGAGGAGCCCGATGCAGGGCTCGATCCCAGGACCCTGGGATCATGACCTGAGCCAAAGGCAGATGCTTAATGACTGAACCACCCAGGCGCCCCCATGTAGATTATTTTAATAGCTAGTTTCACTCTGTACAAAAAGAGGAGCTATGGAATAGATTGAAAAGAGAGAAGAGATTGAAACAAGGAAACCAAATAACAAACTACTAATAAGCCAGAAAAAAGATGATGTTTTTAGATAAGTTCTGAGAAGAGATTTGAGTTAGAATAAACAAGATTGGCTGATTGATCGAATGTGGAGTGTGACAGAAAAGAAACAGTCAGTGAGGCATTTGGCTGAACAGAAGAGGAGGACTTTGTGGTTACTGATGGGCGAAAATATCTGGTTTAACAAACTTTTTCAGAGGGGTAGGGTAGACGATCAAGGATTCCCTTTTAGTGTTATCTTTGTATTTATATGTGTATATATATTAATATTTTATATTTATTCATGTAGAAATGTTGGTAAACCATTGAATATATAACCCTAGAATTAAAGGGAGTGGTTAGGATATAGATGTAAGATTGAAATTCATCAGGAAATTACTTAGGTCCATGAGACAAATTGGATGAAATTACTAAGAGACGAAAAATATATGGACAAGGAAGAGCTACAAACTCTGCTTTCAACATTATGAACAGCTAGGCATTCAAGGGACTCTTTGGCAGAAAATTAGACCCTGAAAAAAAGAAGACTGAGATATTACTTACATCCTACAAGTTGATAGTGGACTTACCCTTCTGTGCCAGTTATCCTGCCTTCCTCTCTCTCTCCCTCATGCTCTCCGTCTCTATCTCTCTGTCTCTCTTTTTCTCTCACACACACACCCACACACATACACATGAACACACACACCCACACATACACACAGTGAAATGAGATCAAAGAGAAGAAAAGCTTGGGCCTGGGCCGAGGAGAAGGAACGAGTTTTCGAGAGGTTGCCTGAGGATACATACTGATAGCCACTGTAAGGAAATAGATCATTGAGCCAGGCTCAGTGCAGTGAGGGGCAGCCTGGAGTCTGTGTTGAACTCAGATCTGAAGTGGTCCTCTGGCAGCTGGCATCTGCTACTAATCATAAGAAGCATAAATTAATCTTCTGTGGAGAAAGGCACCTCCAAAAACTCCACTTTAAGTCCACTAGACTTCCCCAGTCAAGGTCACGCATAGACCTTGCAAGCAAAGATCATTAAACATATGAAAAAGCAAGTGAATATGTTTAAGGTTCAATAGAAAAAAACAAACAATAGGTATGAACCCCTAGGATTGTAGATCAGGTACAGAATATAAGATATATATGTATAAAATGATTAAAGAAACAGAGGAGCCTATTACAAATGAATATATATACACACACATTTATGTCTATATGTATACAATACAAATAAGTGTGTATATGTGTATATATAGATATATACACATCTAGCAACAAAAATTATAATTATTGAAAATTTAATGATAAGTTAATCTTCAAAATAAAAGCAGCCCAAAAGTGAACTAATGATTTGGAAAATAAATTTTAAAAACTGAAGAAATTACCTGGTGACTCCAAAAGAGGCAACAAGGTAAAAAATATGGAATAAAAATTAGGAGATACTTAAGACTGGATGGGAAGGTCTAACATATTTTTAACTAGAATATTAGGAAAGAAAAAAACAGCATGAGCTTGGACAAAAATTGACAGATTTCTTCCATAACAGTGAAAAACTTAAATTTACAGAGCAAATGATTATAGGATAAATACAAATAAATTTAAACCCAAACACATCCTATTGAACCTGCAGAACCCCCAATAGAATAAGTTTATTTTAAAGCAGTCAGAGGCAAATGACATCCATCTAAACCCAATACAGGTCCCTGCTTTTCAAAAGTTCACATTATATCACTTTTCCTTTACAAGAGTCCTACATTAGCACCTGCTTTTGCTAACCCAAAGAATCTAAGAGGATTTTTGCTTTTATGAAAAAGGCAGCGATAAGCAAAACTAGCGTTCAGTGTTGCTTTGTTTTGTTTTGTTTTTGCAGCAGGCCATTCTAGAGGCAGCCTGCACCCCGAGCAGTGAGAGTGGCGTCACCAGGGTCCTTTCCTGAGAACTACACTCAGCATCTCAGCATCAAGCTGCCGTAGCTTAAACCGTGCCCACGAGCATCTATGCTGTATCTTGATTCATTTTGTGTTTCCTTTAGCAAGATGTTCCTACGATATCAGAAAAGAACAAGAGAGGTTGTTTTTTGTGTGTTGGAAAGCTCAAAATTTCCCATGTACACTAATGGTCATTGCTTTTTTGCTTTAGCCATTTAGGCCTACAGAAGGTGTTGTAGGAATGCTTTACTTGCAGATATGAGGGGGATATATCAGCAAGTATATCAGCTTTTCAATCCCAGATTATTCATTGGAGAAGTCCTAGCATGCAGTCACTTCTGCTGTTGATTATTACACTGGCTAAATTTCTTAGCTGCAGTGAAGAACATCTAGGCTAGTTTGAGCCAAAATGGATTTAACATAGCTAGATTATGGACTCTGAGAAACAAACTGAGGGTTCTAGAGGGGAGGGGGTGGGGGGATGGGTTAGCCTGGTGATGGGTATTAAAGAGGGCACGTACTGAATGGAGCACTGGGTGTTATACGCAAACAATGAATCATGGAACACTACATCAAAAACTAATGATGTGATGTATGGTGATTAACAGAACATAATAAAATAAAATTTAAAAAAGAAGAAAAAAAGATAGCTAGAGAATTGTGGGCATGCCTGAAGAAAATGACTCAAAGCTGAGCTTTTGGGAATGACACACAGACCCACAGTACAGAAAGTTGCTCACCCAAGGGAACAGCTGCTCTTCTATATAATCAAGAATCTGCCAACGCAGAAAGCTCCCGCCACGGCTGCCAGGTCCAGAACCACTTTGCCTCTGTCACAACCTTGCACCAGGACAAAACACATGTCTCCTACTTTGCATTTTCTTTAGTCCATTCAGTCCTGCAACAAAGTTTCATTCAGGTGCATTAGATTGCCAGAAGCGTATTCATGTATATTTGTACTGCAGGAGCGAAAGAAGCTAGAAAACAGAATATATGTCTATTCTAAACTTTACAGTAGGATTCACACGGTGGGAGACTCAGTATCAACATAAAAAACACATTATCATCAAGTTTGGGGTTGTCATTTCCATCCCCTCTGTCTCTGGTCCTTCCATTTGGGACTTGCTGGCTAAATGCTCAGTGAGGGTGACCTGACACAAAGGGAAAAGGCTGTTGTTCCATCACAAATGTGTGATTAACTCACATCTTTGCTAGATTTTTCAACTGTGTAGAATTTTCCAAAACAAGGTACAAAGTGAGAGAACTGATTATGTTTCTGTGGCTTACACATTGGCTTTGAAGATTTATAATAAAAGAGCTCAAACTTTACAGATATTAAAGAATTAGAAAAGATACTGTAACTAGGACATAATGATCTATAACTTGGATATACATAATCAGGAGAATATTTAGAAGTAAGCCTGGTGGTGAAAAGACCTGGGTTTATTTCATTGTTCTTCCCTTCATGACTTAAAACCTTGGGAATGTGACTTGACTTCAGAAGGGAAAATAATTTTGATTGAAGCATTTTTTTTTTTTTTTTTGGAACCTAGACATCAACTAAAAATCAGGAGGTAGGTATAAGACTGGCTACTGTTAGTAATGTAAGTTTTATTCAGTTACTATTTGCTGAACTCCTACTATTTGGCTGTCCTTCCACTAGATGCTGAGGGTAGAATTGAGAATAAGGTAGCTCCTGTGGGTAGCGATGGAGGATATATTTAGGATAAAGGTATGGTATGATAATGAAAAAAAGAATCTGAGATATCAGGTCATGAGACATGTACTTGCGGTATTGATGATGGATGCAGTTCAGCATCGGCCTAGGTAATAGCACACATGTCTGTAATAGTAGGTTATGACCATTTTGTGGAGGGCAAATGCCAGGTTGAGGAATCTGCACTGAATTTGGAATATTATAGGAGACCCTGAAGGCTTTTTGAACAGAGGACAATGTGATCTTTGCTACTTTATAAAAAGATTCTATTAAGATTTCTTTAATAATATCTGAGAGGTACAAAGGATATTTATTTCTAAAATGTTATAATAGGTATAATCTTATTTTATCTACATAAACCCTTAATGCCAGATAGGTGAAAGATATTTTTTTGCCATTTTACTGTTAGGAGGTTATCAGTTTTCTAAGGTCAGACGGTTCAGAACACAAATCTATATTTTAAGGTAACTGTAAGATCATATTTTAAAAATAGCTTTCATAGGATTTTTTAAATCCTAAAGAGGTCAAGCCGTATTTTCTTTTGAATAGCTGAAATCTGCAGATCCTTTTGGTTGAAACATTAATTTAAAATCCACTGCAGGTAAACAGTTTTAAATACATATAGGGGAAGAAAACTTTTCCTTTCTTCCCTTCTTGATTCTTTGGCTGGTCAAATAATTAAATTGCCATAAATCAGATTAACAGGAGAAAAAGCTAAATTTTGTATGTACAGGAGTTCATAAAAATATGAAACTCAAAGAAGTGACTAAAGCAAGCAGCTTTTATATCTTTTAGGCAAAGAAATAATAAATTTGTGAAGAACTGACAAGAGAAAGAAGTTTGGGCTTGGGGTAGTAAATTAGTGAAGTAACAAGATTTGTTTATATAGCCTTCTTGGCCCTGAATTTCCTATCTCTGGTGATAAGGATGTTTTCTGATACAGGGAAGGTATCTTTCACGTGGGAGATTTATTTCCTGCTTTCAGGGGCACAGAAAAGGGTCATGGTGTCCTCTTTGCACTGGCTGTTTCTTAAGAAACTTTAATTTAAAATAATCAATATGCCAAAGTAGCATATTTTGGGCAGCCTGCCCTGAACTCTGTCAACAGAGGAGATTCTATGATCCACAAGCAGCAAAATAGATCCACTAGTTTGGAGGGTTTCAAAATACATGAAGGACTCTTCCTCCAACTAACAGTTATTAAAGCTAAATGTGCTGTGTTTACAAACACTTGTTTTTAAATTGGTTTTGCTCATCCATAGTGACTATATTAGGTTTAAACTACTGTGAAATTATGAAATTAACTTTACTAATTGTATTTGTAGAAAAAATTTTCAAAGCAGAAAAGTAAGGTCAAAAGGTTAATTTTTTGGCTTAGAGTTCAGTAGTTATTAGTGAAGCATAACTGGATTTCTGTTTACTTGAATTACATTTCCATGAACAGAAATTGCTTTATAACTGAATCATTCATGGAATTACGCAGAAATCAGAAGAAGATTAGACAATTGGATCATGAGCAAGACTACTATTTTTTGAGTTATACTATCACAGGAAAGGTGAAAAAATGAATTATCCTTCAGGTACGTTATAGTATATGTATGAAGGTATGTATGTTTTTAAACATCTTTGTGGTATCAAGTAAGGATTGCAGCCTACTTGACATTTTTTTTCTTTTGCTCTAAATATTAAATGAGTAGGCTTATAGGTTAAAAACACTGAAGGGCTCTGAGAGTCTAACATATGGATATGGTGGAGAAAAACTAAACTAATCCTGTTAGTGCTATTTAAACCTATAGGCCCAATTCTATGCTGGTTTAAAAACAACAACAACAACAAACAAATTTTAGCCAACACTCAATCCATGGATAATAGAATCAGTCATTTGATGTGTGATGAGTGAAGAAGAGCAAAATTCTCTAATTTACAAGCTCTTAGTTTGGAATGCCATAGGTAGGTATGTCATTGTCCCTGGAGAGATAATTAGAAAATTATTTGTTTCCTCACCTACTTTATTTTCATCACTTCTTTTTTTGCTGTTGTTCATGTGGGAGAAAAATGTCTTCACTGTATAAGAAAAGTATGAACATGTTTGATATTTTTTTGTTTTCTAAAATATATCTGATTTTGGGCGCCTGGGTGGCTCAGTTGGTTAAGCGACTGCCTTCAGCTCAGGTCATGATCCTGGAGTCCCAGGATCGAGTCCCGCATCGGGCTCCCTGCTCGGCAGGGAGTCTGCTTCTCCCTCTGACCCTCCCCCCTCTCATGCTTTCTCTCTCTCAAATAAATAAATAAAAAAAAAAAATCTTTAAAATATATCTGATTTTGATTACAGCAATGGAATATTCTGAATTAATACAAAACATATTTTTCCTTTTTGGCAAATGGTTTCCTTTATGCAATCCTCTGGTTATTTATAATTGACCATGGTTGATGCCTTATTGCCCTAGGGAACAGAGAATGCCAAAGGAACTCAGTGTGAAAGTTGTGTGAAATTACTGTCCTTGAGTTCCAAAACTGTGTTGAAATGCAACTTGGATTTTGATTGCAAGAGCTATACATCTGATGGGGCGTCTGGTGGCTCAGTAGGTTAAGCATTGGGCTTTTGATTTTGTCTCAGGTCATGGTCTCAGGGTTGTGAGATGGAACCCCAGGGTCAAGCCCCGCGTAGGGCTCCGTGCTCAACAGGGAGTCTGCTTGAGATTCTCTCTCTCTCTTCCTTTGCTCCTCCCCCCTCAAATAAATAAACCTTTTTTTAAAAAGAGCTATACATTTGCTATGATTTTGAAAACATGTATTTCCAATAAGTTTGGCCTTGACTACCAAATTGAAGTTTAGCAAACTGTGTTGCCTAAAGCATAAAGTATAGAGAATTACAAGATGATACAAAGAAGTTTCCTTTTGTGAAGAAAAAGTGTGTAGAAAATTATTAAACTAGGGCTGGAAACTTTGAAGAGGAATGAAAAAGAAAATCATGAGAATTTAGCTGTTAGTTTGGGTGGGGAGTGTTGTGTCCTGCCATTTCCTTCATTATGGAATTCTTAGAGAAGACGGCTGCTATAGCGGCAGAAATTCCAGAATAGTTTAGGAGATCACAAGAAATTAGTGGAGTCATGCCTCACTTTTTAGTGTGAGCCAGGACATTTAAATATGACCAGTTATTTAAACATGACATATAAGCAGAAGAATAGTAAAGACTTAGTATTGTATCCAGAAAGATGGGACTTGGGGCAACTTTGCAGAAGGGTGTGCATTCTAGGAGATACTGGAAAAGAAACAACAACCCTTATTCTCCAAGGAAGAATCAGAAACAATTAGGTGAGAACATCTGTGGTCAGTATGAGGAGGAACAGAATGTTTGTACCTGGTAACCAAAAGACATATATTGAATTTACATATCAGCAGAGAATGCAAATGCGCTACAAGGAACACCAGAGGAGGAGAGCTAGTTCTACCCAGAGGCCATCAGAGAAAAGATGACTTAAGATGTAGCAATGTACTTTCAAGGTTATGCCTGTCCCTTTGCAGTTTAGAAAATCACTGAGCAGAAGAAATGGTAAGCAGTGAAGAAAAGAGTTCTGCATTTTGATCAAGTACTATCCAAAAGAGGCAGAATGGGCAAGATTAAAGTTTTAACCATAAATACAAAGAGGGATGAAAATCTAGATTATAGCTAGCATGTCATGGTAAAGTTAATGTTTGCATACTTGATTTTTATGGAACTATCAAACTGTGAAGTATATTTGTTACATTAACAACCTTAGAAATGTATTTCTTCATAATATATGTATGGGGGAGAATATGGACTTAAATGGGAAAATAATGTTTTGTTTGGGTTGGTACAAATACATCATTGTATTTATTAAACCTGAGCTACTATAACACACACACACACACACACACACACATACACACACATACCCCCAAATCAGTGTTTCCTAAGCTGCCATAATTTGTTTACCATCTTCTACATTTTTGTCATATCTATATACCACTGATTTTAATTGATTTAATATTTTATCTTTGCTTACTTTTAAAATATTACTTTCTTAATTATTCTAATTCAAAGAAATTACATAAATTAAACCTTTAGTATGACTGGGAGTTAGTTTGTATTCATTTGTATTAATTATAAACATTATTGTTGAAAGGATAATAAATTCCACATAACACCCCAAATTATAACTAATACCATCTATTAGTCACTTGCTAAATTTTGGAAAAATTGATCTCATTAATAATGAAGTAGAAAAAATCAAATGAAAGTCTATTTAAGGAACTTATATTCAGTATCTTAATAAAGTAACATTTAGATTGTGTGTGTGTGTGTGTGGAGAAAGGAAACATCATTGCTCTTTGGGATTGGTCTCTCCTTACCAGACATTTAGCATCCCTGACTTCTAGGTACTAAATGCCAGGATCATTATTAAATCTATCTCCTGATTGTTTCTAACCACTTCTCGTTACATTTTGGTGCCAACAGTCTTTATGTCAAGGATATGTATTCACTCTTAAATTATAAAAAATAAATCTTTAATTAAGTCTATTATAATAAGCTTGATGGTTTATAAAAATATCAGAATTGGAGAAAAGGATTTTGAAAGAAAAAAATTAGTAGGACAGGATGGCAGGTCAGGAATATCTATTTGTAATTAAGATAGAGAAGACATTAGGAAATATGAAATGAACTAAACTGGTAGACTAAGAATTGTATTTTTACATCTTCTAAGTAAGAATATATTGAGGCTTGTGCAAAAGAAAGGGAAAGTGCCTTATTTGGACCAAAGAACAAGTCAATTTCTTTCTAGATTCTGTCATGCTTTGGTGTGTGAAGTTATAAAGAAATTGTGGGACCAATTTCATTTTTTGCATGTAAATCCATTTTTCCCAACACTATTTTTTGAAGAGACTATCCTCTCCCCATTGTGTATTCTTGAAACCCTTATTGAAGATGAATTGACCATATATGTGTGGGTTTATTTCTGGTCTCTTTGTTCTGTTCTATTGGCCTATAGATTTGTTTTTATACCAGAACCATACTACTTTGCTTACTGTAGCTTTGTAATACAGTTTTAAATCAGGAAGTGTGATACCTCTAGCTTTGTCCTTTTTCTTCAAAATTGCTTTGACTTTTTGGAGTCTTTAGGGATTCTATAGGGATTTTAGGATTGTTTTTCTATTTCTGTTATCATTTTGTTAGCTGTGGGCATTTCCTATATGGTTTTTATTGTGTTGAGGTAAGTTCCTTCTATACCTAATTTTTTGAGAGTTTTTACCATGAAATGGTGTTGAATTTTCTTAAGTGCTGCTTCTGTACCTAATGAGATCATGTGTTTTTATCCTTCATTTTGTTAACATGGTGTATCACACTAATTGAGTTGTATATGTTGAACTATTCTTGCATGCCAGGAATAAATTCACCCAGTCATGGTATATGATCCTTTCAATGTGCAGTTGAATTTGGTTAGCTAATATTTTGTTGAGGATTTTTGTATCTATATTCATCAGGGATATTGGCCTGTAGTTTTCTTTTTCTGTGTTGTCTTTGTCAGGTTTTGGTATCAGGGTGATACCTCTCTCATAAAATGAGTTTGGAAGTATTCCTTCCTCTTCTATTTTTGAAAGAGTTTAAGAAGGGTTAGTATCAATTCTTCTAGAATGTTTGGTAGAATTCATCTATGAAGCCATCTGGTCCTGGGCTTTTCTTTGCTGGGAAGTTGTTGATTACTGATCCAATCTCCTTATTTGCTATGGGTCTGCTCAAGTTTTTCTTTTTTTTTTTTTTTATTCAGTCTTGGCAGGTTGTAAATTTCTATCTTACACCATGCACAAAAGTCAACTCAAAATGGAGTAAAGAATTAAAAGAAAAACCTGAAACCAAAAATCTCCTAAAAGAAAACATAAGGGGAAACCTTTTGACATTGGCCTTCGCAATGATTTCTTGGATATAACCCTGAAAGCATAGGCAACAAAAGCATAAATAGACAAATAAGATTATATCACACTAAAAAGCTTCTGCACTCAAAGGATACAATCAACAAAGTGAAAAGGCAACCTTCAGAATGGAAGAAAATATTTGCAAAGTATATAACTCACATACATAATTCGTATATAAACTAATAATTAAAAGGTTGATAAATTCCAAAGGGGGAAAATACAATTATTGATGCAGAAAGAATTGGAAAAAAATATTGAACATTACAAATCATCAGAAAGTGTCCTAGACATATTTAGATAAGTTCTCTTATTCCTTCAAAGAACTTCATGAAGTGAGAATTATTATCTTTCTTCATGTTATGTATTTTAACATATTTTAACTGAGACCCAAAGAGTTTGTGTTGCTTAAAGTCAGCAATGCCATGGTCTCTCCTTTCTAATCTGCATATCTTCAATTGCTCAGAAGCCCAAATTAGACTCTGAACTAATTCTACTTTTCTTCATTCTAAAGCACAGAAATAACTCTTCAATTTTTTCCTAAACTGATATAAAAGCAGAAATTAGATACATTATATTTAGAGTACAATCAAGAAAATTATTATTGTAACTCCTTTGCATCTTATGTTATAGGTTAAGGTTTATATTGTTTAACATAAATTGAACCTTGAAATTAAAGAGTTGTGTTAATAAGAGATTATGCTAAAATTGGTAGAAGCTGTAGGTGGAGAGTCAGTTGTAAATTTAATAGGTTTTGCTATACATTAAGGAAGGATAATGCTAATTTTCTGGGAGCACCTTGTAGCAATGTTACTATAATGGTAAAGATGAACGTTGTTCCCATTTGAGTAGAAAAAAAAAAAGATTATCAAGACATGGATCCTAGCGGACATTTTATTTCCTCTTAATTTTCTTTTGGAAAGGAATAAGAAGAGAGAAAAATGTAAAAGGATCTTTTGCTTTCACTGGATCATAAGACATATCCACCAAGATTATATGAATTAAACAAGATATATTGGCTTAATAATTCATAATTGTGAGAATTTTAATATTGTTTAATAAATGCTGTCAGTCAAGTCCATTATCTTCTGCTATTAAAGAATCTGTCTGCTCTTTGGATCTTACTTGCCTTCTCTTAAAGTGAAGGGTTGGATTTAATGAGTTTAAAGGTTCTTCCACTTCGGTCATTCAATGATTCTGTTTTCAGTTTTTTCCAGAATAGCTTTTAAATGATAAATAATTATAAACCACAGTGTGTTTGCAATACTAAAAGTTTATCTGTTCTTTTTAAAAAAGATTTATTTATTTATTTATTTATTTATTTATTTATTTGAGAGAGAGAGTGCACACAACCAGGGAGAGGGGCAAAGGGAGAGAATAGAGAGTCTCAAGTAGACTCCCCACTGAGCGCTGAGTACAGAGCCCATCGTGGGGCAGGATCTTGGGATCCCAAGATCAGTACCCAAGCCAAAATCAAGAGTCAGTTGCTCAACTGACTGAACCACCCAGGCACCCCCTATCTGGTCCTTTTGGAAATAAATATGAGAATACAAATATTTACTAATTCTGGGTCTCATTTTTTTATATTTTAATTTTTAGGAAGTTAGTTCTATAAAAAGTTATCTAATCAATCAAAGAAATTAACTGTTTTACTACTAAAATATGATTCTGTAAACTCAACTGCTTAGCCTATAAATAAAATGAGCTTTTTTTCCTAATGTGTGACTATATGAAAATGTTGTTAAAATGCATATACTTAAAACTGATCATTTATGGATTCTCTTTTTCCTAACATATACATTTTTAATTTAGTCATGAAATCACAGCATTTTTTAGTAAGTATAGAGGCATTGAAAATGGAAAGTTTTAATTTACTGGAGGAGTTTGCATCATACTAGATTAATATCAACGATTTTTATCATAGTATCTTTCAAAATAAATAAAAACTGAAGTTAAAATATTGTATGCTATATGTTTCTTGCTATTCTGTCAACTTAAACAAGTTTGCTTGGGCTAGAAATCAATTTAGTTCAACCACTTCTAGGTTCTTGTTTGAAATTTAAGGAAAAAAATGTATATATAGCAGACTGATTTGAATGTATATTGGAATCTCGTCTTAAACCTGAGTTGAGTCTCTAAAGCTCTCCCTGACATGATAGCCTATGCAATAGCTGTGCTGACTTCCCAGTTCCATTATGTAAATAAGGTAATACATCTACTTAGGCTCCTCAGAACGTGACTAAAAACTGCAAAGAAATACAGCAGAGTGGAATGTGCTCGGAACATTTTTATGGAGTTTTTTATGTCCAGTTATCGAACTCTGCCAACTAATTGCACTGAAAAGGGAAGGAAAAACACCCCCTCCCTTACATCGTGTGTAGCATCACCATAAAATGCAGAAGGAAAACAGCTATTTAGTTCTTTAAAATACGTTACTTCAATTCAGTTATATTTAAAGCAAAAATGATTATTTCAGCATGCATGTTTTCAGGAAAGAGTTGCATCAATCAAATTGTCTATTTTTGGTCTATGTAATTCTGCACATTTCCCATCAAACTGTTATAGTGAAATATATGACTTCAGGGACTTAATCATAAAGCAATTTTACTTTGGTTTCCCATTCTTCCTTTACATAGATGCAGGGAGCTCATTTTTCCAGTGCTACTGGATAAAATATAGAAAACTCTATTCTTATGACTTCAATTATCACTTTTTTTCCTGTAAAACAAACTGTATTTACTTTTAGAATTCCCAATGCCGTGTCAAAATCAAATTTTGAACTTCATTCAAAATCCAAGAGCCTCCCCACCCCCACCTCTCAGTTTGGACGCATGCAATGGGAAAGTCTGTAATAAATGAAGAACAGTTTGCTTTTTCTCCTACTCTGCTACCTTGGAAACTGTTGTTTTAAATCCACACCTACCACCAAGTTTGGAGTGAAGGGGTGGGGGGGAAGGATGATCAGAAATACTTTTATGATTGGTAATGTTGTGAGCTGGCATCTCACTTTCAGAGCTGGGCAGATTGTGAAAAAGAGTATTCTCTCATTGGTGTTTTCATAGGGTCTTTGGATAATTTATGCATATTTGGGGCGCTATCTCATCTGCAGATCTCTTGCTGCAGAGGATCTTTCCTTCAACTCATTTGTTACCATTTCTTTCTCAGACTCTGCAACTTGGTGATTCCCTTTGCTCTTCTAGGTAGGCTTCTTGGAAAGAAACAAAATGTGCTTCAATTTTCAGTCAGCGACAACATGTCACCCAAATCTGGTCTCTGGGAGAAACTCATCCACTAATTCCTATAGAGGAGAATGCATGCAAAAAGAATAGCATCATTCAGTGGAAAAACTATGACAACTTCAAAGTTATATTGAATACAGAATAAAAAATAGGTAGATGTGCAGAGAAAAATGCTATTGATGTGTTGGGGATTACATTAGTTTTTATTGCTGTGTAATTATTTAAAAACTCAGTGGATTAAAACAATAAATATTTGTTATTTATCTCATAGTTTCTGTGACACAGGAATCCAGAAAAAGTTTAGCTGGGTGTTTCTAGCTTGGGTAATCTTATGATACACAGCTTAGATGCAACCAGGACTGTAGTTATCTGAAGATTTGCCATTGTTTGGAAGATCTACCTCTAAATGGCTCACTCATGTGGTACTGGCTAATTTTCACCTATCTCATGACATGCTCTGTCCTCACTCAGAAAGACAGAACCCATATGCCTTATAGGATCTAGCCTCAAAAGTCACACTTCACCATTTCTATAATATCCTATTTGTTACTCAAGTTAGTTCTATTCAGTGTGAGAGGGACTGCTAATGGCCATGAATATCAGGAGGCAGAAACCATCCAGGACCTCTTGGAGGGTGGATACCACAGAAATGCAATTGAAAATATCCTATTTCATCTGAAGAAAGGAATGAATTGTGACTTGAGTTTTATTTCTAAAGTTTTCCATATTTTATCCCCTTAACCAAATAAATCAACCAACTAACCAATCAACCAAAAAACTTCAAATAAATTTAAGGCAAAAAACAAAAACCATATAAAGCCATTTTCCCCTCTCAATTTCTGTTAGGTACTGTACACATAAAATATACTCAGGTGTCAATAAAAACATTGATATTTTGCTAGAATATATTGAGATTCAGAACATCAAAATTAAAAGTTAAAAATCAAAGTTGTTAAGAGAGTAGATCTTCAAAGTTCTCATCACACAAAATTTTTACCTATATGTAGTGATGGATGTTAACCAGACTTATTATGGTGATCATTTCACAATATATACAAATATTGAATCATTATGTTGTAACCTGAAATTAATATAATATTATATGTCAATTATATCTCAATTTTAAAAAGATAAAAAAATAAAATGTTCAGAATTATATTCTACATAGAAGACCAAAGTAAATTAAAAACAATACAAAATCCAAGACATTTAATATTCTTAGAGACTCCCTTTCTCTATTAAGATATTATGGAATACAGAACATACTATTTTGAAATGTCTATCACTACATCTTCATGAGGTGAGAGACAATGGACTCTGAAAAACAAACTGAGGGTTCTCGAGGGGAGGGGGTTGGGAGGATGGGTTAGCCTGGTGATGGGTATTGAGGAGGGCACGTTCTGCATAGAGCACTGGGTGTTATGCACAAACAATGAATCATGGAACACTATATCTAAAACTAATGATGTAATGTATGGGGATTAACATAACAATAAAAAATTAAAAAAAAACAAAAAAACAAAAAAACTACATCTTCATGAGGAACATGGAAGTAAAGTAGATTCCATCAGTTTAACTTCAGTTTGTGTGGACAGAAGACTAACGAAAGCAAAGGTGCAGACCTTGGTTTGCCCAGATCTCACCTCCTCAGTCTCCTTCCTGAGCACTTAATTTGTGGGACAAACTACTTTACTCAGTCTTACCTGTGATTATACAACTAAGTTCTTCCTCATGGAATGTGAGCATGAGTGAACTTCCATCTTATTTTCTAAAAAGATACAAACTTGCTATGGATCTATCCCTTTCATTTCCTTCCTGCTGACTGAAAACCATGTTGGCTGGAATGAACTGGAAGTTACATGTTGTAGATAATAGAGCTGCCCAACTGAAGAAGGTCCCTGAAGTAAATTCTGGAGCAGATGCTGCCCCACTCACAAGGATCTATTACATGAGTGAAAAATAAACTACATTCTTTGAGCCAATGCATTTTGGGTATCTTTGCATTGTGACTTAATATTAACTATAAGTAATTTAGAAAGGTGAATGGAAAAGGAGGGAAACACCACAAAGTGACTGATCCAAAGGAACAGAACAGGAGAGGTGAAAAGGTAGAGTTCAAATCTAATAAGGACTCTTTTTCCATAGATAATTTTTTAAAGATTTTATTCATTTATTTTAAAGAGAGAGGGTGAGAGCATGGGGGAAGGGGCAGAGGGAGAGAGAATTGAGAGAATGGAGATTCTCAAGCAGACTCCATGCTGAGAGCATGGAACCCAACTCAGCCCTGGATCCCATGACCCTGAGATCATGACCTGAGCTGAAACCAAGAGTTGGATGCTTAACTAACTGAGCCATCCAGATAATGTTGCTTAAAAGGAGGAAGTTGAGTAATTTTGTTCCCACATTTATTTAAAGACCACCATCAGATTGAACTTCCTGAATTACTTATTTCATTCTGTCACTCCTTATAAAATTTCAGAGTACACACTGGACTGTATAAAAAGACTGGATATCTTAGGACAGAGGTCTTAAACTAGTATCTGCAACTTTCTTTTATTTTATCAGCACTTTGTCTGAAAAACAGTAAATGAAGGGGGGAGGCATTATCACCACACGCTGTATTACTGCTATTGTCATATACAGGCTTATTTTCACCCTCATATTATATACTTGGCCCAAATAATCACTGAAGCTTGTGTATTCTCCTAAGCCCTCCTTAATCTCCTCCTGCCAAAATAAAGGATAGGCTCTGAACCATCTCATTGGACAATTCAGTTCATGGTACTCCCTCCTTCACTCTGAATTCCCAAACTTTAAGAACAGGCCAGTTTCCTAATTCATGTCAACCTTTCCAGAAAACTCCTGATTAATAATCTCTCCTTCCAGTGGATTCTTGGAATACTTTATTTCTCCTTATAGTACTTTTTAATTGTATATCAGTTAATCATTACTATGTCTTAACTCATCTACTATGCAATAAGATCATGAGGACCTTGTTATTGTACTCCCACAGGGTTCAGAAAAACATGTAATCAATATATTATCAAATTATTTAATTCATTTTATTAATGAGGTATTAATTTAAAATGTCTCTATTGATCTAATATGAGAGTGTATCAATCAAAGATACTGCAAGAAACAGAAATATATTGTGGTTGATTAAAGATAACTAATTAGGGGTGCCTGGGTGGCTCAGATGGTTAAGCATCTGCCTTCGGCTCAGGTCCTGATCCCGGGGTCCTGGGATCGAGCCCCACATCGGGCTCCTGGCTTGGCGGGAAGCCTGCTTCTCCCTCTCCCTCTGCCTCTCCCCCTGCTCATGCTCTCTCTCTCTCTCTGTATCTCTTTGTCTCAAAGGAATAAATAAAATCTTTAAAAAAAAATAAAAAAAAAGATAACTAATTAACTAGTATTATGTAGTTAAGAACCTAGAGAACCAATTCCATACAATTAGGGTTGTACAAAGGGAAACAAAACAACAATCTGTTTATGATTTCTGTTTAGGATACCCATGCTCCCATGGCAAAGGAGCAGGGTTTGCAGTTTGCTGCAACAAGACAGTGATTCTCTTGGGAAATTAAGCTGATTGTAGCTGACACTCCAATTCTTTATTCTTTATGGCACTGCATCTTTTTTGTCTCTAGCTTTCAATTTAATATCTGGAGTATATGTGTCTACATAGAGCACCTGTTCAAACCAAAGCTGCAAGGGAAGCTGGGTAAGCCATTAACTGAGGTTTTCATCTTTCCAGTAGGATGCAGAATTTACTTTCCTCTAAATCTCACAGAATGGTAAATGTCCCAGACTAAAACAGGAACCTAAACATAAATCAATAAAGATGGATGAAAAATGTATACTCTTTGGGCAATCATTTATTGATACTGTTTTTGAGAAGATTAAGTGTTTTAACATATGAAAAGTAGTTGGAAGAGTTCTTGGCAAGTAGTGTTATAAATGTTAGCTCTTGTTATTGTTATAAGAGAATTGTCAGTTCTTCAACAGACATTTACTGAATGACTCTTGTGTGTTATAAAAATGAATCAAGGAGGCTATGCTGTGCCGAAGCTGAGACAGATACGCACAAGTGTGACGTTAGGCAACAGTGACACCTACCACAGCGCAGTTTCCTCTCAGAGGTTCTTCATGTTACCTGGACAGGAAGGAAAATATCAGTAACTTCTCAGAGGGCTTATTGACAGATATTTATATCCATACACTCTGATTTGTCTTTGGCTAGGAAGAAGCATGTAAAAGAAATTTTGTTGATAAATAAGGTTCAAGTATATTCAGAATTTCTGTGGCCTATAGATGGCAACCAACAGAAATATGGTTGATTCCATGGCTACGCACAGAGAACCAATAAGTGCCAGGGCTGCAGATGTCTGGTTCTTAGAATATTAGTGACAAATTCTAAGAGTTTCAGTAACATACTTCATTTTCATATTATCAAAATCATAAAAGTGCTTTTCTGTGGAGGAAGTTTCAATTTAGACTTATTAAAAAGAAAACCACAGGCCCAAGATGGAATCACTTATGCTAGGTCAAGTCACCAAACCAAGTCTTTATCCCCAACCTAATGCAAGTTTTCAACTTCGGAAATGCAGTTTTACCTGGTCAGTCAGGAAAATTCTGGTCAGCACCAATGAGGTAATCTGTCACATGGGCCTTCTCCATACCCCCACACCAAGGAAAATAAGGTAATGTACATGATAAGGCACCCTGTTCTCTCCCCCCAATCCTCGCCCGGCTTAGGGAAAGTGACCTTGCCTAAAACAATCCTTTCTTTTCTTTGACTAATAACTTCCTTGCCCCACCCTCTTTTCTATAAAAACCTTCCATTTTGTACAACTCCTAGGAGTTCCACTCTACTTGCTAGATGGGATGCTGCCCAATTCATGAATCATTTAATAAAGCCAATTAGAATTTCAGATTTACTCAGTTGAATTTTTCTTTTTTAACAGGCTGTACCACTAATTCTAATACTTTAATGAATACTACCACAGGAACAATTTTCCTCACAACATTATGCAATAATAGATAAAGAAATTTAGTGAACACGAAAAAGAGGTAATTTTGGAGAAAAGTCTTGAAAATTTTGGATTGAGGACTTGTATATGGGTAGTCTCGACTAGAATGGAAATTCGTATGTTTGATTCCCCATGGATCCATTAATTAAATATCTGTTCAACAAATATCTATTGAGCAAATTTCAAGCTAGGGACTATTACAGGTAGTGGGGATACTTAAAAACAAAAACAAAAACAAAAAACCCCAAAAAAACAAGAGAATGAACTCCTTGGTTTTATAAACCTTATATTCTACAGGACAGAAACGGACACAACAAATTACCTACCTGAATTAAATGGACTCTCTCCCTATTCAGCTTCTCCTCCACACAGCAGAAGAAAAACAAACAGCCACCATGACCAGTTTAAATTCATTCACATTGACCTTAGTTAGGCTCTCAATGGTATTTTTCCTAAATATATTTCTACTATCTTTTCACCCTCTGCAGTCGGTGGGACCCAAGTCACATCCCCACCCTTGAAACCTTCCATATTTCCCCCACTTGTCATCCTCAGCTGCTATCCTTGGTTACTATTTCACTGAGGAAAGAGAAGCAATGAGAAAAGAGTTTCCACATATTTTTCCCACCACATTTACCATTCCAACATGCAAACATGCAACTATCCTCTGTTCCTTGCTCTCCCTGTGGTCCCTATGGGAGAACTGGCCCTTCAATCTAAGGTTAAACTATTCATTTGTAAATCCAAACCCTCTCATATCCTCAAGAACATCCCTTTCCAATTCCTCATTTTCCTAAAACAACATTCCCACATACCACCTGTATCATTTCCATCAAAAAACAAACTGTAATATGACTTATCTTACAAATGAAAACTTTTTTTACCCTGTGTTTCTCTTCAATTAATCCAGCCTCTACCATATCTGTTATTTTTTATAAAATGAAGGGGAACAGAGTTCTCATTGGCATAAGGATTATTTTAAGCTGGTTATTTTTAAGAAATAGCAGACATAGGAAAAGCTTTGAAAACTGAATAGATGTTACTTGTTTGTAAGAGACATTTACAATTATCAGGGAAATCTTCATTTGCAAGGGTGTCTCTCTCTCTCTCTCTGTATGGGGAAAAAACTGATGACTTAATCTCTAGAAACTCCTATCAATAGAGAAAACAAGGACCTAAAGCTACAAAACAATCTTCCCTTTTTTGCTGTGCCTTTCTCAGTAGCTCCCATAACTGGCTCCCCTCAACCTGCAACATCTTTTGTTTTTAGCTGGACATGATATTTAAGGTGGTAGCTTGGGCCATTTTGAGGAATTGCTCATTTTTCCTGGGTGTTTCCTATGCATACAAGATGTATACATATTATAAAACTTCTGTTTGTCTTTCTCCCATTAACTTGTCTTTTATTACAGGAGGGTCTCAGCAAAGAACCTAGGAGTGTAGAAGGAAAATTATTTTCCCTCCCCCACAATAGCAAAACTTCTCTACAAATTTATTTTTATTGCCTCCAGCCCCTTTCATCCTCATCTCCCTGAGTACAGTTTAATCAAGCTTTTATTTCCAATATTCCACTGATATAGCTCTTGTCGATTTCAACTCCATATTGCTAATACAGTGGTCAGTTCTCTGTATTGATATTACTCAATTTGTCAGTTGTAGTTGGCACAATTAATCATTCCATTATTCTATAAAAACACATTTTTCTCTACTTGGATTCTCAGAAACTCATGGCTCATTTTCCTCACATTTAATTAGTTTCTCCTCAAGTTACTTTTCTAGTTTCTCCTTTTCTCAGTTTTTAGATTGGAATGCCCAGTACCAATGCACTAACCAGATTTTGGATTTGATCTAATAGAACTCTAGTGAGAGTTTATAAACATTAGACTGTTTGATTTTTGAACTCATCAGTGTTCTTGGCTGAATGAATTTGAGATCCCAGATATTTCTTAGTATACTATAGAAAAAAAAATCCAATATCTTAGGGAGATGGAAATAGTAGAGTAGATTTATCATTTTTTTTAAAGATTTATTTATTTATTTTTAGAGAGAGAGAGTGCATGGGGAGGGGTAGAGGGAGAGGGAGAGAGAGAATCCCAAGCAGACTCCTCACTGAGCACAGAGCCGGATGCAGGGCTTGATCTCATGATCCACAAGATCATGACCTGAACAGAAATCACTAGTCAGACTCTTAACCGACTGAACCATCCAGGCACCCCTAGATTTATCATTTCTGATGTTGACCCATTCCCTGTCTATGTCACAGGAGAAGGACAAAAGACACTTCCTTGATTATGACATTGATAATACATTAGAGGAGGTAACAATGCAGTGAAAACTCCTTGTGAGTGACTCTTTGTTTTACATTATGTCTCCTGAAATACCGTTCTTGAATGAGATCCCTGCTTTTAGTGGGAGTATGGGCTCTCAGAACAGTGGGTGTAAGTATAGCAAGTATCATCTGAATTCTTACTAGGTATGTGTTGTGTATTGGTTTGACATGATTTCACATCTACTTTTTTATGCCTTAAGTGAAGTTGTTGTCACTTGTTTATGACAAAGACAAAAGAAAAATGTTATTTTGGGAAGTAAAGTTGTTTTGATATAAGAATGAAGAAAGTTGTGTCAAGTGTCATCATCTTATCTGTTCTCACCAAAAAGAACTCTGTAGCTCAGCTGCTGAGGGCCCCTGAAAGGGGCTTATCAATAACAACATATGGAGAAGAAACTGCAGCGAGGAGATATTTAGACTAAATATTAAGAGTTTGTGGGGATTATCTGAGAGTGTTTGGTCTAAGCAATGTGACTCTGCTGATCTAAAATAACTCTCCAAAAGGAGATGTTTGCAAATGTCATATCCAATAAAGGATTAGTATCCAAATATATAAAGAACTTATACAACTGGACACCAAAAAAACAAATAATCCAATTTAAAAATGTGCAGAAGACATGCACAGACATTTTTCCAAAGGTGACATACAGATGGCTGACAGATACATGAAAAGATAGGCAACATCACTCATCATCAGGGAAATGCAAATCAAAACCACGATGAAATATCACCTCACACCTGTCAGAACAGCTAAAATCAAAAACACAAGAAATAACAAGTGTTAGAGAGAATGCAGAGGAAAAGGAACCCATGTGCACTGTTGGTGGGAATGCAAACTGGTACAGACACTGTGGAAAACAATATGGAGGTTCCTCAAAAAGTTAAAAACAGAACTACCATATGATCTGGTAATTCCACTGCCGGGTGTTTACTCAAAGAATACAAAAACACTAATTTGAAAAGATACATGCACCCCTATGTTTATTACAGCATTATTTACAATAGCCAAGATATAAAAGCAGCCTAAGTATCCATTGATAGATGAATGGATAATGAAAAATTCCATATATATAATGGGATATTACTCAGTCATAAAAAGAATGGAATCTTACCATTTGCAAAAACATGGATGGAGCTAGAGAGTATAATGCTAAGTGAAATTATCAGTCAGAGATAGACAGATGCCATATGATTTCACTCATCTATGGAATTTAAGAAACAAAACAAAGAAAAAAGAGAAAATCAAAAGACAAACTCTTAACAAGAGTTAAGAGTTAAGAGTTAAGAACAAACTGATTGTTATCAGAAGGGAGGCAGTAGAGGGATGGGTGAAATAAGTGAATGAAATTAAGAGAATACTTACCTAGATGAGCACTGAGTAATGTATAGAATTTTTTAATCACTATATTGTACACCTGAAACCAATATAACACTGTACGTTAACTATACTGGAATTAAAATTAAAAATAAATAAATAAAAATGAATAACATTATTTGTTCGCAGTCTCTTAGGGATCACAGATATCATTGACCAATGTCCAGTGTCTTGAGAGTACTTGGTTTATAGATTTCATCCTTTTAGTTGTTTCAGATTGGAAGGTAATTCCAGTCTCTGTTACTCTTTCCTGGTCAGGAACACAAACCCTGGTATATCTTGAATAAATGTTTAAGGAGGCCATTATGAGTCTGTGGGGATCCTCAACTGCTTAGTGCAAAATTCTCGACTAAAGAACAACAGTCACGGGGCGCCTGGGTAGCTCAGTCTTTAAGTCTGCCTTCGGCTCAGGTCATGATCCCAGGGTCCTGGGATCGAGCCCTGCAACGGGCTCCCTGCTCAGTGGGAAGCCTGCTTCTCCCTCTCCTACTCCCTCTGCTTGTGTTCCCTCTCTCACTCTCTCTTTCTCTGTGTCAAAAAATAAATAAAATCTTTAAAAAAAAAAAAAAAAGAAAAGAGAAAAGAACAACAGTCAAGGAACACCAGGGTGGCACAGTCAGTTGAGCCACTGACTCTTGGTTTTAGCCCAGGTCGTGATCTCGCGGTTGTGGGATCGAACCCTCCGTTGGGCTCTGCGCACTCAGCACAGAGTCTGCTTGGGTTTCTCTCTCCCTCTACCTCTCTCTCTCTCTCAAATAAATAAATAAATTAAAAAAAAAAAAAAAAAGAACAACAGCCAAGTCACTTCATTTCCCTAGAGGCAAAGACTTGCATTTCCCAAGGAGCCTAATAGGGGTACGATGACACAGCAAATTAAAACATTTGCGTGATATTGTAAAAGATAATTTGTACCAGATACTTATTAAAAATAGCAAGGAAGACTTTAGTTAAGATTATTGCAATAGGGATCAAGATTTTGCAGTAGCGGGGAAAGATCTGACTCAACTCTAAATACGACAGGGACAGCTGGGAATTCAGGGCCAGTAGGAGGATAGGGGAGGGGCTGGAAAGTTAGGAAGAATTTGGTTAGAAATCAAGGTGGGGGAAGAGGAACTTGATTAGATATCAAGCTTAATTGGATATCAAGTTTGGGGAGGGGGGTTCTTGATCATTTGGCTTACCAGAATTCCTTGTGAAAACGGGTTTGCCGGCCAAGGCCAGGATCAAGGGCAAGGCCTAGTAGAAAGAAGGTTCAGAGGAGTCTGATTAAAGGTTTGGTCTGGGAGGGAGTCCTTGTCAGAATGTACCAGTGATTTTTGAAGTGTGCCACACAGACTCCCCGCTTCAGAATCTCCTGTCTCTTTTGGTAACGGTGCAGACCTAGGCAGCCCTTCCAATTCTATATATTACCCAGTGTTTACCATGATAAGTATCGTCACCATCTGTCACCATATAAAGTTATTACAATATTATCAATTATATTCCTATGCTGTACTTTTCATCCCCATGACTTATTTATTTTATTTTATTTTATTTATTTTTTTTTTAAAGATTTTTTATTTATTTATTTTAGAGAGAGAGAATGAGAGAGAGCAAGCACATGAGAGGGGGGAGGGTCAGAGGGAGAAGCAGACTCCCTGCCGAGCAGGGAGCCCGATGCGGGACTCGATCCAGGGACTCCAGGATCATGACCTGAGCCGAAGGCAGTCGCTTAACCAACTGAGCCACCCAGGCGCCCTGTGACTTATTTATTTTAAACTAGACATTTATACCTCTTTACCTGTTTTGCCCATTCCTCTAACCCTCTCCCCTCTGGCACCCATGAGTTTGTTCTTTTTATGAGAACTGTTTATGTTTGTGAGCATGTGTGTATGTGTTAATTTGTTCTGTTTTTTTTTTTTTTTTAAAGATTTTTATTTTATTTATTTGACAGAGAGAGAGAGACAGCTAGAGAGGGAACACAAGCAGGCGGAGTGGGAGAGGGAGAAGCAGGCTCCTGGCCGAGCAGGGAGCCCGATGCGGGGCTCGATCCCAGGACCCTGGGATCATGACCTGAGCCGAAGGCAGACGCTTAACAACTGAGCCACCCAGGCGCCCCTTGTTCTGTTTTTTAGATTCCACATGTAAGTGAAATCATCTGGTCTTTGTCTGAATTATTTAATGTAGCACAATACCCTCCTCTAGGCTCATTTAATGTTGTCACAAATGGCAAAATTTCATTTTTAATGCCTGAATAATATTCCATTGTATATGTATATACCACCTCTTCTTTATCCATTCATCTATTGATGGACACTTAGGTTCTTCCTATTTTGGCTACTGTAAGTATAATGCTACAATACACATAGGGGTATATCTTTTTGAATTAGTATTTTCATTTTCTTTGGGTAAATACCCAGTATGGAATTACTGGATCATATAGTATTTTTATTTTTAATTTTTTGAGGAACCTCCACACTGTTTTCCACAGGAACTGCACCGATTTACATTCCCATCAACAAGATGGCACTGATGAAAGCTGTGTAGAGGCCCCTCAAAGAAGGTCATCTTATCTGTCAACACTGGGACTGACAGTCTCTAGCAATTACTCTCGCAACACAGGACTGCTGCTTTTGTTCTGGCAGCTGGACATCAGCTCTTAGTTGGCTAAGTGGTCTCTCCAGAGTACCAGCTTATATAAAAGTACACTTCCACTCAATTTGGACTTTATTCCTTTTATATCTTCTTGCCTGATACAATAGTATGATTAATCTATCATTGATTTGTAGTGCGTTAGTTCTTTTTTTGGCTTATTGAGCGTTATAATACTGCATGCTATTGGCTTGTGAAATACCTGCCGTGAGCCTGTGCTAAATAAATTGTCCGTAGACATACTCAGTCTCAGAGCATTGATTTGGCTCCGAAACAAAATGGTATGGTTACCATAATAAGGAATGAGGTGAGACAAATAGTCACAAAATTAAAACCAAGGAGATCCGTGGCCATAACTAATGACTGCGGGTCTTTTAATGGTCTGGGAAGCTGAATAAGATCTTACTTATCTGCACAACAATAACCACAGCAACACAAATCCTCTTTGGCCAGGTGAATCAAGCCAGACTTGGCTTGGCATACAGGCACTGATCTGGCAACTGTTTTTGTTTTTGTTTCTTTCCTATCTCTCTCTCTCTTTTTTTAAAGATTTATTTATTTATTTGACAGAGAGAGACACACTGGAAGCACTTTTCTTTGTTTAATTTTTTAATTGACAGATTTAACAATGTACCTTTACAAAATGGCTGAGGTTTATATCAGCTATATAGATTCATGACAATTTTGTTCATAGAGACTGATCATTTTAACCTCCTACAAGGCATTCCATTAGTTGGCTGTATTGATTACTTAAGATATGTCCAGGTGCATAGGAAGTCACAGGTGCTTTAGATTCCTCGGTAAGTTACTATCTTGCTTGGAGAAGGGAGATAAGCCACATGAAAATTCAGGCTCCTGCTGTCTCAATTACTTTCTGAGTGACCCTCTAAAGTACATTCTGCATCTTGTACCTTCTTCAACTTGAAAGAAGCTAAATTTTGAGGATTCTCTTTTTGTTTTGGAGCCACCATATATCAAACTTGGTCTCTTGCATTTCCCGTGTGAACTGTAGGTTGTAAGCTATAGCAATTTCAAGGTGATCAAGGCTGAAGTTCAAGCAGAAATAGTACTTTATCCTGAGGAGACACTGTTAAGACTTAGTGGGTGTGCAAATTGTGATATATGTACTCTCAGGCAAAAGTAATCACAGAAGAAGAATCTAGGCTTTTGCTATGGTTGGTGTTGTTTTTGTTTTAACAAAGTCATGTTTTTTTTGAGCAACTAACCATATGTCTACCTATAGGCAATTCCTGGTTCTCTATTGTGCCTGTGTAGAAACCCTAACCTGACCCCAGGTTATTCAACAACCATGTGGCTTAGAGGTCTCTGGTCCAGGAAACCATAAATTTGAAAACCTACAAAGAGCTAAACTACTAATATGTTGATGTCACTGCCTCCTTTCACACAACTCTCATTTATAGTGAATTTTTATGGGCAATGACTTATGAATGAGGTGTAAGTGAACCTGGTTTACTGATGACTGTACTTGATGTGTTAGGAGCAATAGAAGGGGAGATACTATGCTTTATAATGACACACACGGGGAGGGGAGCACTCAACAACAGTGGAGAAAGTAAATCTTTCCTGTGCAGAAACATCTAGCAGCATGCCAAATGTCAATACTGACTGGAAGGAGAGGAGTTCTAAGGTGAAAATATATACCGACTCAGCGGCTAATGGGTTTGGCAGATTATCAGGGACTTGGAAAGAAAAAGCCTGGAGGATGTGTGATAAGGAGATTTAGGGAAAAGGTATATGGATCCCTCCTTTCTCCACATGGACCTAGAATGTAAAGATGTTTTACTCAGCAAAGAATTCCTTTGCAAAGGAGGCATTTAAACTCAAGTAGAACAGACGACATGCTCTGTGGTCCTCAATAAAAACTCTTGCCTCATAAACTGAGTGATTATGATAGAAGGTACAAGGGTTACATAGACTTCAACCAAATTACCACCACTAATCAATCTAACCTTGTTATTGCCACTGCTGAGTACTCATCTGTTATATACATACACATACGCACATTTGCATTTTCTAGAAAATTTGGGATAAGGCCTTTTTTTTTTTTTTTTACTATGCTACAGAGGTGATTGATTTTATATCTTGGTCAAAAATTTCTAGAAACTATAAATAAAATTTTGACTAACCTGAAAGAGAAACTAATGTCATTTAGAAAAGAAATAGTTGTGATAATAATGAGCATTGGATCACCTTTTTGGGGGAGAGTTGAGTATGATTGAAGTTTCATTTGTATAAGGAATAGTTGCATTACATTAGGCAGATTCAGATTGTTATAGCTATTATGTGAACAACTAAATGGAGGTAAACATAGCATTTAAATAGTCAAAAGGCCAAGTGTGTACTTACTCAAATTTAGTACTTATTGCAATGCCATCCTAGATGGATTTTTTTCTACCATAGTTTCTGAAAATCCAGCAACTACAACTTAAAACTTGCATATGGTTTAATTTTCATGGGGTTGACTCTTCTGTGAGAAACTTGCAGGTGAAAGGGGACAATATGAAGGGGCAGCAGTATGTGGAGTCACTGGTGATCCTTTCAAGCCTTAAACATTAGGAACTTCCAAAGAAACAGTGGTGTAGTTTTAAGCATTTGGCCCCTATGTTATAGGGCCAGATGTTGGACAGTCCTGGCAGTAGTATTTCCCTAGAACATGGATGTGATAGTATTCTCTATGCAGTGCCACTTAGAAACCCTTGTAGGACTTCCAGGTGTTGAGAGCTCTCAGCAGGCATCTCTACAGGTAGCCCTTTCCAGGAATCCCATCTGTCTGCTGAAGAAAACCACCTCTCCAAAATCATGGCCCCCTTCCGGGGGCAAACTGCATATCATAATTTACCAATGCAGGGTTGTAGAGGGTCATGCTACTGGTAAAGGGTCATCCCAACTTCATAACGCCTGCTGGAATTGGCTGAGGTTGTTGTGATGTGTTTATTCCTCTGTTTAAGCCATGTTCCTTGAACTTCACATAGGTGTTAATCCTAAAAGCCCTCCCCAATTAATTTACTAAATGTTAATCTTCATTTCATCCTGGGTAACCGGACCTGTCACTGCTGGGTATTTTCTTGTACTATTTCTGATTATGTGGTGTCCAAGCCCAGTTCTTGGGCCCTCTTGGATATTATTTATATTACATATTTTAATATGTAATATGTAGTATATCACATGCTTTAATAATACTTTTTGCTTAAATTTGAAAGTATGGTTTCTATTACATGAAAATACGAACACTGACAATATATTATCAAAATACATTTCTTCTTTTGACTTTTGAACAGGATATGAATATCATTTTTATTTGATCTTTTAGAAATATTTAAATTTATATTTAAAAAATATGATGTCCTGAGTTGTACGTGCCTCTATCTACATGCAAGTAGATATATATAATGTGTTTATATATAAATATATGATGATATAATGCCTATATTTTTAGTTATGGCAAAAAATTGAATATTGCAAAGTGAAAGTTCCGACTTCTATGGAAAAATGCATTTGCAGAGTCCTCTCTATTGTTGTTTACAATTATTTTTTTAAATCTCAAACATTTTCAGGGTGCCTGGGTGGCTCAGTTGGTTGACCATCTGACTCTTAATTTCGACTCAGGTCATGATCTCAGGATCTTGAGATTGAGCCCTGTGTCACACTAAGCATGGATTCCGCTTGGGATTCTCTCTCTCCCTCCCCCCTTTGCCCCTCCCCGAGCCCTCACACATGCCCGCTCTCTGTCTAAAATAAATAAATAAAATCTTTAAAAATAAATAAAAATAAAATCTCAAGCATTATTATTACATGTAGGATTTTTAAAGATGTAGCTGTGGTGTCTTATTGTAACTACAACATTATTAGTCCCCCAGACAAGCTATTTAAATCAGTTCTGGGCAAACCACCAGGTAGACATCACTATGAAGAGTTGTTGTTAATAATGTTTTGTTCTAGAATTGTAAGCTGTAAAGGGAAGCATCTTTTAATATAGATTTTTAGTTCAGGTTATTTGTCCTTGTTTGTTTTCTAGTTGTATAAATTGGTAATGTGATGTGAAAAAGAAAGGACATTTAAGACAGAAATAAGTGTTTCTATCCGAAAATGTCTGACTTAAAAACGATGGTTTTGGCAGTCATTTATTACATTTTAATCTTTTATAAGTTACTCATTCAGCTAGATATTAACCTGTGGGTTCAGAATACAAAGGTGAGTGGCTAACAGAAGGAAAACATACGACTAATGAAAATTATAGACACTTTGACCAGCGGATAGTTGGACACATGTTCTAAGATTTGATGTGTTTACTTTGATGTAGTTCTTCCTGAGAACATTCTGATATAACCATTTTGATAAGAAGACATTTTGCCATGGCTGAAAGTATACAATTTTAACTGCTTTACCTATTTTTATTTCCATTTAAATTGTTAAACATCAAACTCTGAGGTGAGGATCAGGCTTAGTGTAAAGATAGTGATGATGTGACATGATGAGTGTGGAGAGGAATGCAAATTCAGCACATCTGAAGGACAAACACTCAGGACTTAGGTGTATATAGCATTTAGCTTTTGAAGAAAAGGGCATCTATTTTTCTAAGTCTACTATCTGCTCAATTTTCTAAGAGTCATGTGAATTTGCAATTACTTTTCAAATTCTCAAATTTCTTAAGGTCATATTTCAAATATTTCTCTGCTAAATGGTTGTATATGCTCTTTTTTCAATTAACAAATCTAGAGATTAAATGTCCTCTTTTATTATAAACTATCTACCTGTGTTAATCTTACCAATCAGGTCATAAAATACAGATACAGAGTTGGTGGGGAAGATATTTGAGCCATAATATGATTTTTTTAATTCTCATTTCCACCTTGTTGACTAAATCCTATAATATTTTTTAAGCCTTAAAGTGGTACTCAGTGTTATGGAGATTTATACTATCTAGATATTTCTTTACTAATAGTTTTAGAGATTAAGTATTTTGGAAGATAACTCAGTTATAAATAGACTTGACAAATATATTTCTTTTTTTTTTTCTTGTTTTCTGTGTTTACAAGTGTAAACGGATAGTGTAAGGTTTTGTTAAAGAGCTCCTGACGATCCTAGTTCTTAGGAGCAAATCTTCATGATCAAAACAAGAAAAAACATGCAGATTCTTTTTCCTGGTGAAAAAAAAAAATCTAATTTCAAGTTGATTGAGTTAAAATAGTTTCAACTCTGAAAAGAACCACAAGACTATTCAACAACATAGATAGACGAAAATTTGGAATTGAAGAGTGGTCACCGTAAGTTTATCAAAAAAGATTGTTTTGTTGAAGGCCGGTCCAGTCAAACTCCTGTTAGAAAATAAAAATTCAAACTGAGGTAGTTAAGCAATGACGAAGAGAAGTGATTTGGGTGAAGGAGCTGTGTTTAATTGTTGTTTTATTGTTTGTTTATATTTCACTTTTAATGAACCCTCGGCTGTTTGAATATATATTGTTTATTTTTGTAATGTTAATTTGAGTTCATCCTCTGTTTTAAAACAACCTACATATATTGTCAGTGGAACCAATACAACTATGTGAAATTCATCAGGCAAGATGCCTGACTAGAGTCTGGCATTTCATATTGTACAAACTGCTATCTGATTCCTTAGTAGGAATCCCACATCTCTTACTAGTGTGAAGACTGGCACTAATTGTCATCAACATTGGCAGACTATGGGGACTGTCCAGTTAAAGTGAATGGACATGACAACTAGAACTCCCCTTCCCAATTAGAGAGCATTTTCAGAAAGAAGGGGCTGTAGCAAAAGCTTAGAGTCACAGGAAAAAAAAAAAAATGTTCCGTATCTCTGCTGCATATAGAGAACTTCTTATTCCATATCATCATTGGGCTTCAATAAAAAACAACAACAAAGCAAAAAAAACAGAAAAAAAAAACTATACCTTTAAGTCACGGGAGCAAATTAACTTACTCCCTCCCTGTTAATTCTAGGCTCAAAAGGATACTCAAGATTCAAGAGGTCCCATACTCAAGAGGTCCCATATTAAATATTCGTGCTAACTGGGATACCACTCCTATTCCTGTTCCTGATTTTATTTCTGTTACATAAGCCTAAATCCTTTTTGTGTGCATTTTGCCATTTAAAAATTAGGACAATGTGTAACATGCAGAACTACCAAGGAGATTTGAATGTAATTTGGTATTGTGAATATCAGTGTTCCCAATTAAAAGAAGACATAACAGAAAACTTCTCAGAAGTGTTTACAACCTATACTATTTTCATCCTGAGTACTTATTGTACTGAGGCTTAATGCTTATTACTTTATGACACAAGTAAATACTGAGGCTCAGTCTTTTACTTTTTTTAAACATGAAAATATCTTTATTTTAAAGTCATATTTACTACTGCTTCTGAGACAAAAAACCATGACAGAGTAATTAGCAGAACTATAGTATTATAACTTATGACTGAAATAAGAGCAAATATTTGAAACAGCACAAATAAACAATCCTATTATTTATAGATTCCTATAACATTGTGAACACAATTCTTGAGAAACTGTAAATGCCTGTTAGCTTTCTGTTAGCAGCCTTCCTACTTGCTTTCTCGCCGCTTCTAGTTGGAATTGGAGAATTGATCTGATATTTTCCTAATCATTTTCAGGTTGATACTTTTCACCATCCAATAATCCCCAATTAGATGTTATTATTGTTTGTCAAAAACTACATAGGAGGGACGTGGTTTATATTTTTGATGAAATTTTTAAAAGATTTTTAGTTGCAGATCTTAGGATTAGAAGAGCGAGAACAGGAAAAGATAGAACATCTTTCAGTAGATCTAGCTATGTTTGTTCCCTCTACCTTAATGTCTTCCTTCTGTAATTCCTTTTTTTTCCTTTTTCTTTTTTTTAGAGAGGCAGGGTGGGGCGAGGGAAAGAGGGAGAAGGAAAGAATCTTAAACAGGCTCCACACAGGAGCCTGGAGCCCAATGTGGGGCTTGGTCTCACAACACTGAGATCATGACCTGAGCTGAAATCAAGATTCAGCGCTTAACTGAGCCACCCAGACGTCCCTTCTTTCTGTAATTCTAAAACAGCAAACCTCCTTTTAATTTTTCAGACTTTTATACCATATACAAAAATTAGCATTATTAAATACTTAAATGTAAGACCTAAGACCATAAGTGTCCTAGAAGAGAACATAGGGCAAAAGCTCCTTGATATTCGTCTTGGCAATAATTTTTTAGATATGTCACCAAAAACAGAAAAGAACAGAAAAAATAAACAAGTGAGACTACAGTGACCCTCCTTCTTTGATGTGAGAGAAAACTGAATAACCACCAACAAATCTTTTTTTTTTTTTTTTTTTTAAAGATTTTATTTATTTATTTGACAGAGAGAGATAGCAAAAGCAGGAACACAAGCAGGGGGAGAGGGAGAAGAAGAAGGCCTCCTGCAGAGCAGGGATCCTGATGCAGGGTTCAATCCCAGGATCCTGGGATCATGACCTGAGCTGAAGGCAGATGTTTAATGGCTGAGCCACCCAGGTGCCCCACCACCAACCAATCTTAAAAGATGTTGAGCTCTACATTGTAATATTTGACTTCCTTTGCTAGATTAGAGATAAGTAGCCTCGTTAATACCTCTTACTTTCCTTAAGGAATTTCATTTAGATGTTACAATGGAAAATGATTAGAGCATAAGACATACGTTTATAACGTAATATGAACTTTTACAAACTTTTTAAATTTTGCCACATGACATAGGTCCCTAAGAGGCATGAACCATAGATGTATAACTTAATGAATTACCAGAAGTTATAAGGGGAACTCATCCACATCAAAACAGAGAATATCTAAACCTGCTAGTAAGCCCTTTGTAATCACCAAATCTTCCTTTCTTTCTATAGTTCTCTTCCCTCTCTTTCTATAATCTAGTAGTTTTTGGAATCGCTTCCTTTTTTTTTTTTTTAATCAAGTAACAAATGCTATGGTATATTTCTCCCATTGGCCAATGGAATCATAGACATATATTCTCCTTTTCTGACTTCTTCTGTTCAGTATTATACTTAGATTAATTTATATTATTGCATATAGTTGTATTTTATAGATCTTCAAATAGAGTATACTTTCCTTGTTTGTTATACTGTTAATGGTTGGTTAGGCTGGTTTGGAGTTATTATAAATAATATACCTAAAACAATTTAGTCTCTTGCTATACATGTGTGTTCATTTCTCTTTGATATGTATTTATAGCAGAATTGTTAGATCATAGGATATATGACACTTGCCAACTTGAAAATATAATTTAGTAGGTAATAGCAAACAATTTTATAAAGTGGTTATACCAGTTTATGTTTTCATTATTAAGTATGTGAGAGTTTTCATGTTCCACATCTTTACAAATAACTGACATTGATTTTTTTTCCTTAAAGATTTTATTTATTTGACAGAGAGAGACACAGCAAGAGAGGGAACACAAGTAGGGGGAGTGGGAGAGGGAGAAGCAGACTCCCCGCTGAGCAGGGAGCCCAATGCAGGGCTCAATCCCAGGACCCTGGGATCATGACCTGAGCCGAAGGCAGACGCTTAACGACTGAGCCACCCAGGCGCCCCACTGACATTGATTTTTATTTTGTTAGTTTTTCTTGTGCGTGGGAGAGGCATTTCATTGTAGGCTTAATTAGAATGTACCTGGTTTTTCTAAAGAAGTTAAACAAAACTCATCTGTTTATTTTCCATAGTACATTTATTTCTTTTGTGAATTACCTTCAAGTTGATTGCCTATTTTAATTTGGAATTTCTGTTTTTTTCTAATTAATCCAAAGGAGTTCTTCACATATTTTGGATAGAAAAAAAACCTATTGGTTCAAAATGTTGCAATCACATTCTTCCATTCTACAATTTGCATTTTAACCATCTTATTGGTTATTTTGATGAAGAGGTATCTTAAATTCATCTATCTTTATCTTTATTTTTTTTGTTCTTATTTTGTACTTTCACAAGACTATGACCCTCTAGATTTTCTGTATATATTTTTTTTATACTTAGAGTGATCTTACAGCTTGATTTTCCAGAGATAGACTTAATTTTTACTGGTTGCCCTGCTGTGATTATAAATATCATGCACTTCACATTACATTTATATTAGGGGTAGATTTAGATTTTACCAGGTTTATGGTTTTGGTTTTGTTTTTGTTTTGACAAAGAAGTACAATTAAGCAAAAAATGGTAAAGAAGTTGAAGCTTTAGGCCACGGAGAAATTATGAGGACCTACCACTGAAATGAAGCTGGACAGTGTAGGGAGAAATTGGCAGTCACGAAGGGGATTTAATGGAATCGGGAACAAAGAAGAGCTGCAGTTACTGGTGATTAGATGCTCTATGCGATGATGACTCAGAGTGACAGGCTGAAATAGGATGGAGGAAAGGAGTATAAGGAATTAAATACCAAGGTTTTGGAAAAGCCTCAAGTGCATGTTGAAGTTGCGGATAATTAAGATGCCAGTCAGTTAATTTTGCTTGTATAGACTCCACAATTGATAAAACTGAAATAAACCTGGAGAAATCACTCAGCAAAGTTTACTTCTCACAACACACATTTACCAAATGTGGGGAGCAAAGGCACGCATCCACATTTTCTTCTCTCACTGAGAATGGCGTTTCAGAAATGGGGCATATAAAGGCTTCATTGCGCCTTTAAGAAACTCACAGTGATGTCAGCTCTCATCTAATATGAGGATCCTTTGTTTCCCTTCTGGTATTCAAAACCTCTTCATTAGTACTTCCTTTCAGTGCCCCATATTTCTTGTACCCTCAGGGTGCCTAGGGGTGGGCTGCTGACTAGTGATACAGCTTTCACTCTCTTGTAAGCAAGGGTTTTGAGACCTATGACAGAAACTCTACTGACCTTGTTATAGAATTTCCTATACCTGCTAAATTTCCTCCCGATTTTCTCCCTCATTCCCTTTTTGTTTCAGCTGCATAGTCATGATGTGCAAAGCTGCCATGATGCTTCCAAAGGTTGGGGCCTGAAGTTCCTGGTGAGCACTGACCCCTTTCCCCATGTATTCCGCGCCGCCCTGGGCCGTAGGGCACTGCACGCATTTTTCCTGCTGCAATGAGCGGTGCCTCTGGCACATTATTTACCTCTGCTGTTTGAAAGCCATTTCAGAAGGGTCTCAGTTACATTTCTAAGAAGCTAATGCAGTTATTAAATTGGTCCTTCTCTTTTCCACTTAGAGGACTAGTACTTTTTGCTGTATTTAAGTGCCTTCTTTCCATTTTCCTGGTCTTCTGGACCAGATATTTGATTTTCTAGCATACTCATCCACATTTTGTCTGGAAGAGTCTTCCATTGTTTGAAATACAACATCAAGAAGCATCAGGTCTACGAAAAACATCCATGGTTCAATTAAATTATGCCCACTTTTACCTGCTTCAATGGGCAAACGTACTAAGGCAATCTCTCGCATCAGACTGTCATCTACCCTGGACTTGGTTTCAATCTGTCATTGTCTTGTGTTACTCCCCTGTAATACATTGTGGTGTGTATTATTTTAGACCACTAATTCCACATATTGCTCAGGCCTTTCCTTCAGGATATAGACAGTGCCTGTGTCTCCGTATCTCTGACTCAGACATTCTGCACCTTCCCTAGGCACCAGATTTTACTTAGGACAACATATTTGCTTGAGGCATAAACTTGACACCCCAGCTCTCTAGAAATGGACACTTGGTCTGTAACAACAGCAACTCAGTTCAGCTGTGTACAAAGTTGAGTATCAATGCAAGTTATTTGGTTCCCCAAATTTAATTCTTTATTTCTCAAGTTTCTCTGCCAAGTGAATCTGATGTTTATGGTTTTGTGGTATCAGGGGAAAAAATTACCACTCTTCTCCAGTTGGGAAATAAAATAACTTAGAAATACAATTAAAGTGTCCATATATGGAGAAACAAATTATCAACTTTATTACTTGATAAGCTTGGTTGGGTAACATAGCTTAGTGCAAGACACAAAAACGGGCTACCTGATATCCTACCATAAGTACAGACCTGTGACTAGCCCTCCTAATGTTTGGGTCTGCAGAACAGACACAGTTGCTGGATTTTTTTTTTTTTTTTTAAGATTTTATTTATGTTGCTGGATTTTTGATTCCCATTGACCTAGATAGAAAGAGGGGGAACATCAATCAAATCTCAGATGTTTGCACTCCCACCACATGTGAAATGTCTTCTCCAGTCAAGAAATACAAGTCATTTTCTGTCACCTAACCTCCAGATTAATCACTGCACCCCCATGAGGAGGACCAAGGAGTGGGGTAAGCTGCTGGGGTATGTAGATATGCTTACGGAACTCTTTCTCACCCAAACCAAGACAAGTGAGATGGGATTCTCCTATTTTACTAAAGTACATCATTTAGACATTCCGGTGAAAAATTTCTTGATCATAAATTCTTTCATTATTTGTTTGAAAATAAATGCTTTATTTCAAATTCTAAAAAGCCATTATTTTTCACTTCTGAGTACATCTTCTAAAATGAATATATTTTTCTACATAACCAAATGAAACTTTAAAAGAAAGTAAAAATAATTCCATTATATCCTCTAATAACAATTTCATATTCAAATATTCTAAGTTGTCCAAAATATACGCTTTACGGCCGGTTTGCCCAAATAAGAACAGACTCAGGGTCATTCAGTTCATCTAGTTGTTGTGTATTTTAAATGTCTTTTTTTTTAAAAGATTTTATTTATTTATTTGACAGAGAGAGACACAGCGAGAGAGGGAACACAAGCAGGGGGAGTGGGAGAGGGAGAAGCAGGCTTCCCGCGGAGCAGGGAGCCCGATGCGGGGCTCGATCCCAGGGCCCTGGGACCATGACCTGAGCCGAAGGCAGACGCTTAGTGACTGAGCCACCCAGGCGCCCCATGTATTTTAAGTGTCTTAATTTAAAACAGATTTTTCATGCTACTGACTTGTTGAAGATACTATGCTAGTTCTGGTTTTTCTGACTCTCTCCTTATTTGGGTATTATTTGGTATTATTTGGTTTATTCCTTGCTCTCCTTTATTACCTATACATTGGTAGATATTAAGGCTTGATAAATTCAAGTCAGAACACATTATTGTGTAATTTATGATTCTTCATTTAAGCAGAAACGTAGTATCTGTTATAACAAGTGTTAAGATTGATCATGGATTAGGGTGCTGTCAGTCTGTCCCCTTTGCTTTGCTGTTCAACTCTATTTTTTCCTTAAACTCATTCTTGAAAGACTGTTTTCATTTGATATAGAATTCTCATCAGATGGCTGTTTTCTCTCCTTTTTTGAAGGTAATATTCAACTCTTTTCTGGCTTTTGTTGTTGCTGTCAATCTAACGCCTCACTCTGGGTAATTTGTCTCTTCTCTCAGGATGCTTTTAAGACTTTCTCTGTTTCTGGTGTTCTGTGCTTTGACTGGGATACCTAAGGACAAGGACTTTTTGTTTGTTTATCATGCTTGAGATTTGTTCTGCTGACTGAATCTGAGGATTGTCTTTCCATCCATTCTCGAAGACTCTCAGCTATTATCTCTGAATTTTTTTCCCCTCTACTTTATTTTCTCCTTCTGCAATCTTATTAAGATAAGGCAGATCTTCTTTCATTACAGCATATGTCTTTCTTTCATTCATTCATTCTTTTTTTTTTTTTAACTAAAGTTTTACTTTTTCTATCTGTTTGACTGACTGTAATGTTCATCTTCTTATCTGTTCTCTAGTTCTCAGATTCTCTTTTTAGGTGGAATGAGTTAGCTGTTTAAGAAATTTTCAGAATGTCTAATCTCAAGAGTCACATTTTTTGTATTTACTTCGGTTTTTTCTCAAGTGTCCCCTATATGTCCTCCTCTTCCTTTTCATTAAAAGTAAATACTCTACTGAATTCTAATGCCGTATACCAATTTTTATTTTCTTGGTTTTGGACTTTATGTGAATGGAGTCATATATATTCTTTGGAATCTAGATTATTTCATTCAGAATTATGTTTGTGACATTTATCAATATTACTTATTACATATAACAATATTTTGAAGAGTTCTGCTGCTATGATATCCTATTGTATGAATACCCCATAAATTATTTATGTATTTTACTGTAAGTGGATTTAGGATTCTTCAAGAAAAACAATGCTGCTGTAACCATTCTTGTGTATGTCTATTGTCATATGTACTCAATTCAGTTGGGTGTATCCTCAAGAATGGAATTGCTTGGCCATTAAATATTTAACCCATTGCATAAGGCCATGCAGTTTTCTAGAATGGTTGTGTGTGCTGTAACATTTTTCTTTCCATTCATCATCAGTGTATGATTGTTTCAGTTGTTCTCCATTCTCCTTATGCTTGGTATTGTCAGTTTTTAATTTTAGCTATTTTCATGGTTCACCGATGATTGCTATAACATTGCAGTTTTATTTTCTTTGATAACTAATGGTATTATGTGCATTTTCATGTTTGGTCTTTTGAATATAGTTTTTTTGTGAAGTGTACTTTCAAAAATTTTGCCCATTTTTAAAAAATTAGATTTTTCAAAGATTTTATTTATTTATTTGAGAGAGAGAGAGAGAGAAAGAGCATGAGCAGGGGAGAGGGGCACAGGGAGAGGGAGAAGCAGACTCCCTGCTGAGCAGGGAGCCTGATCTATGCAGGGCTCCATCCCAGGATTCTTGGATCATGACCTGAACCAAAGGCAGCTGCTTAACTGACTAAGCCACCCAGGTACCCCCAAAATTGGATTTTCTGCATCCTTTTATCAATTCCTTTTTTTGCAACATGCATTATTTTAGTGTGCATATTAGCCAGAAAATTGTCTGTATAATTTTTTATCTGGTTTCACAGCACTCACACAGTTTAGTATTTTAATTTACTCTATAGCCAGCTTCAGGCTCTCCCCTGAACTCCAGATCTGTATCTTTAAGTACCTATTGACATCTCCATGTGGGTTTCTATCTAAAAGAGCACCTTGATAGAAAAATGTCTAAATTTTAGGTACCAATATTCCTCCAAGCCAGCTCTGCTAAAATCCTGCGTGCCTCAGTTAATGGCAATCCCATTCTTCCAATCACCAAGGCCATACCCCTTAATTATCCATTTTTCCCATTACCTCACATTCTATCTATCAATAATTGTTTTTCAGCTCTATTCTAAATACATATTTAGAAATGGACCATTTACCACCTCACTGCCATGACTTTGCCCCAAGGTAATATCATCCGAGATATTGTAATAGGATCAATGCTTGGTTCCTTATTTCTTCTCTTGCCTCAGTGAAGTAAGTCTCTACACATTTGCTGAAATAATCCTGTAAACATATAAATCTGAGCTCCGGCTTCCCCAAAGATCCTCATGACACTGAAAATAGAGCCCAAGTACTTATCATGTCTCACTAGGCCCTGTGTGATCTGCTTCCCTGATAGCTCTCTGGTCTCCCTCTTCACGTGGCCTTCCCACCCCGGTCTCCATGCTGTTCCTCAGACAGGCCAGGCAACACATCCTTTCTCAAAGCTTTGCATTTACTTACTATTTTCTCCACCTGGAAAATTTGACCCCAAGACACCTGCAAGACTGGTAGTTTCTCAAAAGTCACTCACCCAGTAGAGTCTTTCCTGACACCTTATTTAAAATCCCAAAACTATTCCTCTCCAACATTTAACATTCTTCTGCTCTTTCTATTATCTCCTTAACATTTATTACCATCTAACATACCATATGCTTTTCTTATGTATCTTGGTTACTGTCCATCTATAACAGTTAGAAGCATTTTCCACGAAGTCATGGACTTTTGTCTGTTTTGGTCACTACTGTTATCTCCATCTCCAAAAGCCATGCCTAACACATACAAAGCACATATAAACCTCAATAAAGGTTTGTTGCATGAATAAATGAGAATGTAAACAGATCTACTATAAAGGAAAAACTATAGTGTATCTTTTTCTCAAGATTCATTTTCTGTGCATCTTAAGAGTAATCCCTCTTATACGTTATGGAGTCCTTTGATATATTCAGGCTCCTATATGTTTGTCATTGTTCATTGTCGATTCCTGTCAGTATTTTAATCTGAAATAAATAGAGTCTGCATTTGTGCCCTTTATTATTGTTTTTATTTATCTCCTCCTTTTTCTCAACCATTCATGCTTTGCCACTAGCTATTTCTAGCATCCTCCTTTTGGATAGAAAGCTGGAGTGTAAGAAGATGTGCCATATACTAGTAAAAAAGATTCCAGGTGATAATATTCTGTGATTCTGAGAGACTGAGGTAGAAAATTTATTGTAAATTTTCTGTTTATCTGAGGGTGAATATATTTTTAAGTACTCTGGGATTTTTAGAACTTTTCTTTTGCCCTGAAGCGAAAGTACTAACAATATAGTCTCCCATAATCCTTAGAGTGTCTGTATTCTTCCTCCTGTTCTTCCTGTGTTTGCATCCCAGTATATAATGCTGGATATTTGTCTGACAGAGAAATACTGAGATGTGTAAAGAAAAGCGTGGTTCAACCTCATAGACTTTGACTGGAACATTGGGATTAGCACCAAACAGGCCTCTACTTGTTAATTCATTTTCTTTCTCTCTGTGTTTCTGGAGTCTATGAGTCTGCCAGTAGAGATATTAAAATTAACTCCTTCTGTTTTTAAGTTAGTGAAAATTCATTTCAAAGATTCACAAACGATGGACCCTTTTCTCCCAGGGCTGTCATCACTGCATCTCTTCTTTTTTTCTGATTTCACTTGTATTTTAATAATAGGAAGGAACGGGACAGCAAATATGACATTTCAGTGAAGTGTGATTACAACCCGTTTTTGTTATTAACCTAGACTTATATGTATTATTTTTGATGTGTGGTCAATATTTTGCTATTATTAACTTAAAATATTATTTTTACCTAATTATTACATTCACATAGTATAAAAAAGACAAATGGTAAAAACTTGTAAAAATAATAACAAGATGAACTCAACAAGCCCCTGGTCACCACTCTGCCACACTTACCATTTTTCAGTTCACAGCAAATGACTTTCAAGTTCTTTAACTATATCCAGTGTGTTTTTCTTGGTATTTCTAACTAATATTAGCACTTTGCTATCTCTTGATTCAACATTTTAGTTATTATCACAGCACCCTTCAACCACTACTTCACTCAGCCCATACTCCCAAAATAGCTATATTGTAAATTTGAATAAATACATATTCAGTGTTTTGATTTTTCTGACTTTTAAAATATTACTAACCGCTGTTCTAAGTGGCATACCATGGGTACATTCCCTTTTTTGATATATATTTTGCATTTTCCTGGGGTTAATAATTGACTCTTTAAAAATCTACTTGCTTTTCTTAGAATCTTTGACTTAGCCATCCTACGTGTTATTGACTCTTTAAGTATTTTTTGGAAACACTTCAGTAGCTTCCTGAGAAAGGGACAATGGGAGTTCCATTTATTTTTTAAAACTTTGCATCCCTAAAAATGTATCTATTCTACCCTCACACTTGACTTCTGGTTTATTGCATTAGAATTCTAGTTTGCAAATGATTTTAATTTTTACAAGTTTGAAGACATTTGTTTCCTGTTCCTTCTGCCTTCTAGTGTTGCTATTATGGACTCAGATGTCCTTTGGATTCTTGAACTTTTGTACACTTTTTGTCCCTGGAAAATGTAAAAATACTATTTTATCTCCCATGTTCTAAGATTTAACAAAGTGAGAATTGTTTGCCAGCACCATACAATCTCTCTGAAAAACCTCATTTTTTTTGTTTTGAAAAAAAGTGTAAAAAAATAATTTTCTCTCCATCAAAAATTTTTGTTCTCTTTCTGAAACCTCTGTGAGTCAGATTATATATCTCCACCTATGTACTTCAACATTCCCTTTGTAATGTTTATTTTATTTTATTTTATTTTATTTTATTTTATTTAGTCTCTATATTTTGTGTTAGTGGCTTCTTTTACAGATCGGGAAAACTTTGTTCACTCATATTTAACAATGAGGCAATGAAAAGCTCTCTGAGCATGATGGGCTTGCTGCTGGTGAGCTAGTCTACGTTGAAAGTGTTGCTGTCAGATTTTTTAATGAGGAATTTTTAGGCTTTTTTTCTTCGATATTCATTTTCTTCCTAGTAATATAAAGATTATAGAATAAACCCGTCTCTTTGCCTGGGGATTAGCAGCCCAGATGCAGATATTCTGAAGCTTTCAGTGAGAACTGGAGTCTCACTGTTGAGTCAGGAGACTTTTACTTAATTTTCAGGTTTTCTGTCTTTTTCCCACCTCTACACCATGAGTCTTCCACCTTTCAGCCAGGAATAACCTCCTCTAAGATGGGGGGAGAGATAGCCACCTGAGTACACACAAAAAAATATAAATTGAGGACTTAAATTTCTCTTCGAATAGATTTTTAAAAAGTCTGCTTGCTTTCTGCCCCCCAGATCTTCACCCCTGTCTCCAATCAGCCTCCTTAACACCAATATCTCCATCTTCAGAATGAATTACCTTCCAGGAGCTTCCTGATTTATTGGAGAGATGGAGCAAAGTGGCTTTTTCAAAATATAGACTACAATAAAACCAGGAACATGTGAATAGATGAAAAAGTTATCAATATATTTAGTAGAAAGAAATCTGGCACAGGAGAATTTTGAGGTTAGAATTAGAAAACCAGGAGTCAGGTAGTGTTTTTATATAACGGGTTCTTAAGCAAATTTTGAAGGTGGAGTGTGCCTTGTTTTAGAGACGAAAAACATGGCTTTATGGCAAATAATCATTTTGTATTTTCCACTAACAGCCTCTCATCTCCTGAATGTGAATTATACCCATCAAACCAAGCATATAGACTTAGTAACGGACCATTGCTTTTTTTGAGACCAACATGCTGATTTTGTTGATATAAGTCATCTGAACAAAACTTCAGTTAGCTTTCAGTAGTAGCAAAGAATATTTGAACACGATATCAATTTTATCTAAATACATGTGAAATAACAACACTAAAATCTTGAGCTATTTTAGGTATATACTTTCATATTTGCAAACGGTATTTAACTATCAAATATTATTCATAGTTCTGACTGTTCTCAACTTCTGATTATCCTGAATTACAGAAGGTAGCTATGTTTTCAAGAAATCAAATATATATTTATTTCTATGATTTATTGAAACATCATTTTATCTTTAATAAATTAAAAAAAATCTGACTGAGCTACCTTTATATGGATAAGCACAACAAGTAAAATAAAACAACAGTAATATTAATCTGAAACAATGAATACCAATCATTTCCGACAGGATTTCATGTAGTCAACTTCAGTTTTTCTGGGAACTGTAGATTTGTTAACGTCATTTTCTCATAACAAGACTGAGAAGTGTTTGTAAGCATCGGAAATGATATTATAAAGCTCATTTTTGTAGGTAATTTGCACATAACACTTTCCTGGTATTAAAATATATGTACAAAACATGATTAAAAAAACTCAGGGGCGCCTGGGTGGCTCAGTTGGTTAAGCGACTGCCTTCGGCTCAGGTCATGATCCTGGAGTCCCGGGATCGAGTCCCACATCGGGCTCCCTGCTCAGCGGGGAGTCTGCTTCTCCCTCTGACCCTCCTCCCTCTCATGCTCTCTGTCTCTCATTCTCTCTCTCGCAAATAAATAAAATCTTTAAAAAAAAATTTAAGAAAATAAATAAAAAAACCTCAGAATTTGAGACAAAGTGATGGAAATTCCCTCCCATAGGCTACAGAAATGCAGGGGTAGGCACATGAACATATTATTTGAAGTATTTCATTACTGTTATCCTAAATGCAGCACACCTTAGCTTGGAAGCAGACATGAGTCTCTATGAAATGTGAAATGTGGCTTCCATCCTCTCTTGCTTAATTTATAAAATATAGAGTCTATTTACTGCACATTAAATTATGCCAGGTTAATTGCTAGATGCTTCTCCTTCATTAGTTGATTTTATCTTATTAAAAAAATAAAACACATACTATCAAGCCTCTTCCATAGATGAGGAAATAGAGTTATAGTATAAGTGTTATACTAAATATGTCATACAATACTTTAGCTATAAACATTATAGTTGGAGTTTAAACTCAAGTGGCCTGACTCCATGGACCTTGGAATCATGCTTAATCAGTGATAAAGATCTCTTTGCCTCCAGAAAGATAGCATAAAATTTTGTTCTCATTATTCATGGTTGTGGTGAAGGGAGATGCAGAATTTCAAGGTGGGTAGGAGACAGGTGAAGGTTTATTTCTAGAGTAAGATTGGATTTGAGATGAAAAGAGAAATTATGGGTTTCCTTAGCTGTTATAAAGAGATTAAGAAACAGCAATTTTTTTTTAAGATTTTATTTATTTATTTGAAAGAAAGAGAGAGCACAATTTGGGGGGAGGGACAGAGGGAGAGGGAGAAGCAGACTCCCCACTGAACAGGGAACCCTGACGCGGGGCTCTATCCCAGGACCCGGAGATCATGACCTGAGCCAAAGGCAGACACTTAACCGACTGAGCCACCCAGGCACCCCAGGAAACAGCAATTTATTATGGAGCTTTCAATATCTGTTAGACATTGCGCTAGCTGCTTAAAATGTCCCATGTTGTTTAATCTTTAAGAAAACCAGATTAGATGGATATTAACATTTTTCTTTTGAAGAAGCTCAAGTTCAGAGAAGTAACATGGACTCCCCAAAATGAACACCTTATCTAAGAATGTAGGCATAAGTAGTTAATGGCTAGTTAGGTCATTAAAATAATCAGTTCATAACCTTTCTACTCACAACCCGGAGCTGGATCTATCTATCTTTGCCAGATCTATCTGGGCCAGCTGACTGTTTGTACTGTACTTTCAGCTTGTAGTTTGTTCTGACTTGCTGATTAGATGTTAAGTACAGAACTGGGGAACAAGTATCACTGAGGGTGGGAAAAGGAGTAAGCCTTGCCTTGCCCATTCCTCCCTAGGAAAGAAGCCACCAAGCAGACCACCATGGGTGAAACAGCTCCGAATACACGCTTTTGAAAGTTATCAGTAAACATAGGATGTGAGTGTGAAGAGAAATTAACTTCAGTTTCACAGTATCATTTTCATTGCTAAACACACGATACTTTCAGAAGTCCTGGTGAGTAACTAATTAGATTTTGAAAGAAAGTTGAGCAGCTTGAAATAGCTATGATTCAGTTTCTAGATAACGTTATTGTTCTCATTCTTTCTGATAAAGGATTAATTTCATGGTACGAGAATAATATAATTGTTTACGATCAGATAAATATTCTAACCACATGTTTCTTAGTCTTCTCACTAAGTCCTGCTATTATTTTTGGTTTAAATTACCCAAGAAAAAACAGTATATTTTTCCTCCATAAAATCTACCTCCATCGTCTCTTTTTTCTCCTCAAAGGTATAAATATTTCTCTAGTAGTCCCAATCTAAACTTAAAATTACACACACCAAAGCAAGTTATTCATTCTTTTTTCTTTCTTGGTTATTCTTTCCTTTTTAATTTCTCCCAGCCCCACTTCATATCTCTCCCTTTTTATGCCTTAACATAAATTTCTTGTTGTTGTCTAATTCATTGCTATCCATTAGAATACACATTTCCTAACTTAAAGATGCACAGTATTTATGAAACACTGCGTTAGAAAGATTTGAACATTATTAATTTATATTATCAATTTATAAATGATATTTTATAATACATTAAGTATCAAGATGAATATACTCAGATATATAAGGCATATTTTCCTTCAGTTTATTATCAGTTTAATAGTAGATTGGCATACTGTGTTTTGATCTTACTGTCTTAAATTTATTAACACAGCTTTTGACAGTATATAACATCCTCAATATCAATTTCCACTTTGAAAGTATGTTTTAATATTTTCATTGTATCAGTGAGAAACCTCAGGTTGAGAGGAATTCTGTAACTATTTCAGTGTGATGACATTAAATCCGTGTAAAGCAAGACAACCAATCAGCCTTCCATAATTCTCACCATAGAATTAATGTCGCTAGAGCTAGATATTTTGCTGAGATATTTATCTTCCAAACTATTTATAGTAAAGCCTTTTAAGAAGTCTTAACCATTTTTGTTAAATACACACACACACACACACACACACACAGTTAAGGATATGCATGCTGTTAAAGATATATATATTTTATTTAAAAATACATATTTATGCTATGACTCATAAATATTCAGGAAACCCCCTGATATTAAGTGTATATATACATACATATATATGTGTGTGTGTATATATATATATATATATAGATAGATAGATAGATATACACAATGGTTATATATATGTGATGGTTATATATATATATATATATATATATGATGGTTAATTTTATGTGTTAATTTGATGGGGCTAAGAGATGCCCAGAAAGCTGGTTGTGTCTGTGAGGGTGTTTCCAGAATTGATTTGAATTGATAGACCGAATAAAGAAGATTTCCCTCACCAACGGTGTGCATCATCTAATTTGTTGAAGGCCTGAATAGAACAAGAAGGTACAGGAAGGGCAAATTTTCTCTCTGCTCCAGCTGAGACATTCATCTTCTCCTGTCTCCAGACATCGGTACTCTTGGTTCTTCTTTGGAATTCACTCAAACCAGGGCTTACACGAGTGGTCCCCTAGTTCCCAGGTCTTCAGACGTAGACTGGGATTTTTACCATCGGCTTCCTTTGTTCTCAGGCCTTTAGGTTTGGACTGGAACTGCACCACTGGCTTTATTGGCCCTCCAGATTGCAGACAGCAGACTGTGGGGATCTCAGCACCCACAACCATGTGACCCATTCCCTGTTGATAAATATTCCTATATATCAATGTCTATTCTATTGGTTCTCTGGAGAACTCTAATACTATATACATATGTAGATATGAATTTATTGACTAAACAATAACATTATCTTAAAGATGGGATTTGCTATACAATGATAGAGTCTGGGAAATTTTCCAGAAAGTCCATTTGTCTAATTGTTAAGCTTTATTAGTTCAAAGAAATAATATTTAAGAAAACTTACCTTTTCTTAAACATTTTAATAAATACCTTCAAAATTATATACATAATTCTAATTTTAGCATTCATAGCTTTGTGTTTAATAAACACACACACACATATTCACACATTGATCTCATGTAATGCCTACATTTTTTAAAGTTTATATTTCTGATTTTTCTCTGTAATATTTCTTCCCTTTTAAATTGCTACCCAATAAGTACTTGTTGAATGAGTCCTTGAAGGTAAGCATGTACGTCAGACCACAAATGAGTGGCTAACCTTCAGCTAAATACTGAAAAACAAAATACCCTTAAAGTAGAGATGTATTTTTAAAGGAGAATTCCCTTCAATCCATTCCCATAATATTGAAAAAGAAGCTAAAAATAACTAGTCTTTTAATTACATCAGTTAATTCTTCCTGGATAATTTCCAGAAACCAAATTAAGGGGAAAAAAAAAAGACAGTAGATCACCAAAAATAAAAATGAAATATCCTCTTAAATTTCTAAGGGCTTCTTGAAATTTCAATATCTCTGCATTCTTATTGTTCCTCAAGAAACAAGATCTTTTAATGTCCACCAGAGTTACTTGATGTTAAGATCTTATTTTTTTTAAAGATTTTATTCATTTCTTTGTCAGAGAAAGACACGGGTAGAGAGGGAACACAAGCAGGGGGAGTGGGAGAGGGAGAAGCAGGCTTCCCGCTGAGCAGGGAGCCTGATGTGGGGCTTGATCCCAGGACCCTGGGATCGTGACCTGAGCCGAAGGCAGACGCTTAATGACTGAGCCACCCAGGTGCCCCTTGATGTCAAGATCTTAAGGTCCATCTCACTTTTCTGCAAAAAATTACTCTCAATCTATTGTAGTCCGGAAGGAAAGAAAAACCTTATCCTGTCTAATTGCAACACTAGTCTTCTACTAGAAGTTCCTGTTTGAGGAAAGGATCAGATAACTACACTAATTCACCTCCTCTTTTCATCTTAACAAATATTTTTGATTTTTTTTTTTTTTTTTTTAAGATTTTATTTATTTGCGAGAGAGAGAATGAAAGACAGAGAGCATGAGAGGGAGGAGGGTCAGAGGGAGAAGCAGACTCCCTGCTGAGCAGGGAGCCTGATGTGGGACTCGATCCCGGGACTCCAGGATCATGACCTGAGCCGAAGGCAGTCGCTTAACCAACTGAGCCACCCAGGCGCCCTTAACAAATATTTTTGTATAAAGAATATTTTTAAGCTTTTGATCAGGTAGTCATTTAATCATTTATTTACTCTTTTGGTAAAGGAAATGGCACAGTTTTGTAACATAGTAAAATGCCAGACATCATACTTTGTTCTCTAGATAGAAAAGTAATAAAACCAGGTTGTGATCTTCCAGAGCTCATGTCTTAGTGCTATAAAATAGAGTAAGCAATATATGAACATTTCTATAAGTATACAACTTGCTTAAATTCAGGGAATTAGTTCATGTCATTAAAAAAAAATAAAACTTACCTTTATTGGCCTAAGGAGAATTAAATAACGTTATCCATGATAACTGCTTTTCTTTAAATTATAACAAGTCTAGGAACTCAAAAAAATTTCTCAGACCTTGAATGCCTCAGAATTCTATAGTCTTGGTGTCTATTTCCTGCATTCTTAGCTAGGGATTGTCTGCAACTAGAATGTGATATATTAAATGTCATTTGTCTCAGCTGTGGACTCTAGTCACTGATTCTAGAAAACAGAAAAATATCTCACTGAGCATCTCACTTCATCCAACAAAATAGAGGCAGCATAAATATAAATCTTGTATCATCTATTGCTGCACAACTAGAACACACTATTGCCCTACAAAGCAGATTCTGTCCTCTTCATATCGAGTGTGAAGGTCACATATAATATCTCTTTTTATGAGGATATGTGCATATTTTTGAACTTATAATTTTGATAACAGAAAAGAATAGAAGATTTTGTGCTTCTAGCAAACATTTCTGGTAAATCACCATGTGTAATTAGCAAGTGAGTTCAAGATGAATTTCTAGTCTATTACCAGAATTCTGTGAGGTTTCATAGTTCTTTTTTTTTTGGTTTCATAGTTCTTAATTGAGGTGGAAGAGGGGATGTGGAAAACAATATCCATTTTCATTGTGTTCCTTTTCCCCTCTATTTTTATGGATATCTGGTATATTAGTCATTGTTCTCCAGAGGGAAAATATTTATATATGGGTACAGAAAGTCAGAGAGAGAGAAATTTTAAAGAACTGGTTCACACAGTTTTGGAGGCTGACTGGAGAACCAGGGAGGAGTGGATGCTGCATCACAAGCGTGAAGGAAGTCTGGAAAAGATCTCCCTCTTTCTAGAGAGACATCGGTCTTTTTTCTCCTAAGGCCTTCAGTTGATTGGATGAGGCTTATCCACATTATGGTAGGTAATCTATCCACATTATGGAGGGCAGTTGTTTTACTCCAAGTTGACTGACTTAAATGTTAATCTCATCTAAAAAATTCCTTAACAGCAACATCTAGACTAAGGGTACCATGGCTTAGCCAAGCTGACAAAATTAAAATTAACCATCACATCTGACATTTCATTATTTTCTAGTGGGACTATCTTTTCTACAACTTCACTTCTTGAGTAATAATATTCTCTCTGCAGGCCCCTTTTCCAAAGGAATCAGGGGTTGAAACTACACAGTTTTCCTGACTATGTTATTGCTGTTGATCAGTTCATATCCACTTACATATGCTACAGTTTATGCAGTAGAAGATTGACCTTCTTTTCTCCTTGGTTAATAAGGTATGTGATGAGAATTAGTAAAAGAAGAAATCAGAAGATTGATGAAGGACAGAAATTGATGTTAACCAATGAGTTAAAAAAACATATTTAGATTGTGTACAGAAGGTGAAGATGGTACCTCCCTTTTGACCATCAGGAGGATAGTGTTGAGAACTTTTGACAACGGGTAAACTGGACAGTATGCAACTTTTAACAAGGGGAGAGGGAGGATTCCCAGTGTAATTACAGTTAGTCTGCTGACCTGGAAAGATTTCTGGGGGTTTGATGAATTGTGGTATATATTATAATTCAATATATATATAAATATATAATGTACATGGGAGAAGGATCTCAAGTCTTTTTTATTTAATATACACTGTTTTACTTTGTACCTATTGATTTTACTTTGATTCATAATATGATGATTTTACCTATGGCAGTCAATTTAAAAGGTGATTTATTACTATCAACAACTATGATTTTACCCATGAGTAGCCCTGTTTTATTTATTTTTTTATAACTTTTAAAATTTAAATTCAATTAGCTAACATATAGTACCTCATTAGTTTCAGATGTTGTGTTCAATAATTCATCAGTTGCATATAATACCCAGTGCTCATCACATCACCTGCCCTCCCTAATACCCATCATCCAGTTGCCCCATCCCTCCACTCACCTCTCCGCCAGCAACCCTCAGTTTGTTTCCCAGAGTCAAGAGTCTTTCATGGATTGTCTCCCTCTCTGATTTCTCCCTTCCCCTATGATCCTCTGCACTATTTCTTATATTCCACAAATGAGTAAAAACCATATGATAATTTCTCTAATTGACTTATTTAACTTAGCATAATACCCTCCAGTTCCATCCACACTGAAGTAAGTGGTAGGTATTCATCCTTTCTGATGGCTGAGTAATATTCCATTTTATATAAAACCACATATTCTTTATCCAAAGAACTATGATTTATTTTTATTTATTTTTTAAAGATTTTATTTATCCGAGAGAGAGAGATCATGAGCATGGGGGGAGGGGTAAAGGGAGAAGCAGACTCTCCACTAAGTGGGGAACCCAATGCAGGACTTGATCCCAGGACCCCGGGATCATGAACCAAGCCAAAGGCAGAGCTTAACCTATTGAGCCACACAGGCACCCGAACTATGATTTATTTTTAAAGATTTATTTATTTATTTATTTATTTATTTATTTATTTATTTATTTAGAGAGCGTGCATGTGCATGGGGTGGGGAAGGGCAGAGGGAAAGGGAAAGAGAACCTCAAGCAGACTCGACGCTCAGCATGGAACCCTACATGGGGCTCAGTCTCAGGACCCTGAGATCATGCCCTGAGCTGAAGTCAAGAGTCAGAGGCTCAGCCGACTGAGCCACCCAGGTGCCCCAAGAAGTATGATTTTTTTTTTTTTTAAAGATTTTATTTATTTATTTGACAGAGAGAGACACAGCGAGAGAGGGAACACAGGCAGGGGGAGTGGGAGAGGGAGAAGCAGGCTTCCCGCGGAGCAGGGAGCCCGATGCGGGGCTCGATCCCAGGACCCTGGGATCATGACCTGAGCCGAAGGCAGACGCTTAACGACTGAGCCACCCAGGCGCCCCAAGAAGTATGATTTTTTAACCAGAGATCCTATTGGTAAAATTTCAAGTATACACATCCACCCTTTAACTTCTACTTCCACATTGATTAAAGAAATCCTCTGATTTTTAAAATTTTAGGTATAAGAACAAATGTTTTGTGACATGACTTACTAATTGCAAATAGCTAAATTGTCTTATGTTACCTTTACACACTAATCAAATCCACATACATGTATATGATTTTTAGTTCAAAGGTTTTGAGTAAGACAGTGTGTTCAACTTTAATAAAGAAATTGCCTAGAAGAAGCTTCATAACTTATTTTTCTGAAAAGTAATCTAGACAAACAAAATCCTAACATAGTAAAATTAAATGCAGGATCCACAGGTTTTACACAGTGAGGGGAGGGAAGCACAATTATGCATGTGCTCTGCTTGGAGCCTGTAATACACAGCCTTCAAATTATTGAAGCTTATGTTTAAGGTCATTATTTTCTGTCCAAAAGTCTGCACATAATCATTATTCTGTATTATACTTAAATTGGTTAAACTGATTTCTTAGAGTGAAACAATTTGGGAGACATTTCGAGATCCTGGAATATAACTCTGTCAATGAAATTTTATAGTGGAAATAGAATCCGAGTTCTACTTTTTAAAGTATAGCTGTAGATTATTCTTATTTGAATTCCATCTGAAAACTGCTTTTTATTAAAACAATGAAATTATGTTTGACCTGTTATTTTTAGTAAAAACTTCATAGAAGAATAAATTATATTGTTTTTGCATCTGCATTACACTTTTCAACTGATCATCAAAAACTTCAATTTATTTGAACAAAATATTTTGAACATCAATGACATGTAATCCCTACAAGCTAGACACAGTGAGAGGCACGAGGGAGCGTATCCTGGCTTCCACTTCAGATAATGACTGCATAGCTGGTGTATTAGTTTTCTGTTGGTGCTGTAACAGGTTATCAGAAGCTCAGTAGCTTAAAACAGCACAAATTATTATCTTACAGTTCTGAAGTTCAGAAAGCTAAAGTGGGTCTGCAGGGCTGTGTTCTTTCTAGAGAGGTAAGGGAGAGAATTCATTTCCTTGTTTTTTTCCAGCTTCTAAATCTGCCATTCCTTGGCCAACGGCCATATCTCTCTGACCTCTCCTTCTGTTGCCGCATCAACTTCTCTGATTGTCTGCACTAAATATTCCCAAATATCTTGCAAATTCTAAGCTAGTTATATTACATTTGATTCAGTTGAACTCTAGCAGCTAACATGGTTACTGTTAATTCACTTGTCTCTTGCCAACGTTAATAAAAGATGATGGTACTGCTGGTGTGCGGTCATTTTATACTAGACTGGACATGTAATATGTCGTATGCCAAATAATCAGTAATTTTCTTCTTTATTAAAAAGAACTTACAGGAGGATTAACTGCAGAACATTTCACCTGAATTTATTTTTTGTTACCTTCTCTTTCTGTCTGTTAAAAATTGGTGGATAAAGAGAACATATTTGTGCAAAGTAAGTCGCTCTCCTAGAGTACTGAGTGCTTTTAAAAAATATTCTACAAAGATAAATTATCAGTAAGTGTTTCTGCAATGGTCTCTAGAAATGAGAGGACTTGTAAACGTTTAAAGCACATCAAAGAAAAATTAGTATGCTGCTTTCAGATCATCGGAGAACTTTTATAAAACAATTACAATTTCAAATAAAATGTTGCATGAAATATTTACGATGTTTATGGTGATCCTAAAATATTTTAGAACTCTGAAATAAAATCTATTCCCAGAAAACAGCATAACTCTTAGAAATTTTGGTCAATGCACTAAAATAATAAATGTAATTATGTACTGACTCTTTTTAATCCTAATTAAGTTAGTGAACAAAATTATATTCTATTCCAATTTGGCTTCATGTTATTTTATCCCATGTCTTTTTATACAGATTCTTTTCTTACTTTAATCTATGTGGAAGCTCTATAGCTATATTTACATATGACATTTTCCAAATGAAATTATGGCAGAGTTAAACCAATATAACACTATAATGTAATCTGTTTTATCTTTTAACATTTTACATCTCACTGTTGACTGCATTTCCATGCAACTCTAGCAACAGTAACAAAATAATTCTTAATGTTTTTTATCCCCTGCTCCACCTCACCATCAGGTAAAATGAATTCAAAACATGCTGTGAAGTCTGAATTGTGCCTCAGAGCTGTGCTTGAATGAGGTGCTCCTGAATAAACTCCATCAAGCTTGACTCTCCTGTCTTGTACATTATCTCAGTAAGAAGCTACTTGGGGTCATATTCTGTATTAAGTAGTTTTAATTTGTTAAGACACTGAATTATGCTATGAAAACAAATTTATTTTTTATGGCTAATGTGAAGAAAGAAAATGCAATCACCCACAACTTACACTAACCAACTCAAGAGTAAAGACATTTTGATGGGAATGAACAGAGTATGGTTAAATACAATAAGTTTTGTTTAAAACTGGGTAGGCACCTGGATGGCTCAGTGGATTAAGCGTCCAATTCTTGATTTTGGCTCAGGTCCTGATCTCAGGGTTGTGAGATCCAGCCCCATGTCAGGCTCTGTGCTGGGTGTGGAGCTTGCTTGAGATTCTCTATCTCCCTCTGCCTCCCCACCAGTTCTTGCACATTCTCTCTCTCTCTGTCTCTCTCTCTCTCTCAAGAAAATATTTACTTTTAAAGACAGTAATTTGAAGATGTTGAGGTAAAATAAACTCCAAAGTAATGATTAGAGTGACTTTGAATAATTATTTCAATTCTCTGACCCCCCCAAAAAATATTTTATTTTTTTATTTTTTATTTTTTATTTTTTTTTAAAGATTTTATTTATTTATTTGAGAGAGAGAGAGAATGAGAGACAGCATGAGAGGGAAGAGGGTCAGAGGGAGAAGCAGACCCCCTGCTGAGCAGGGAGTCCGATGTGGGACTCGATCCCGGAACTCCAGGATCATGACCTGAGCTGAAGGCAGTCGCTTAACCAACTGAGCCACCCAGGCGCCCCTATTTTATTTTTTTAAAGATCAGGTTAAAATGAAGTAATAGAAGTAATAGAGCACCATTAAAATATTACGTTAGATAGCACCTGAAAATTAATTTAACTTATCAATAATGATATGACATCTGTTTGAGAAATCAAGTCCAAATCTCATAATAAACATGTTACCTATATCCAAGCAAATAATAATGCTATTTTTAGTCACTATAATTTGTTGATGAACTAGAGCTCTTGATGGTATGTTATTTTGTCATAGCCACTACTGTTCTGTTTCATCAAATTTTTCATTCTTAGATCCCACAGCTTATTTTAAATTTCAAAGTCCTAAGGAAAGGTCACCAAATGACTTACACTGATAAGCTATCCAACTGCGATCCAATTATCCATGTTCCTGATCTAGTTCATGTTTTGCATGATGATTACCAGGGGCACCAGTGTTGGTAAGAGGGAACGGTGCTAGAACTTGAGAAGGATTTTCATGTAGTGGTTGAGCTTTGGGGCTGTGAAGTCAAATAACCTGATTGATTTCCCAACTTCGCTGTTTCCAAGCTATAGGAATTTGGCCCAGTCATTTAGCCTTTCTCTGTCCTAATTTATGAAAAGGGATAATAACAGCCCAAGCTTCATGGATATGTTGCAGAGATTAACTAAATTAATCATGGCAAATGCTGTGTGAAGTGTCTGGCATATAGTGAGGACTCCGTAAGTGGAGGCTGGTACTGTCATCACCATAGACCAGGAAAAATTATTTAGATATTAATTTCTTTGTTCTTTCTCACTCTATTTTTCTTACACTGAGTTAATCACATTAGTCGTGTGCTTGTACTCGCTTTGTATTACAGGAATAAATGCAGAAATTATTTTCACACAACTTGCATTTTTGCCATGGGTTTGAAGGATTTAATAGACTTGAAGAGACAGTATTTTTAAAGACAGACTGGAGAAAAAACATTCCCTGAGATCAGGAAGCATTAAAGAAAGGGAAGATTATATTTCTGCTGCACAGGTGCAGACATTTTCTTGGATATATTCCTAGGAGTGAAATAGTGGGGCATAGAATACAATGGGATTCACCTTTTAAAGGAAATTCCATATTATTTTCCAAAATTGTTCTGTGGATTCAAACTCACATAAGCCACTTATAAAAGTTCCCATTCACTTGCATTCTCTTCACCTTTTGGTATTGTCAAACTCATATTTTTCCAATCCGCTGGTTGTGAAATGGCCTCATTAAGGCCTTGATTTGTGTTTCCCTCATTACAGGTTTTCTCATATGTTTATTGGCCATATGTGTTGCTTATGCTGTGGAATGTGTTTTATGGAATGATATTCTAAACATTTAGCAATTTGTATAGGAAAAGCAACAATCAATGTAAACAGATAACCAGGATAATCACAGACAAAGCTGGATATAAGGGAGAGTAAGCCTATATTTTTGTGTACTAGCTGAACATTAACCCAAGTTTTTCATGTTTTTTTCCCTATTACCTATAGTGTTATATGTATTTTCCAGTGCAGATTTATAGTTTATATTCTTTACACATCAATTTTTATAAGATGTGTATGACAGGTATTTTCTCCCAGGTGTAGCTTATTTTTTCCCCACAAGATTTTAATGTCAATATAGTTAAATTTAGCAATCTTTTATTAAGACCCATGGTTTGTTGTTGTTTTTATACCTTGTTTGACAGATCCTCTACCAAGGTCTGAAAGACGTTCTTGCTTATTTTCTGCTAAATATTTAAAACTTTTCCATTAGATTATTAAATCTTTAAATGATGTGGGTTTGAATTCTGTGCATATGTGAGACAGAGATTTATTTTCATGCTTTCTTTTTCTTTATGGATAATGAGTTTTTCTATTTGTTTAGTTAGTCCATCGTTTCCTCAGACAACCCCCATAACACTGTATACATATACTAAAGTTTCATATATTTTTTTTTATTCACTCCTTATTTTATTGGTTTGTCTATTCATGTGCAAATATCACTGTCTTAAGTACTTTAGTTTTAGATTAAATCTTGATATATGATAGGGCAAGTCTTCTGTAAGAATGGTCTTTTATACTTAGAATTTTTGCTTTTTAATAATAACTTTAAAATAAACTTCCAATTCTGTATAAAATCCTATTGCTACTGTGGTTGGAATTGTCTTATATCTATAGATTATTTAAGGGAGGGTTGACCTCTTTATCCAATCAAATCTCCCTGTACATAAGAGTGTATGTCTTACTTTGCTTAGGTCCTCATTAATATATTTCAGTAAAATTTCATAATTTTCTGCATACGGGTATTCCAAATATTTATTAGACTCAAAAAGCCTTAAAAATGTAAAAAGATATGCTTTTTATGCTGACCTAGATTTGTGGAGTAATTTCAGTTACAAATATAGTACAATGAGAAGCTGGGATATCTTAATAGGTTCTCTCTTCATATTTTTTCATACACTCTCTGAGTATTGTTCATGTTTTTCCAGTTTGGAATCTCCATTCAGAGTTTTATCTACATTAATTATAACTCTTCCCAAACTTCTGTTGCATTTGCATTTTTAAATTTTTTTAAAGATTTTTATTTTTTCATGTAATCTCTACCCAAAATGTGGGGTCGAACTCAGAACCCAAGATCAAGAGGCACATCATTTACCAACTGAGTCAACTGGGCTCCCCATGTATTTTTAATTTTTAAGTTGAGAGTTACATGTCTCTCTAATTTCTTCAGTACTTTAAGTAATGTTTTTTCAACCTGGTGGTTATAGAAATTAGTAACTGTTTAATAAACCCTCCTATTCAAAGATTTTTTTCATGCAGTATTTTATCCATGTAACTATTACAGGCCTAGTAAAACTTATAAAACACTTTACTTAAATTGTTTTAAAATACTATCCTGTACTTAAAAAAAGCACTTATTCATTTAAATAAAAAGACAAAATAGGAAAAAAAACCTTAAACTCCCAATATCTAAGGATTCGCCATCATAATTTAAAATAATATTTAAATTGTTTATCTGTATATAGTATTTTATCTGAAGATTGGTATCATATTTATATGCTCCTTTGAGATATAATTTAAAAATATATTTCAAGCAAGTCATTAGTCATTGATTAGATGACCAATTATCTTCATATGAGTGTATCACAATTTATGCAACACATCGTCTATTGCCGGCTAGTCACATTATTCTAATATTATTATTTAATGATGTCTTTGATATTGATATGATATTATTGAATGTTTCTGTTTAGTTCCTCAATTTAAATTCTTAGTGGATTTACTGAGTCAAAATATGTCAATAATTTTGGATCATTTGCTCTAATTGCTAAACAATTAGTAAAAGTATGGTATAAACTTTCTGCTACTGAAGCACAGCATTTGAAGCAGGCTATCATTATTTCCAACAAAACATATTCTTAAATTTATCCATAAACTTCAGTTTCTCATATTTCTGACGCTGCCAGTTGAATCCATGTTTGTAGCCATTTGTCTTTATCAATCTGTTTTAATTATAATAGTTAAAAATTGAATTCTAAAACTGAATTCTTAAAATTTATACATTATTTTTGTTTATTTTTATTTTTATTATTATTTTGATCTTTTACTTTTCCAGATATTTTTTCCTATCTAAGAATATACTATTTTTTTTAGGAATATACTATATTTGTAAGATAGTTATATCTTTAAAATATCTTTCAATAATACTTATTCTTTACATTATTTCTGGATATTTCTTCAGAATTTTATTTTTAGATCCTTTTAATTTTTATTGCTTTTATTCAAGTGCTAATGTTATTATGTCAGCAAACAAATGGTTTTACATCTATATATTTAAATCGCTTTTTACTGAATTGACATTTTGTTTGAGCGGATCATTTTGAGTTTTCAGTATAGTCTAGTATCCACAAAAAATGATGATACTTTCATTTCCGTAGCTTATGCATCTTTGTGTCTTTTACAATTCTATTTATTAATATTTTCAGTATAATATTTTATAATATTTTTAGTGGGGTCAGCCTTGTTCTATTTTTAACTTTAACATGACTACTTCTGGTGTTGCATTTTTTTAAAGCTTCACAGTAGTTGTAACTTTAAGATGGTATTCATTATCATTTTATCAAGTATCCTCCAATTCTCAGTATTTAAGATGTTTGATCAGAAATAACTATTGACTTTTATAAAATAGCTTTTCAGAGACGACAGTAGTTCCTAATATCAGTTCTCTAACCCAGTAATAAAAACGTTGATTCTTTGGCACATCGGTTTTCAGAATAAAACTGATATATCTTGGCACTACTCTGTTTATGACTCTGTGAGTAAATGTAGGTCATAGAAATATGAGGTAAAAGGTGTGTGCAAAACATCCAGTACTCTCCCTTCCGGAGAGGGGCATGATGCATATTTTCCCAGTGCTGCCTGTCACCACGTGGAGTCGGGAAATAACTGATCCCCGGTCATGACCAAGGGTCTCATCTTAGGGACTCTGGAAGCACTTGTGGAACAGAGCTACAACTACAGCCCTGAGATGCTGGCATCTTGACTGTTATATGCAAAAGAAATGATTGTTTTTGCTCTTTTTGAGGAATATCTTTTACAATCAGCCATAGCCATATCCTACGAAAAGACTCTGGGACTTTCTTGAGGCGCCTGGGTGGTTCAGTCGTCAAGCCTCCATCTCTTAATTTCGGCTTAGGTCATGATCTCAGGGTCCTGGGATCAAGCTGAAGTTGGGTTCCACTCTCATCAGGGAGTCTACTTGAGGATTCTCTCTCTCCCTCTCCCTCTGCCCCTCCACACCTGTGCACCACGCTCTATCTCTCAAAAAAAAAAAAAAAAAGTCTATGTGGCTTTCTTAATTTTATATTCATTTATGATATAACAGATTTCTTAGATTCCTTCATATTAATGTGTTATTGGATTCTTGAATAAATATTTACAGGTGATGGTCTATATTCCTTTGCAAAATACTGTCTTCATATCTTATTTATCACTTATCAAGATTCTATATGGTAGGCATTATCTGTAGATTTTGTTAACGTATATAAGAAAGGTATAATATATGTTGTCAAATTTTAATAACCAAATGTGGCTAACACCAAGAAATAAGCCACATATTTTCTGCATTTTGAAAATGTATGAATACCCCGGTAATTATGTTCAATAAGTTTTGCAAGAATACAGCTTTTAAAATGTCTAGACACAACACTTTCTGTGGAGGTATTGTCTTGAAAAATTTTGTTTTGAATATATATATACACATTTTGAATATATATATACACACATTACATTTCATGTATATATATATATATACATATTACAACATTCATATGCTTTTACATGCATACATGTCTATTACATATATAAATACACATACATATATAGATAGATAGAGATATAGATACACACAACACTCATATTCTTTTTTGAGTGAGTTTTGATAACTTAAAATTTTCCTGGGATCAATAATTTATCAAAAAGTCATTTTGGGGCATCTACCTTCAGCTCAGGTCATGATCCAGGAATCCCCCTGATCCTGCTCTCTCTCTCTCTCTCACTCCTCACTCTCTCTCTCAAATAAATTAATAAAATAAAATAAATTTTAAAAAAAAGTCATTTTGGAGTCAATCATAGGTTTTAATATAATCATATTATAATCATTTTGTAAAATGTTATCATTTGGCAAAAAATACAGTACTACTTAGGGACAAATATATAAGTTTGCTACACAACAAAAAACAAACAGGAGAAAATAAAAGATTTAAAAAGGCTATCACCATTGAATCCAGGGATTATGATGATTCATTTTAAAATTCATTCTACTTTGTATAACCATATCAATATAGATTATGTATAGATACAGATATAGATATAATCTAGATACAGGTATAGATATATACAATTATTATTAAAAGAAAAAATTAATTAAGGATCAAAAGGATTGAGAACACATGACTCTGATCCCTGTTCTAGTTAACCAGGCATTCTTCCAAGAATTCTGTCCAATAAAGTACAATTTGTGATTTTAAACAATCATTAACACTCACTTCCCTAAATTATTAGATGTATGAGTTATATCTGCAACACTATTGTGCAACAAACTACCTCCAAATTTAGTGGTTTACAGGAAAAAGATTACGGTTCTCTTTTGTGTGTCTGAGGGCAGCCTTTAACTCTATTAGTCTAGGCTGGGATCAGCTGGGCTTAGCTCTGGCTGTGGGTTGGGTTCTGTTCCACAAGCCCCCTCATTTTATTTGAAACAAAGGCTACTTGAGACTTAGTTTTCTTATGGTGAAAGATACAAGGGCAAGAGACCTACCTAAGTCATGCAAAAATATTTACTGCCTCTGTTCTTAATATTTCAGCTACCACTTCTTTGACCAAAGCAAGTGACATGCCCAAGCTCAACATCCCTGGGATGGAGAGATATACCCAAACTTCTGTAACAGTAAGTACTGCTGAGCATTATGGTAAAAGAATGGATGTATAATTATATCACATGGAGGAAGTGAAGGTGGTGAACACTAATCCAAGCTGCTGCATTATTTACACTTGCATATTTTCTCCTAGTTTAACTTTATTTCATTGCTTTATTTCATTCTTCATTCTCATCTCACATGTCATTTACTTTTTTATTTCATTTTTTATTAACTTTGCAAAGATTTGAATTGGTATCTGTTTAAAATTATTGTATACTATATTATTATACTATTATTAATTATATCATTAATTATTAATTAATTATATTATTAATGATTTTCCTGTCATGTAAATAAATTTTTGAATTCAGTTTCATTAAATTTCTGTAAATGATTAGAATTACAATCATTTAAAAAATATTAACTAGAGGGGAGGGGGGTAGGGGATGGGTTAGCCTGGTGATGGGTATTAAAGAGGGCACGTATTGAATGGAGCACTGGGTGTTATATGCAAACAGTGAATCATGGAACACTACATCAAAAGCTAATGATGTAATGTATGGTGATTAACATAACATAATAAAATAAAATTTAAAAATATTAACTAAATTTTTCAATTCAATACTTACTTTTCATTATCACTAGTAATAAAAATATTGAAATCTTTCTAATTTCCTTTAATTACATCTTTTAAAAACTGCATTCCATATGTTTAGTAACTTCTGTAGGGTCATTTTCTACTGCCTATAATTTAAGTATGGACTTATTCCTGGGAGCAAGATTTATTACTTTAAGGTACGATTGAATTTGATTTCCATCTCTGACTTTCTTTTTGTCACCCTTTATGGCTGAAATGTAATGTAGTCAGTTTAGGCAAATCTCCTTCCACTGAGGATCAGTCTCATTTCTTTTTCCTTGGCTTGTTTCTTTCACAGGCTTACATTATGACAAGTCATGGGTTGATGGTATAGCTGGACTGATCATTGTCCTTTCTCCACATTAGATTAATAAGTGTTCACATCCTTATTTTGTCCATAGATTTTCTATTGCTAACAACCCTTCTGGGCACAGGGAAATTCTGTAAAACATCCCAAATTGTTTGGGTAGACATAGCACACAGCCATTTCTAATCTCAGCTGGAAATTCTGCTGTTGTGTCCTGATGTGAGAGTCTATTTTAGGGTGGATCTTGTTTTGATTTTTTGTTTATTAAACAATATACTATCAATTATTGTACTTTGGTGAAATCTTATAACTAACACAGTCTTTTCTCTGATGAGTTCATGGAAAAATGGTCTTATTATGAAGATGATATATGGGCTATTAAATATTTTATTGCATTTTATAATTAAAGTTCTAACAACAAAATAACTTTAATAATCGTGGATGCAATTATTTTAATAATAATATTCACGTTATTGATATTTTACATAATTTTTCTATCAAGTATTGAAAAATATCTTAATATCCTCTTCTGCTGTTTTGTTATGGTTATATTCTCTTAGGAATTTGGTTTTTTCTTTATATATTCAGATTAATGTTTTTAAGTGCTCAGAACAATTTTATCTTCATTGCATATTTTCAAAATGGTCTCTCTTCCTTAGGTTGAAGCCAAGGTAAGGTTTATTAGTGTCTAGCTTCAGGTATTCTAGTGTTAGTTGAAAAATTATACCCCAATGCTTATTTTGTTTATCAGCCTTAGCTATTGGTTGTGAAATGGATTTTTGTCATGATCTGTAAATCTCTACAAGGAATTGAGTGGAACACTAATAGATGATTCAGTGAAATGCTCAGATACCATTTAAACCTCAGACACCAGTATTTGAAAACACTCCCATTACTTGTCCACATCCACACTTACCAGTTAAGTTATGCTTCTTCAGTAAATGAAATCAATTATCCATTTATTTTCATCTTGATACTTGTGTTTAAACCTTGTCCCTACCCATGATAAAACAGTACTCCACAGTTCCATTAATTTGTTTTCCACAGTCTTTGGTGTAAGACACAGTGACATTTGTTTTTAATTATAAATATATTTAGATCAATTTTCCCTTCCTACATTTCTGTCTTCATTCTTACTAATACATTTTCTCCTACCAAGAACTCTGCTTTGTAGTTTAATAGATCTGATTTGTTTCAGAGAAATAGTGTTGTCTTTCCTTCAACAAAATATATTTATTAAAGTTTATCTAACAGACCCTTTTTAAGAGATGATGGCAGTTCATATTCCACATTAAGTATAAATAATTTAATAAAATGTGCTCTGGAATTACATATATGGGACCTATTAGTCCATCTATTCTGTCTATTTCATTTTAAGATAATAAAATTTATTTTATAATTATAATACAGTATTTTTCACTTAGGCTACTATAATTATTTACTATAAATACATAGTAAAATTAAAATCCTTACCACAATTTTCCTGATTTTCAGTATAGTGTTTAATGAACTAAGAAAATACTAAAGGCCTATTTTGACCTAAGTGCTTTCTCTCAGTGGGATACTCCCTTTTGTCAGTTGTTAACAAAGTTTTTGGTGTTAGTCAGGCTGCCTTGTAAATGCTCGGGGATAATTAAAACAAACCCACACACAAACAAAAAGCAAATGTCAATCTTAAATTGGTGACTTATGTTTCCCTGAAAGCAAAATGACTTAAGACTTCTTAAACTTGTCGGAATCTAGATGTTTTTCTAATATGCTAAACATGCATGTTAACTTACAAGAGTAAAGAATTAGTGAAGAGCAAGAAATTATTTTATACCTCACAATGGCATACATGTGACCTAAAATAATTAAAACAGATTGCACTGCACTTAATATAAAAGATGCATGTCATAGGAAATCTTTGAATTGGTGAATAAATTTACTTGGTAGTATAAGGAAAAGAAATGACTTAAAGAATTGTCCGGGAGTGACAGTCCTGGTTATATGTCTTCTATGATTTTGCAATAATATATTAGGAACTGGGCGCCTGGGTGGCTCAATTGGTTAACACCTGCCTTAGGCTCATGTCATGATCCTGGGGTCCTGGGGAGTCTGCTTCTCCCTCTTCCTCTGTGCATGCTCTCTCTCTCTCTGTTTCTCTCTCAAATAAATAAATATATTTTTTTAAAAAATAATATATTAGGAATTGGTATTTTGTTCAAAAAAGAGTAAATAGCAAAAGAACATAATAAAAAACAAAGCAAAATGAAAACAGTAACAAAAAACTATTTATGCAATAACTCATGAGAATTTTTCTTTAATGACCTGGGCTTTATCTCTCTCTCTGCCCTCTGTGTGCGCTTAGGCCAAGACTACAATCTAATAAGACTTCTTTTCCCCCACTGGATGAATCATACAAAAATAAAATCTTTAGTCTACTTGCATGGTGTTATCCTGAGATATGTGGTTTAACATCTAGAATGCATAGTCAGAAAAGAGATTATTACAACTCAACTGTCGCTACCACAGACATTAATATATTATATAATACAAAGTATAACCATTGATTAGCTTTTAGACTTGTGCTGTTTTTGGGTCAATGCCATTTAGTATGAATAGATTGACTTCTACTGGTTGACTTGTTCACCAATAGCTGATCAGAAAGTTGGATCACCAATGAGTCCATCTACTTGTTGCAATCTGTAGAGGCTCTGACCATCCATTGTTTGACAATTAATATTTGTGACTGTTAAAAAATGATCATGCTTGGGTTTGTTATTTAAGGGCTATTAAAGATGAGATAGGAGACTTATTTCTCAAAATGCAAAGTGGATTCATGACTGTGGTTTCGTGGAACTCTGTGTGCTCTTGGGCACTACTCTAGGAGTTGTTGGATAAGGTAGAACTCAAAGGATGTGGTTTATTGTCGCACTAGGGAGGCAAGATCTCAAGCATCAGAGCTCCATTCTTGGTAAAAATTTCTGTTTTCCATTGGTGATGCAGAGGCAATCAGAAGCCATAGGAAAAGAGACTGGGGGGACTTAGACAAGAAGAAGATTTCCAATGACAATGTTGCATCAGACATTAGAGATCCTTCCTCCATTTCCCAAGCAGAGATTTAAATATCCTAGATCTTCGCAGGTTCCTAGAGAGTCAAAAAGGATTTATTAGGGCCTGCGCTGCATTTTCCTGTCATTGCAGTCCTGTGGTCTCTGTGTTGAATATAAATTAATTAAACACAATTAAGAAATGCAATATTTGTTGCACAACTTAATCTGGGGGCTAAACGATGCCTCCTTCATTTATTTGGAATGTACTGAATTTTAGTCCTTTCAAAAACTATTTAGAAAACAACAAGAATGATTCTGATTCAAAGGCTCAGGGTGTGGAAACGAGGAAAGCACAATTAGGTAAAGAAAAAGATACAGGAGACCGTCCATAAAGACTTGTATCTTCTGAGCTGATGTGGGACGTTACGTCATTCCTGGGCAGTTCCTGGGTATGCTTCTCTCTCTCTAGGTTCACCACATGCCATATCCCTTTTCAGATTCAGTCTCTGTGTAGACGTCTCTACCTCTTTGCCACTTCGTCTTCCTTTTTATCCCATTCAAGATAGGTAGAGGATTGGTATAGTCAGTGAATTCTGTTTATATCCTGAAGTAATGGGGCATTTCCAGTTATAAATGAAAAGCCCTAAAGATTATCTCATCAATCTGAAAGATCTGCATATACCATGTGAAGGGGACTCATCCTTTTGCTGCAAGTACACCAACTCAACCTCTTTCACATCAAATTAAAGGACCTGGGCCTTTCAAGGCCATTTTCAATTGAGGTTAGAATGAAACAGTATATGAGGAAAGAGGGAACAAGAACAAAAATGAATGATACCTACATGTCTACTTAGGTTCCTTGTGTGGATGAAATTTTGGTAAGGATATGATATTTAGATAACCACTGAGGTAGGTACTTTCCTCTATCTTTAAGTTTAGGGGATTTGGAGTGCCATGACAGTATACTCTTAAATACCCACATTACAACTGCACATTTCCAAACTCACAGAATTTACAGGAAATAGTGTTACTTCTCCAAAGAACTCAGTAGCTCATACAAGTCATCAGTTCAACTGATTTGTTATTTAGCATGATTTAAAATTAGATGGAAAAAAAAAAAGCAGGGTAGGATTGTTTGCCTGTCCATGATTATATTGAATTTTGTGCATAAATCTACACATCTTTATGATGTGCGCATTCAAATAGATGTTTTTACTCAAAGAGGTTACTTTGATCTTACAGAATATACTGCATTTTAGACTTAATTTTTACAAAAATTCCAATACTATTTTAAAAATATTCCTCATGATCTATGTCAAGGCTTTGTCTTTTTTCAGAATAAGTTCTCAAAAATCAGATTTCCCTGATTAATTTTTACATGTTATGAATTATTCATCATTTATTCATTATGAACCAAATAGGCTGATATTACAGAACTCATAAAACAAGGTAGTAATGTAACACTAAATCAAAACCAGCCCGTTTAAAAGCAGAGCTACCTTGCTTTATTCTAGAGATGATGTCAACTGGTACTACAACATTTGTGTGAAGTCAAAAAGCAGATAGAAATTTACTATACTATTTTTCTTACTGTAGTTTATCATGTACTCCAAATATCACACTTCAAAATCCCCTGACCATACAGCTGTATATAAATAAGATAGCTCTCAAAGCCAGAAAAGTATTTGAAATAATTTTATAAGTTTTTTATGATTAGTTGAATTTCTTGTTCTTTGTGCTTCTCAAGTGAAAAATTGTACATCAGATGTTTTTATTGTTTGTTATACATAAGTAATTGATTTTAATGAATTTTAATGAGTACTGTCTCCTAGGTTAAAGGTGGTGTGAACTTCAATGGGCAAACGCAAACCTGGGAGAACTACACACACAGAATGGGACTGGGACTTGGAAAGCTGTTGCTTTTTTTTTTTTAAGATTTTATTTATTCTACTGTATGGAGCACTGGGTGTTATACGCAAACAATGAATCATGGGACACTACATCAAAAACTAATGATGTAATGTATAGTGATTAACATAACATAATAAAAAAGATATAACATAAAAAAACAGATTTTATTTATTTATTTATTTATTTGAGAGAGAGAGCAAGGGGAGGAGCAGAGGGAGAGGGACAAGCAGACTCTTCACAGGGCTCAATCATAGAACCCTGATATCAAACCTGAGCCAAATTCAAGAGTCCGACTGAGCCACCCAGGCACCCTGGGAAACTGTTCTTTTTAAGAAGATGAAATCTACACAATACAGACTTCATGACAGGGGAGAGGGGATAAACAGGGCCGTGAGGAATTTGAGACATACAACTTCTCAGAGAAAATACTTCATTGACATGAATATGCATGCAGACATAAATATTGGAATGTATTTATACCCTATCTCATTTCAAAGTAATTTGAGATTGCCTTAAAAATTGTATACTACAAAAATTATTCCAAAATTGATTAATAGCTAAATATTACTGAGCACTTACCAAATTCTAGGCATCAGTCTTTATGTCAAATAATTCATATAATTATCTCAAAACTCTAGGAGGCAAGTGGTTTTATTACAAAAACTTTACAGATCTGGAAACTAAGTCCTAGAGAATATATACAACTTGCCCAATATCCCTCAGATAAGCATGTTATCAGATAAGATATAAAATCAAGCATCTAGCCCAAAGATTGCTAAAATGAAAATAAGAACATAATTATAAAACATATTATTTTTTCTAATAATAAGAATTTGACAATAGTGAAGACATGAATACCCTCTATAACTATTATTTTGAAATTTGGATTAGTTTTCGGATTTGGGTTAGTTGTTTAATATCATGTCAGCTCTTCGGTGATTTTATTTTGATGATTTTTAAAATATTTTAAACCAAATATGTAAGTTATTTTCAGTACAAGTATTGGTCTCACTACTACTGTCCACCATTCTTAAAAAGGGGGTCTCAATATGTTCTTTCAGTGTATTCCACGAGGGACAGATCCCTGTTCTTTGACATTTATCATTGAAGAAGGAATTTTTGCCTTCCTCTTGTAAAGGAAAAGAAAGATTCCAGAATAGATGACATTCCACCTTTGCACAGCCAAAGTAGAAGAGATACCGGCTGGATACAAAGATTTACTTCAAATAATAGTTCTGAATTTCTTTCAACAGATGTCAAATAGGCAATATATCACTGTTTTTAAAACTACATCCCCTGGGTAGCTAAAAGGCTGCAGAACTTGCCCCTTTCTTTAGTTACAAAGTTCAGCTTTCATGTAGAATTCTATTTAAGATCAAACGGAAGAAAGGAATTTACTAATGAGAAAATTTAAATAGCTTTAAATCATCTTCCAAATTCTTTGAAGATGGTGATTGGAATGTCTCTTGCCTTGGATCTATTCCCAACTCCCAACTACAGTCCTCTCCTGAGCAAAGCAACTGCTGGTTCTTTTCAGCAACTGAGACTTGCAGTGTGAAAATGTGGTCATTGCTGCAGTGAGGTCTTTAAGAGTTTTTGCAGGTTCTCTCATCTCTGAACCATATAGGGCTTTAGGAGCTAGGGTTAGAACACTGAAAATGAATATCTGAACACAAAGCTTCTGGGAAGACCTTGGCTTGGAAGCCCCTGGACTTCATTGGAGGAGAGTGACATTTTCCCACTTTGGTGAATCTGGTCTCCTTGGCTCACAAGAAGCTGAGAGGAAGCAAATCAGATGGCATGAAGGTGTTCCTGCCATTGAGGAATAGAGCCTGAGAAAAAAGAAGTTTGCTCCTGGTATCTAGAGAAGTGATTAAGGATTAACTATTAATCTAAGGATTAAACCATTGTTGGAGAGATCATTGTAGTTCAAATCATTGCAGGACTTTTGCAACCTTAGCTACTAGAGCTGCTCTACTCAAGCCCAAAAGAAAAATAATGTATGTAAGTGCTCAAGAAAAACCAGAGTATTTACAAAATGCCACTAATGGTCACAGCAGATAAAATTTAGGGGGAAAATAACTAGGACATCACAGAGATTCAAGGACAGCACAAAAAGATGGTCTGCAACTAAAATATACACTCTATTTTTAAAAAGGATAAGTTTAATTGAAGGAGATGGTCACACTATTGATACCTGATTTTAAAGACTTGAAACAGCAAACATAACTTGTATCTCAAAGCACTAAAAGAAATATTGGTTACCACTAAATATGCAATATTTCCTTTCTCCTTAGTAATGTATATCTCATCTTATTTAAGGTGGTAAATATCCATTTTGAAGACTATTTCCCGCAGACTTCTATGTAGCTAGGTGTGGCCATGTGACTCACACCAGACGAGTGGAATGCATGCAGGATTTTGTGGGATAATTTCTGGAGTAGAAACATGATGACCAGAGCCTCAAAATACACTTTGACCTGTGAAGGTAAAAACTGACATTAGCATGATAGAAAAGGAGTCTGGGTCCCTCCATACCTCAGAGTCTCCATATCTGAACTGAACTACCTACCTTTGATCTTTGATGTGAAGGAGAAATGCATTCTATTTTATACAAGAAACTGTTATATAGCAGAAACCATTTGGAACTTATTTTTTTAAATATTTTATTTATTTATTTGACAGAGAGAGACACAGCGAGAGAGGGAACACAAGCAGGGGGAGTGGGAGGGAGAGAAGCAGGCCTCCCGCTGAGCAGGGAGCCCGATGTGGGGCTCGATCCCAGGACCCTGGGATCATGACCTAAGCCGAAGGCAGATGCTTAACAACTGAGCCACCCAGGAACTTATTTTGATGACAGTCATAAGAGAATTGTAACAGACTTAGAGGAAAATTTCAAAAGACATAGTGTGAAAAATCAATATTATAGGTGGAAAAAAATAGAAGACAGGAACATGCTTATAGGTTATAAAAAATACTTCAGCTTTGGGGTGCCGTGGTGACTCAGTTGGATGAGCGTCCGACTTTTTTTTTTTTTTAATTTTATTTATTTATTTGACAGAGAGATGGAGAGAGAGCACAAGTAGGCAGAGAGGCAGGCAGAGGGAGAGGGAGAAGCAGGCTCTCCGCTGAGCAGGGAGCCCGATGTGGGGCTTGATCCCAGGACCCTGGGATCATGACCAAAGGCAGCCGCTCAACCGACTAAGCCACCCAGGTGCCCCGAGCATCCAATTCTTAATTTCGGCTCAGGTCATGATCTTGAAGTCGGGGTTTGAGCCCCGCCTCAGGCTTCATGGTCACTGGGGAGTCTGCTTGAGATGTTCTCTCTCCTTCTCCCTCTGCGCCTCCCCCTGCTTGCACTCTCTCCTTCTCTCTCAATCTAAAATAAATAAAATAAATCATAAAAAGAAAAGATTACTCCAGCTTCAATATTGGTATTTTTTCTCTCCCCTTCCACTCTCTTCCCTCTTTGTTCTTTTTTCTCTTCTCTTCTCTCCTCCTTTCCTCCTCTCTCCCTTCCCTACATTCTCTCTCTCGGCTCCGTCATCAACCCAAGGCTTAATAAATTGTAGCTATACTTTATGGTTATAGGATACAAAACACAGCAACATATGCCATTTGGTGAGCCAAATTTTATATAAATATAGGATTTGCCCAGAGTGGGCTATAATTATGGGGTGGGATTCAGATGAGATTGAGGTCAAATAGATCTAGTAACAGAAGAATTTCAGAAAGACTAGAGATTTGTAAAAGCAATCCTTGCATCCCATTCTTCTTAATCACATTCCTGTGACACTTCCCTGAAGTTTTATTCATTCTAAAGAATGATCTTTTCTATGTAAAATCTTTTCCTTCTGCAAATTAATTTAACCATTTCATTATTTTCACTTTTGTTCTAACTCATAATTTACTTGTATTTTATAATTGAAATTTTTGTTGACACTTCTATCTTTCAATTAACTGTAGCTGATGATTAGGGCAATGCTGTTCCCATTACCTAGCATAGGATCTAGCATACAGTATATTCTTATCATACCTTCCTTTAACAAAATAAAAGGTGGTATCAGGAGGTTTGAAGCAAAATGTAGAGATGCATCCATGAAACTCCAGCTCTGGAACAGAACTCCAGGTTTTGAAGGGAATAGCAAAGATGGTAGGGCTCCACAGGGAAAGGACATAAATACAAGTCACAAAATATAATGTAGGGGTTTTTGCATGGAGAGAGTGTAGAAATCCAAAGTCTGAGAGTAAGTCTGATTACCTGCTGAATCATGTGAATGCAAAACTGGAGCTCTTTAGAACCCTTTTACAAAAGGGAAGTATGGATTTCAAAAGGTTCCAATGGGCTGAGCTATAAGTTCCCTCCTGGCAAGGAGGGAACACTGCATGTAACTGATTCTGAGAAGAAGTACTTAGAGATAGAAACAAAATCGTAGGATGCTAGGAGATAGAGATTCTCTCTGTTCCTACATTATATTGAGGATTTTAAATAAAAATAACACAATTTAAGCCTTAAAATCTGCAATATGTTTTTTTCCTGCAGTATATTTTAGTTCAAAGTGAATCAATAGTAAAACAGTATAAATTCTTTTTTTTAACACTCATCAAAATCATCACCTGTAAAACGAGCTTTTTTGTGTGACCAAGTACAGAAGACTTGGTCCATTTAAATCACTAAGAACTAGAAAGAAATACTGTTGTTAACCTTAATCAACGACATACCCATAAAAATTTTCTCAGCGTTCGTTGTGATATTGTCCAGTGTAATTGCTACATAGCTAGAGTAGCATAAAAGTAAAAGGAGATTTCAACAAATGAAAGAAAGAAAACCACAAGTCTAAAATGGTTAAATAGATAAGAATTCCATCTTAGTAATCATATTTATATTATTGAGTTTGTTAAAAATAAATATTTTTATATCTCAAAGTGTATGATTTAACATTTACTTGATATGAACTAAGTTTAAAATTAGTACCAGAGGGGCTCCTGGGTGGCATAGTTGGTTGACTGTCCGACTCTTGGTTTTAGCTCAGGTCCTGATCTCTGGGTCCTGAGATCGAGGCCCATGTCAGGCTCAGTGCTCAGCGTGGAGTCTGGTTGGGATTCTCTCTCCCTCTCACTCTCCCTCTGCCCCTCCCACTCATGCACTCTCTCTCTCTCTCTCTCAAATAAATAAGTACATCTTTAAATACATACATACATACATAAATACATAAATAAATACATAAGTAAAATTAGCAGAGATTTGAAAAATGGAAAGATTTTGTTACTACAGTAACATATTTAGTTAAAGCACCGTTGGGGGATAAATACTAAGTATCAAGACATTTGATAAAGTATAATTTACAAATTAAAACAATATGCAATTATGCAACCTAGAAGTCATGCTGTGTTTTATTTAAGAAAATATTAAAAATTGGTAAAAATGGTTTTATTTATTTATTCATTTATTTATTTTAAAGATTTTATTTATTTATTTGACAGAGAGAGACACAGTGAGAGAGGAACACAAGCAGGGGGAGTGGGAGAGGGAGAAGCAGGCTTCCCGCCGAGCAGGGAGCCCGACCCGGGGCTGGATCCCAGGACCCTGGGATCATGATCTGAACCCAAGGCAGATGCTTAATGACTGAGCCACCCAGGCGCCCCAGTAAAAATGGTTTTAAAGAGGGTGTGCAGTAGGTTTTGAAAAAAAGATTTGATAAGACTTTAGACTGGACCTGAGGCCAAACAGAATAAATTAATGAATGTTAGAATAATCATTTATCATTGGCAATTTTCACAACTAAAATAGTTTTTTTATTGCTATAAATTACTGATTCATATCATTCACTGAGACTTTTAGTGATATCCTTTGTAACTTTCTCTTTTACAGGTGAAGTGTAGAGACTGTATATATTTGCACAATATACAAGTGCTGATATTTCCTAGTGCCTGTATTTTAAGCTTCTTGTTAATGGAATGCAGTAAACGCATGGGTACCATCATATGAGTGTCCCTTATAGGTGTCTTACTCAGTTCCACTCTCCTTCGCATTTCCATCCAGAATAACAGAGGGAATTCAACTAGTAGGTAGAATTGGATCTAAAATGTATTAAACATGTTGCAGACTTTGTCTTCCTTTCTGTCATTACCACACTTCTTCAACTAGTTTGAAATAGATGACATATTTTTCTTTATTTTTGGCATTATCTATATATATGTTTTTTTCTTTCACTCTTCTTCACCTCCTCTCACCCATTAAAAAAATATCACATCATGGCAAGCTTTTCTATAATTATTATTTTTTAACATAATAACAAAACATCACTTTTATTATCTCTTAGCTTGTGTATATTTAAAATATCTACTTTTTTATTAATGAACTGCACTAATGATCAGGGAGTAGCATAAAGATTACGCGTTGAAGTACACGTATCTATGTGATGTGTGCAAATAGACCTTGTGTTCTTAATCATTGAACTGAACGACATTCATTTACTGCAAGGGACAGTTGTTTCCTCATGTCCCTACTCAGATTTTAAATCAATAGATAAGATTCCTTGTCAGTGATATGTGGTCAGGAATGGTGATGGATGGTACCAATGACAATTTGGGGATTTTTCATTCAGTCTCTAAAAGAATCAGAGTAGACAGAAACTTGTTGAAACAACATTTACAATTTTAAGGATGACTCTGGCTGAGACCACAGAGTGCAATAAGAGCCATTTTGCATTTTATTCAGTGAAGGTTACACTCCTAAAATATAGTTTAATCCCTCTTAAAAATAGAGGCATAAATAACTGATTAGATCAATGGGCAACATTTTGAGAGTTTTGATAAACCAAAGCAAATCCTCCTTTCTCTGAGGGACTCATATACTAGATTGATAGAGTTTGCATCAAAATAAGTATGGGAAGTGTTTAATTCCATCTGATAAATGTTGAAGCAAATTAGAATTGATTAGAAGATAAACAGTGTATTATAGACACACTTCGTCTTCTTGCTTAGTCTCAAGCTTAAATTTTCTTTATTACTCTATTAGAACGTATTACTTACACACTGCTTTGAAGAAATGGTCATTGCAGATCGACACTAAAAACTCTAGATTTTGTATTTGATATATTTATTTATATTTTCCTTTTTTTCATTGAAGCTTAGGAACACATACACAAATTTGATTGATGAATATAATTCAAACCCAAAGGAGTTTAATGTCACATCACAAAGGAAGGTAAAAGGAAAAGAACATTATGGAGATAGACCTTCCTCTTCTGATAAATGTTGAAATAACTTTGAAAACCCAAATGATAAATCCTCAAAAGAAATTTATTATTATGGTAGTAAATATTAATATATTCATTTTTCAAACTCACTTTTCACAAAATTTTCACTCCCTCTTATTATAAGCACAAGATTATTTTTACAAGTTTATGTACTTGACAGATAAATACATCCCCTAGTACAAAGCATTGTTTCCAACTGTGTGAGCTGGATGTAAGAAGAGGGCTCAGTTATGAAATAAGTTTGAGAATGCTGGTTTTCTGTTCTACCAAAGTTCTCAAAATGTTTAATATGCTAATTTTAATTTTAATCTCAAAAAATGAAAAAGGAATTCAATGTGTCATAAAATTTACTTGGCAAAAGACATTTCACTGAATATTGTTGTGTGAATGAACTTGAAAAAAATGATAGAACTTTGAGTTCAGTGTAATAAATACAAGGCTTTTAGTTTTAATTTTAAATACTCTTTAATATTACTTATATTTTTAGATGTCAAGTTCAAATGTTATTGTAAAAATATGAAAAAGTATAATTTAGAAAAATAATTCCATATCATACCACTTAAGAAAAAGTGACAAACTTAGGTTTTATTTTTGTCATTATATATACCCAAACTAACATCCACAAACACATTTAAATATTAAAATATTCATAATTGTAAGTATTTTATATATATATATGAATATTGACTAGTTTTGTAACCTGCTTTCTTACTGTAATTTCTTTAGGGATTACCTCAAGAAAATATTCATTTTATAGCTTATATACAATAAAATAATGAAGATTAAAATATAAATAAAATTCATCAGGCAAATGTGAACAAAAATAATTCAATGATCATACTATCAACACCAGTCAGAGTAATATCAGTGACTAAATACCATATGATTTCACTCATATGTGTAATTTAAGAAACAAAAAGATGAACATAAGGGAAGGAAAAAAATCGAGAGAGAGAGAGAGAGAGAGAGGCAAACCCAGACTCTTAACTATAGAGAACAAACTGAGGGTTGCCGGAGGGGAGGAGAGTGGGGGATGGGCTAAATGGGTGATGGGCATTAAGGAGAGCCCTTGTCGTGATGAGCACTGGGTGTTATATGTAACCAAAAAATCACTAAATCCTACCCCTGGAACCAATATTACACTATATGTTAACTAACTAGAATTTAAATAAAAACTTGAAACATAAATCAGTAAATAAAAGCTTCTTCCAGAATAGCCTCAAATTGGAAATAATACAAATGTCCATCAGCTTGTGAAAGGATGAATAGGATGAAATACAATTTAGGAATAGAAAAATAAACTTGTATGTGTAATAATTCAGACAAATCTCAAAAGCATTATGCTAAGTAAAAGAAGCCAGCAACAACAGATGTCATCCTATTTATATGAAATTCTGGAAGAGACAAAATTATTGTGACAAAAAGCGTATTTGTGAGTGTTGATAGGAAAGGATTGACTGAAAAGGGTCAATCCCTTTATAGGGGAGGTGTTATACATATTCTATATTATGATTGTGGTAGTTTTTATATGACTGTGGACATTTGTCAGAAGTCATAAACTTGTTTACTTAAAATTGATAAATTTAATTTTACGTAAATTTACCTCAATAGTGATGTTCCGTATAAAAAAAATTATTTCTTTCACATATAGCATTCCTTAGCAGCTCATCCCCTATTTCCTGATCTCCTACTGTGCCGCAGAGTTCTGTTATCCTATTTATATTTGCTCTAGTCTTTTGAAAAAATGTTTATTGGTCCCCACTATGTTGTCATTTTAAGGGAAGAAAAATATTTCATCCACCTTTCTATGTTTAGAAAGTTTCCTGGCAATAAATAGTCACATAACATTTAGGAGAATAAGTAACTCAGAGAAGGAAGTCTCTGATGGCATATGATGTTATGCTTATGGAAATGACTGATTGAAATTCCAGGGGAGTGTTAGAGAACTCATAAGACGTTACTGACAGAGCGGGTCACACTAGTTAGGTGTGTGGTCAAATACTTATACTACAGAATTGTGAAAACCCATCTCTAAATTTGCTACATTAATACAATTTTTAAGTATAGTCTATTTGAGTATATTTATGATTGAAAGGAAACGTACAAAACTTTTTTTTAACTCCTTGTGAAAATATCCTATAGCCTCTATAACAACAAGACATGGCACTTTATTAAATTGTTTTAGGGGCGCCTGGGTGGCTCAGTTGGTTAAGCGACTGCCTTCGGCTCAGGTCATGATCCTGGAGTCCCGGGATCGTCCCGCATCGGGCTCCCTGTTCAGCAGGGAGTCTGCTTCTCCCTCTGACCCTCCTCCCTCTCATGCTCTCTGTCTCTCATTCTCTCTCTCTCAAATAAATAAATAAATAAAATCTTCAAAAAAAAAAAAACAAAATAAATTGTTTTAAAAGCAATCTTTAAAAATCAAGAAAATTTTTAAAAATCTTAAACCAAATGCAACTGTTTATGCAGTGATGTCAATTGCTTGATATCTCTAAATTATCTCTCCTCAGGCCCAGGATGTAATCTTCTTAAGTCCAAGGGTTAAAACATTTGCTTCTAGTTTGTTTCTGTTTCAGTGTGAAGGGTAATTATTTTTCTACTGTCTCACACATATGAATGCCAATCAAACATGGATCATGTATGTCTTTAGTTTTGATCAAGGGTAACCTTGAAAATTAACTTTGCTTTATTAGAAGAACAACATGCATAGTATTAACAAATATGTTAATGAATGTTTTTTTTGTGAGCACAGTATAAACAATTACAGCTAAGCTATGTTAATCATGTAAAATTGTATACAATTATTTAAATAAACACATACATGCATGTGTATATATGTGTATAGATATGTGTATGTATATATGTGTATTTATCTATATATCATAATTATAGGTAATAATAATTTTAACCTAAACTTATTAGGCACATGTAATATGCCAGATGTGTTGTGTGCCTTAAAGGTACAGCAAGGGAATATTTTTAAATAGTATTTAAATTATTTTTCATTGTGGGTAATTTTTCCTCCATTTCAGTAACTTTTTGTTGTTAAGATGAGACCATAAACCTGAAGCTTATTCCCATGGGGACTGGAAAGAAGTATGATATTCCGAATAAAAAATGTCTTTCTTTGGTTTTGCTTCCTACATACAATATCTTTAACCCTAGTAAGATAATAGTCTTGTAATTTCAGAAGGAGAGAGAAGGAATAATGTTTTCATGAGATTCCTCAGATTTTAAATATTTTTTTCAGATTTTAAATATTAAGAACTAGAACATAAAGGAAAGATCAATGTATCCCATAACATGGGAGAGCTAAAAAATGTCATGCAAATTTCTGCCTCATTGGAACAGTTCTGGGGGAAAGAAACAAGGGAACAAGATGCAGAATGACCAAAAGTTAGACTCATAGGTTTTGCTACCCCTTACGTTACAAGTTAAGAATATATGGTAGAGGGGCGCCTGGGTGGCTCAGTTGGTTAAACATCTGCCTTTGGCTGTCATGAACACACAGGGTTCCTGGACTGAGCCCCATGTTGCACTCCCTGCTCAGTGAGGAGTCTGCTTCTCCCTCTCCCTCTGCCCCTCACCCTGGCTCATGCTGGCTCTCTCATTCTCTCTCTGTCAAATAAATAAATAAAAGCTTTTAAAAAAATAATATATGGTAGAAATATCCAGATAGATCTCTGGGGTTTGGTAGTAAATTTCAATGTCTTGAAAGTTTGCAAGGTTCTCAAAAAATGCTCATAGTATTGTCTTAAATCTAACATGATATGTTTATGTAGAGTATCAATGGCTATGGAAGGTACTAAGTAGATGGGCCTAGCTAAAACCTTATTAGGTTACACATTCTCAGGGTAGAAAAAATGGCAAAATGTTTTTTTTTTTTTTTCCCCCCCCCAGGGACCTCAAGGGCAGAGAATTAGTATATCAAAAGAGCCAAGAATTTGGAAGGAAGTGACTGCAGAATACAGGGATCTCCCAACTGGAGTCAATTGCAGGTACATGGTAATAAACAACACAGTCTGGCCCAAAATGTAAAAGGCCTCGTAGGACTTGGCACCAAACAGCATATAAAATGCAGGATGCCCAGCTACCCACTTGGCCAAGATCTACCAGAATGAAGAAAAAAAGGAAAAGCAAACAAAGAAACAAAAACAGAGGCCAAAGAATGCAGGCCAAGGAGAATTAAACACTTGAATCAGCGTTCAGTGGCTCAGTACCACTCAGCCAATACCCATGTGGAAGTGAAAACTTCTCCTCTGTCCTGCCATTGAAGAAAGAGAGACAGGGCAGAGCTCTTGAAAGGAGGAAGCCTCCAAAGAAGACTTTGTTTTAAGCAACAGTTACATTTAATTAGAAGGAAGAAAACGTTTCTGCCATTAGGAATATAGAAGTCTGAGACCAAGAGAGTTTCAGGAAATAAAAGTTTTGCCTCATCTTATTTCTGAATGTATGCCTATTAAATAAAATCATTGCAATAAGCTCGGCAAGTGAACATCATCATCCTCCCGTTCTTGATAAAACAGACAGCGGAAGTTCAGACAGGTCTACTGTCTCCTAAAGCATCCGGGCGAAGTGAGAAGCAATGACAAGATTCAAAATCATTTCTGCCAGGCTCTGAATCATACACGCTTTGGCTGCACCACAGTGTCTTCCTCTCCACACAGAGGATATAATTAGTGGCTACGCTAACATTCTGTGATCTTTCCACTCTGTGGAAATATCTGACAGAATCTTTGCAGCAAAATTATTGTAAAAAGATTATTTCTGCCTTCTTCCATTAAGCCTTGGGCTATGTGGCTTGGGATTCAAATGATCATGCAAAGACAAGAATGCCTTGCATAGTTGGGAATTGTATTTTGCTGCTAAGATTTAGTTTTTGAAGATCTGAGTCTATTTATTAAGTCTTTGACTTCCTGGGGGGATAAACTTTGCATAACTCCTCTGAGACTTAGGTTGCTTTTTTGCTTTTTGTTGTTTTAATCTGCAAAAAGAAGATGACCTGTCTGTTCTATAGTCATTACATGAAATAATGAACATTACTTAGAATAATGTATGTAAAAGAGTTTTTTGTGTGGCGTATATATATATACATATATATATATAGTGTATTATGTATTTATATATATTTATATAGATTTGTATAAATATATATACACTTGTATAATTTTATGTGTGTATATATTATATATATTATATATTTATATATAAATACATATATTACAATAACTCAAACTTATTTTGTGGAGTTGATCAAGCTAAATAGGACTAAGTATAAATACTGGAATATACTGAAAAGATAAATATTTTATGAAAATTATTTGAAGATACATTTCACTTATAGAAATCAGTAAATGTTTATGGAAATACTAAGAATAACTGGAAACCATTAAGTTCCATAATATTAAAAGATAAATTACATGAGCTAGCCCTGGTATATAATTAATGCACACTAATTTATATTCGTATTATACAATAGTTAAAATCAGTATCATAAGTAACAAAAATTCTATGTATATAGAACTTATTACAGAGGACAGATTTCAAGTTTAACTAGGTTGGGAAAAAGCCTTATAAAATGTAACCTAAATATATATATATATATATATATATATATATATGCACATATATATTTATATATATAAATAATATATTTATTTTATATTAAAATAATAAATATATATTATATATTGTATATTTATATTATATAATATGTATTTTTATATATCATATATAATTTTTATATATAATATATAATCCTAGGGTCCTGGGATCAAGTCCCACATTGGGCTTCCTATATAATATATATTATAATATATATTGTTATATATATGTTAAATATATGTTATATATTTATATATATTATATAAATATGTATACATATATATGCACACACACTTTCTCTCTTTAGGCCTTATTGAAAATCATATTCCAGTAAAACCTGTAGAACAATTTATTAGCTTTCTGAATGACATTTAGACTAGTTCTAAGAACACTGTGAAAGTCTATTAATAAAATAGGTAAATGCTACTTAAAGCTGAAAGTTAGAGTAAATGATCACTAGGGTTTTTGGTAAGCCCTTTTATTACATTGTTTCTGTGCATTGCTTTTTTTTATTTAAAGAAGAGTATAGGGCGCCTGGGTGGCTCAGTCGTTAAGCGTCTGCCTTCGGCTCAGGTCATGATCCCAGGGTCCTGGGATCGAGTCCCACATCGGGCTCCCTGCTCTGCGGGAAGCCTGCTTCTCCCTCTCCCACTCCCCCTGCTTGTGTTCCCTCTCTCGCTGTGTCTCTCTCTGTCAAATAAATAAATAAAATCTTAAAAAAAAAAAAAAATAAAAAAAATAAAGAAGAGTATAAAATCTTTGAAGATGCATATAACCAATGTATTTTCAAATAGTGAAATTATTTTCTACATAAGTATAGATTGAAACTCAAATATCTTTAAAGATTTCTTTATTTGTGAGGAGCCAGACATGGAGCTCAATCTCAGGACTCTGAGATCACTACCTGAACCAAAACCAAGAGTCAGATGCTTAACTGACTGAGCTACCCAGTAGCTTAAACTCAAATATCTTCAAATTGAATGTTTGAATTCAGAATTTGCCTAAAATACAACTCAAATATCTTCAAATTGAATGTTTGAATTCAGAATTTGCCTAAAATACAACTAAAAAGTATAGTTTTGCTTTTATGCGCTATCATTCCAGAGTCTACCACAGTTCTAGACAAAGGCTCAATGAGTCTTTTCGTGTGTGAACAAATGAACAAATAATTGAGCAACCTTTAGGTATTTCTTATTTTAAAATATTTTCCAACAAACATTTTTCTTTAAGGTCATATTCTTATTCCTATTAGAGATGTGATTAAGTACCTTATTTGAGAGTAAAAAAACATAGATAGAGGGTAGGTTTCATGCTCTGGAAAAATAATAGATGTTCAAATTTTGATTATTACTTTCCTATGTTTTCTCCAGCCTCGCCTGCTTTATCCTTACAGATTATTTTTGTAACCTCCTTTTCTCATGTTGGAGAGGAAAAGTTCTTTACCCTGTGAGATTTTTCTAGCTGGTCTAAGAATTAAATTGAGATGGGGCACCTGGGTGGCTCAGTCGGTTAAGTGTCTGACTCTTGGTTTTGGCTCAGGTCATGATCGTGGGGTCCTGGGATCGAGTCCCTCACTGGGCTTCCTGCTCAGCGGGAAATCTGCTTCTCCCTTTACCCTTCCCTCCTGCTTGAGATCTCCTTCTCTCTCTCTCTCTCTCACTCTCTCTCTCAAATAAATAAAATCTCAAAAAAAAAAAAAAAGAATTAAATTGACATGGGAAAGATTAACAGGAAAAAAAATCCAAAGTTTAATTACATACATACCAAGGCCCAATAACAAAATTAAGACCTTGAGTCCTTAAGAAATGAGCAAGACAGGCAGTGTTTGTACTTTTTGGACAAAGAAACATAAATCTGTGAGTATTTGACAGGACAAAGAAAGCTCCTTATGTTCAGGAGCTTCAATTAGTAATGAATTCTAAACAGATTTATTTGGGTTTGGGTAGTAAATTAGTAAAAATAACAAGATGTGTTTAACTGGGGTTCTTAGGCCCTAAATTTCCTATCTCTGATGATAAGGATGCCTCTCTTTCTCCTCATGCAGGGATGGTGCCTTTCATATGGGAGATTTATTTCCTGTTTTCTGGAGACAAAGCATGTGTGTGGGAGGGAGATCATATTGTTGTTCTTGCACTGCCTATTTAACTCAGAATAATCAGTATGCCAAAGTGGCCTGCCCTAGGCTCCCACACTCACATGGCTCCTTAAGAATGCCAAAATTTTGAGATATATATGTAGGTTAATAAGCATAATTTGAAAAGCCAAGCATAAACAAAGTTCTGTAGACCTCTTTTCTTCTTAACATTTAAATAAGATTATCAATCTATCATTTATCTATCTATCTATCATCATGGAAATATTGACTAAGAATGGGTGGAATAAACATTAATTTAACTCATACTACTTGACTAAACTCTGATTAGTGCTGGGATACAAGGATGAAAGTCATGGTACTTGACTGAAAGATTTTTATGATCATATAGTTAAGTGTGTCAGTTATGATGCTAGAAAGAAAAAAGACAGCACTCAAACAGGGTAATTGAGGAAAGATAATGAAGCTTTTCTTCAAAAAGATGTGTGCGGCTCTAAAGGAAAACAAAATGAATGATTTGCAATAGTAGGGCGTCTGCTAACCCTAGCACTGGAGGACTGAACAACTGGACAAAACGGTTACTGAAATCTAGATAGAATTCTAACTGTTCAACAGAACCAAGGTCTTCAGCAGAGAAACATAGAAATTGCAAATCTGTGACCTACCTAAGAATAAGGGTATTCTTATCATATCTCCCCTTTCCTAGGGGAAAATATCATAATATGCTCTTTTGAACCTCTGATTTCCCGTGTGCCTCCATTAGCTGAACCAAATCAGAAGACAAAGAGCAAGGGAGCCCTAGTAGTGCAGCTTAGAGAAATGAGCTCTCCTTGGTGCACTACAGAGTGGAGGAGGTGAAAGAGCCAGTTTGGAGGGATCCATGGGCAATATCCAATGAAATAAGGAAACAAAGAATTATAAATTCTATGTGGTACATTTTATAATAGAGATATGGAAATGACAGAGATTTGATACAAAAGAGAGTGTATCAGTTCTTTTTTTAAATATTTATTTTTTTAAGATTTATTTTTTTAAGAGAGAGAGAGAGTGAGCATGAGTGGGAGGGGCAGAGGAAGAAGGAGAGAGAATCTTAAGCAGACTTCCTCACTGAGCAAGGAGCTCAACACAGGGCTCAAGCCCACGACCCTAAGGCCATGATCTAAGCCAAAACCAAGGGTCAGACGCTTAACCGACTGAGCCACCCAGGCGCTCCTGTATCATTCTTATAATGAGATTCAGGGCAAACTTTATGCTTGAAGTGATATATCCATGGCCCTACATATCATGGTTGAGGAATATTGAGGATATGTTCTGAACAAGACAAATGGAAGGTACATTTGTAAGGCCTTTATGAGTTCTAATATTTGAGAAGCTAACTGATCATGACACCACCTTTGAATAAACTCTCAGTATCTGTGCCTAGTATTCTCACCATTACATAACTACTATTCCCTGGAACAAATGAATTTATCTTCCAACTCATTTTCTGAACGACGTAGGTAAATCGGTTTCATAATTTTCATATTTTATTCAACAATAAATATTTGCTCAATACTGCTGTTTTGGGGAACCATGTGCATGTATGCAACATAAGGATGGAAAATAAATTTAGCTTGCCCTCATAGAGTTCAAATTTTCTCTGGCTTCTTTCCCATAATTTCTCATTCTTGAAGTAAAGGAATGGCTGAAAAATTCACAAATGCATTTAAACCATGATATGTTGGCAGTTTTAAATGAGCACGATGAATCGCATTTGCTTTAGGCTATGTGCAGTACTCAAGGCATTTTCATGGTGATTGTCTTGAGATGAACTTACTGTGATTATATCAAAAACTCTCAGCACAAAAATATGATGGTGGGAATGAGAGATCTGAGAATTTCTTTCCTCTACTCATTTACCACTCAGTAAGAGAAAGGAGTATCAGAAAATGGCATATATATTCATATTTCTTTTCTCAAATTTATCATTTCCAGACAGAGAAAATTTGGCAAGTATGTGTCTGATTATCCATATTATTGCACTTTTGGTTTAAATTTCAGGTGCCTGATGCTTTAAATTCTTCCTTTAAAAATATTTTTATTTGTGTATGCTTGACATACCATGTTATGTTAGTTTCAAGTGTATGACATAGTTCCAAGTCCACTTTTAGAACATTTTTTTCCTTAAAATTTTGTTGAGGATTTATCTGTTTTGGCAAACAAGCATGTACTCTAATGTTGATTGAACACTATAAACAAACTACATGAAATGTTAGCATAAAAATGAGATTTACAGTTGTCTTACAAAAATACTATGATGGATATTCTTTTTAATCCATTTTTTAATCCACTTGCCTTAAATATGAAGGTGCAATATATCCTTTCATGCACACCTTACATAATTTACAGTGATATTGTTCCAGATTTCTCTATCACAATAAGACAAGATTCATAATGATACAAATATAAGGAATATCATAAAGTTTTCATTTACTAAGAATTGACATATGTAAAATGAATATATCAGAAATGGACTCAATTAGTGCATAGTCATTGTTTCCGATACTGCTACCAAGAGTTTAGTAATGCTGGGTCTTTCTTTGCATTATTCTTCAGAGGCTAAATGTTTGTATTTCTTCTGTTAAAAAAAATGCTAAAGAGAGATGTGGCTGTAAAACTTAAATAATATACCCAGAACTCTTACAGTGTTTCTTTTCAAAGTTCAAGCTTAAGTATAATTTAAAAGCTGTTTTATTTGTAACTTTAATTTAGGAAATATGTATGATGATCTACACTTACATATTTTCTTTTTCTAATTGCCCAAGTAAACCATTAATACATTACCATGGCTAAAATCAAAATAATAAAGAACTACAAAGAATGTAGCATAGAAGTCATCTTTTACTCTCCTTTTCAGAATTGCTGTCATTTATCATCTGTCTGGTGTGTGTGTCTCCCTCTATTTCTTTTCCACATATATTTAAATGTACGTGTATGTTTCTGTGCATACTATTTATTCCCCTTTATTAAAGAAAATGTGTAATTTAATATCAATCTATGACTTGTTTTTTTCTAACAATAACTTCTGAAATCAATAACCTCTGAAACAGCAACCTCTCCCAAAACCTCATCTCATACCTTTCTATGCACACTTAATATAAATTCTAATATTAATAGATTAGTATATTTATATGCATTGAATGGCACCACTATTAGTACACCTGTAGATTGTTTAAAGTTTTAAATGACACGTGTGCACACTCAATTAAAATTTTTGCTGGCAAATTAATATGAGACAATGAGGTGATATGCAGTTTAAATGTATCATTACTTAAAGATAAAAAGGGCTGCGCAAAGCTAATTGTCTAAGTTTTTGTTTTTATGTTTGTGTTTTATCTTGCTTTGCTGTCCATATTAATCTAAGTAGTGATTTCCAAAATTTTCTAAGAAAGACTTCATTGTTTTGAGTAAAATGATAGGGGAAATTAAGTTTTCAAATTACCTAAGAAACAGGAAAAAGAATGTGTGTATGTATGTGTGAGTATATAAGTAATTAAATGAATAGCTAAGACTGAGACTCTGTGAAAAGATGTAGTACTGCCATGAATTCCCTTGACTTTAAGCTATAACTGAAGAGAGGAAGAAAAGACACTAAAAACAGTTTTGTGTTATTGGTAATGTTGTCAGGAATGGTCCTTTATTACAGAATTCAACTATCTTCCACTGGTTATCATCCATACCACCAAGAGTTGAGTTCTGTCTAAAGGACTAAAGCTTTACACAATTCTAAGATGGCTTGTAATCTCCAATATGACTTCTGTGAGAACAGTATTTTTGTAAAGCTGGGAGTAAAACCACTTACGGCATAGATCACCTGGGATTCTGACCTGTTGACGCCCTCCCACAGCGTCATCAGGACCTCGTGGTGACACAATAAAACTGGGATACTATTGGCAGCCGATTAAACCAATTAGACATTGGGGCACCTGGGTGGCTCAGTTGGTTAAGCCTCAGACTCTTGATTTTGTCTCAGATCATGATCTCAGGATTGTGAGATCAAGCCCTGTGTTGGTTCCGTGCTGGGCATGGAGCCTGCTTAAGATTCTCGCTCTCTTTCTTCCTCTGCCCCTCCCCATCTTCTCTCCTTCTCTCTTAAAACAAAAACCAAAAACAAACAAAAAAACCAATTAGACATTTACGGGTAATGTCAATGTAACCCCTTAATTTTGCTTTGAGGCTTCTATTTTTGGATTAAATCTTGTAACATACAGGGAGAAGAAGAAACTATCTCAAGGCCTAGACTCTCAAATATACTGTGGAGGCAAATTTACAGATGATTCCTCCTTTTAAATCAAGATTACAAATGAAGAAAGTCATTCTCTCATTCATATACCAAATAGTTTTATAATGCCCAATACTCATAAGTTAGTCCAATAAGCACTGTGATTACCCAAGGCAACAGAAACAACAAATACAAAATGCAGATTTATTTATTTTAGAGAGAGAGAGAGAGGGAGAGGGAGCCATGGGGGAGGGGCAGAGGGAGAAGGAGAGAGGGAATCTCAAGCAGACTCCATGCTGAGCGCAGAGTCAGATGGGGGGTTCCATCTCGGGACCCTGAGATCATGATCTGAGCCAAAACCAAGAGTCAGACAACCTACTCTGTCACCCAGGCACCTATGCAAAGTGCACGAATTTTGAGAGAGTACAGCACATTATAGATATCAAAGGCACTTTGGTATTTCTGGAGTGAAGTGTGGGGATGAGATTGAAGGTGTAGTCAGGGCCAGTCTGGTAATATGTCAGAGTTTGGACTTCATTCTGAACAATGAAACCACTGAAGTTTTATGCAGGAGAAAAATCATGCTTCTCCCTAGAAAGGGAGTGGATTTTAAGTAGAACAAGAGCTACAGGTAAGTCAAGTTCGGGAGTTACTACAGAAATTCAGTAAAACTTGATAGTAGGGGGCTCCTGGCTGTCTCAGTCAGTAGGGTGTACAACTCTTGATCTTGAGGTTGTGAGTTCCAGCCTCATACTGGGTGTAGAGATTACTCAAAATATAAAAATGAAAATAAAAATAAAAAACTTGACAGTAACATTAACTCATGTGTTTTTCAGGAAAATGCAGAAAAAAGGTTGGGGTTGAGACAGGTTAGCAAGGACAGATGTATTTCATTTAATTTTTGATATTTAGACAAGATTTAAGTGTGTAAGTGGTTCTCTTTGTAAAATACATTCTCTTTTCAAACCCTAAAAGTGTTTTCTAACTATTGGAATTACTATGGGTCCTGGGAGTTGCAATTTAATTTGTATTGTTCTTGATCTATCTAGAAAACAAGTCAAAAATAATTTTCTTATCTAGGAAAAGAGTAAAGTTTCTTAAATATATATTACTGCATCTCCTCTACTTGAAAATTCCAAATGCTGTATTATTGTGCCTCTTTTGAGAGAAATGTATTGCGGCTAGCATTTCGATTTTTAGATTCCAGTTGCATGTTGGAACTCAAATTACAGCAGAAAATAATGAGTTGAATCAACTGAGGGCAGCATTTAAAGTTCACAAACTTCATCTCTTATAAGAAGAGAATATTTACTTACACCATCTTTGCCATGTGGTCAAGATTAACAAGACATTGGTTCAAAGATGCTAGTCAAACAAAAGTTGTTTTCTTAAATGATGATAATTGTACTGGTCAAGACTACTAGCTTTTCCTTTACTTGAAGAAACTTTTGTTGTTGTTAAGATTGCTTAATTAGTTTATTTAGTAATATTTAAATTCGGGCTAATGAAATACAGTCTGAATTTTTGTAGCAGTGTGAAATAAGTTTCTTTAGAAAACCCAGTGGCAGTAAATACATGGAAATATAGTATTTTTTGTTCTTGAAATATGTAAATCAATGCAATGTGAAGAAATGTTATCGTTGTAAGATAATCAGGATTTATTTCCAATATGTGTCCTGGGACCAGCTATTACTAAAATCATATTGCAGGGCTAAAGCCTTATGAAATTGTTAATAATGTTTAGAGCTTGAATTAGAAAGATTATAACTCAGGCATATTAAAAACATTTCCAGATACCAACTTTCTTCTTAAATTTTTTAATTCTTTCCAATAAAGATAATTTAAAGCAGTGGAACTTCATGGTCTATACTTTGGCTGCTTTTCTACAAAATTATGTTGTAATGTGGCCTTATTACAAAGGGTGTCCTACCATACAAAGTGTATTTTTTCCCTTGTGTATATCATTATTCTTTAGCTTAATCAACATTCATTAAACTATTATCCTTTTTTTTTAACATTACCAATACAGTGGAATATTGGTACCTTCTTTTTAGAATTACTACATTTTTTAGAATTACAACAATGAATTACTACATTGTTGATTTCAGATGTTTGAAAAACTGAGCATTTCCTCAAAAGTACTCATAAATGAATTTGTCCCCATCATCAGTAGCTATTGATGTCATTTTGGGGTTATTAAAGTATTAAAAAAGTGTTTCTGGTGATAAAAAACAAAATGTTAGCAACCATTGTCATAAAATTTCATTATCTTCATCTCCATGCAGAGTTGTCCCCTAATATTCATCTCCTTCTTCTTCAGTGAAAGTACTGCATTATTTAGTTGAGAAGAATAATGTCCAGCACAAAGACAACACTTCCAGGTAGTTGTAACAAGGTTATCAACTACTGGCCAATGAAGTATGTATATTAATAGACCTCAGGAAGGCCTGTCTAAAAAGCTAACGCAACTATGAGTTTTGCCCATGTTTTTCTACTTGCTTCCCTTAAACTGTGGCCTGGAATGTGTGTGATTGCTAGAGCTCCTGCACCTAGCTCAGATCATCACATAATCACATAATCTCTAAGACAGAAATCACACAATGAAGATGGAGCATCCAATAGACAGAAGTGAATCATTAATGATACCATAGAGCTGCCTTAAACTGCCTCACCATAGATTTCTGTAGTGAGAAAAAGAAATACAATTCTAGTTAAGACAAGGGGGGTTCTATTCACCTCTAGCAAATGACAGTATTAATTTCTGCCTGTCTCAAGAACAATGCTTTTAGCTGAAATAACTTAAAATCATGACACAAACTTTCTTATACAAAAAAGGAAAAAGGAAAGGAAAGGGAAGGGAAGGGAAGGGAAGGGAGAAAAGAAGAAAAAAGAAAAGAAAAGAAAAGAAATTTATTGTTTTACCAGTTGGATCTTATAAGTGAGGAGGGCATGTATGCAGGTAGCTATAAGCAATATGGGGTGGAAATTTAGACAATAGAAATGTTTAGCATGAACTGAAAAATCTTTTATGTTGAAGGTGAGATTTGTGCTGAAGAGAAGTGACATTTTATGACTTAATAGAATATTGGAGGGATTGGAAAAGAAGTTTTAAAAATAAAAAGCAGTTGCGGTGCCCGGGTGGCTCAGTTGGTTGGGCGTCTGTCTTAGCCTTAGGTCATGATCTTGGAGTCTTGGGATCGAGCCCTGCATCAGGCTCCCCGCTCAGCTGGGAGTCTGCTCCCTCTCCCTCTGCCCCTCCCCCCTCACCTTGTGCACTCTCTGGCACATGCACTCTCTCTCAAATAAATAAATAAAACATTTTTTAAAAGGAATAAAAAGTAGCATGAACAATAACACAAATATTAAATATGACAAGATTTTCTTACATTCTAGTTGCATGTTTACAAACTTAGGCAAAGCAATGCAGTATATTATTATCATTATTATTATTATTATGACCTTAGCATTACCACTACCTCAGTGGTAGTGGTTTTATGTTTACCATTTATAAAGCTCATGTTTACCATTTATCCAACTCCTGTGCCATGTCAGAAATTGTGCTAAGCACTTCATATTTATTTTCTTCAAAGTATACCTGACAACAACCGTAAAGAATAATTCTCTATCCTCATTTTACAGATGAATTGCCTAAGATGTAGGTCAAATAACATTTTCAAGTACTTAAATGAAAAAGCTGGGATTTCTGTACAGGTTTCTCTTAACTCTAAACAACAGCCCTATTGTCTCCCAGCAAAATTATTTACATTAATTCTTAGTACTTCATTTATTAATTTCAATACTCTTGCTAAATTTTTCTGTTTTCTTTGCAGAATTAGGAAATACATTTTAATGTTTGATAAGTAAACTATAAAGTGAAACAAAGCTTTGACTATCTGATGTATGATGAGTCACTTAAGAATATAATTTCTTTAAATTAAATAAAATTAAAAAAATTTAAAACAGCTATTTTCATTTTACCTTCAAAGTAAATATTTACACTAGAACCTAAATTGTATCCTGAAACTTGGAAGCACCATTTTTTTCTGCTTAAAGAGTTCACTTAAAAATTCCTTTATTAACAGTTTTGGAACATGAATATATTCTTTTCTATTTGAGATGTTAAAAACTTCACTGCTGAAAATAATAGTAAAGGACATGAATGAGTGCAAAATAAAAATGTATAAATTAATATTGAACCTAAACATATGCCACTGAACTCAAACATAGGGTATTTATAATATTGACATAACAGCATAAACCATTAGGACCATAATTGAAATTTTTAAACATTTAATAGATTTGTTTAATAAAGTCTGCTTATTCAAGGGGTCAATACTTTATATTGAAGAAGGTGTTTTCAAAAGCCAATCACTCAAAAGTGTAATTAAATCTGTTTGCTTTCATTTTCTTGCAATTCCAATGATTCAAAGCTCTCAAAAATATCTGGCTTAGTTTAAACCTTGACATAATGACAACCAATCTCTAATATACTGTCACTGACATGAAATGGGGACCTAACTCTTTTGTACTTAATAATCAAATGCAGAACTCAGTTACTCAAAATTTAATCCTAAGTAAGGTCCCCTCTTTTAGACATAAGGGTAATTCTCCTTTCAAGTCAAATTTTCTAGATTAAACATACACAAAACAGATGATGTGTAGCAGATGTTCTCTAGTGCATCAAAGTAACAGAATCAAACCAGAGAGGGAGAGGAGAGAGAAAGAGAAGAAAAGAGAGTTAGTATATCACTTAACTTTACAAGAAACTACCAAACTTTTCCAAATGTTTGTACCATTAGTATATAAGAGTATAGAGTTGCTCCAAATTCTCATCAATTTTTGTTATTAGTCTATTTAATTTTAACCATTCAGGTCTATGTAAAGTGGTAACTAATTTTGGTTTTAATTTTAATTGTAATTATAATCAAGGTTTTGAAAATCTTTTCTTGTGCTTATTTGTCATTTCATATTTCTTTTTGGGAAGTGTCATTTCTTTCTTTGGTTGATGTCAAGATATTTGTTCATTCTCTTGCTTCCCTCCTCCCCTCACAATTACCTTCATATTGAGTTGCAAGAGTTCTTTTATACTTTGGATAGAAATCCTCTGTCAGATATATGCACCGGGAATATTTTTTCTCCCAGTTTGTGGCTTGTCTTTTTATTTCATTAACGGTTCTTTGGATTTACTGTCTTTTCTTCTCTTTAAAAGAGTCCAAAGAAGACAATTTATCTTTTTTTTTTTTTTTTTTTTTTTTTATGGTTGCTGTTAGATATGTCATCTCAAGAAAAATGTTGCCTCTTCTAAACTGGTGAAGATATTTTCATAATGCACATTTACTTTTAAAATTTTTTCTAGGTTTAGCTTTTAACTTTCAATCTATGATTCATTTAAAATAGTATCAACAGGGCGCCTGGGTGGCTCAGTTGGTTAAGCGACTGCCTTCGGCTCAGGTCATGATCCTGGAGTCCCTGGATCGAGTCCCGCATCGGGCTCCCTGCTCGGCAGGGAGCCTGCTTCACCCTCTGACCCTCCCCCCTCTCATGTGCTCTCTCTCTCTCATTCTCTCTGTCTTAAATAAATAAATAAAATCTTAAAAAAAAAAAATAGTATCAACAATAGCCAAATTATCAAAACAGCTCAAATGTCCATCAACTGATGAATGGATAAAGAAAAGGGAGTTTTTCTTTGTGTGTGTGTGTGTGTGTGTGTGTATACTATTCAGTCCTCAAAGAGAATGAACTCTTGCTATTTGAAATGATGGAGCTAGAGTGTATTATGCTGAGCGAAATAAGTCAGTCAGAGAAAGACAGGTACCAATTTGATTTCACTCATGTGCGGAATTTAAGAAACGAAACAGATGAGCATAGGGAGAGTAAGAAAAAAAAAAGAGAGGGAGGCAAACCATAAGAGACTATTAACTATAGAGAACAAACTGATGGTTACCAGAGGGGAGGTGAGCAGGAGGATGGGTTAAATTGGTGATGAGTATTGAGGAGTGCACTGATTGTGATGAGCACTGGGTGTTTTATGTAAGTGATGAATCATTAAATTTTACACCTGAAACTAATATTACACTACATGTTAACTAACTGAAATTTAAATAAAAACTTGAAAAATAAAAATAAAATAAAATAAGATAAAATAAAAATAAAATAAAATAATATCTGTATATGCTATGGAGAATAAAGTCGAAATTTTTTCCACAGGTTAATCCAATTGTTCTAGCACCTTTTTACAATTTTTTCTAAACTCTACATTCCTTTCCATTGATTTGCATTGATCCTTATAAGACCTTTTTTTGATTTCCATAGCTTTATAATGATTCTTGAAATCAGGTATCATATATGCTTCATATTTCTTCTTGTTTTCAAGATAGTTTTGACTTTTCTTTGCATTTCCAAAGTTCAACTTAGAATATACTCTTGTTAATTTCTACAAAAAATGAAAAAAAGTATCAGTTTTGTTTTGATTATGAATCTGTATTTTAACTTTCAGAAGGTTTTCATTTAACAATATTGAGTCTCCTTTTGTTGAGATCCTCATAGTTTCTCTCTGCATTGTTTACATTAAATTTATTGTGTTACATATTTTCAGAAATAGTTCTAAAAGGTATTGTAAAATATGTTTCTAAATGTTTGCCACTAGTATACATGACTGGCTTTGTTTTTCACTAAGGGACCTTGGTATATATATTAAGTAATTCTAATTTTTAACATATTCCTAAAGACTTTATGTGAAACAGTCATGTTGACTATATATAAATATATTCATTTAGTCCCAGCTTCTCTGTGTTGCCTTTTTACACTGGTATGGACCTTCACTACAATGCTGAATAGAAGTGAGGATTTGCTTATCTTCTCATTTATGGGGGGGGGGAGTGTTTCATTTCACATAAGTTTAAGTACTGTTGGCTGGAAAATTTTTCTAAGTGCTCTCTATCAGATTGAGAAGGTTTCTTTCTAGTCCTGTTTTGCTGTGATATCTTTTTTTTCCCCTAAAGAATAAGTGTTGGATTTTGTCAAAATTTTTTTTTATCTATTTAGATAATCATGTGCATTTCTTTATTTTTTTTTATGTGGTGGATAATATTGATTGAAAAATTTTAAACCACTGCTTAAGTTATGATTGTCATGTAAAAAGCTATACGTATTTAATGTAAATGACTCTTTGAGTTTGGGAATAAGTATACACACATGAAACCATCACTACCAGCAAGTTTTAAACAGAGTTATCACTTCCCAAAAATTCCTCTGAGCTCCTTTATTACTATTTTGTGTGTGTATGTGATAAGTACAGTTAACATAAATTCAACCTTAGCAAATTTTAAGTATACAATACCATAATGTTAGCTATATGTACTACACAGTATAGTGGATCTCCAGAATGTATTTATCTTGTATAACTGAATTTCTTGAGAATTTTAATCATGAAAGGGTGTTGAATTTTGTCAAATGCTTTTTCTACATTTATTGAGATCATTATTTGGTTTTTATCCTTTATTCTGTTATGGTGGTGTGTCATAGTTATTGATTTGCATATGTTGAACTAATCTTGCATCCTAGGGATAAATCCCATTTGGTCATGTTATATAATCCTTTCAGTGTGCTGTTTGAATTTGGTTTGCTAGATTTTGCTGAGGATATTCACATTTATTTTCATCAGGGATACTTTTCTATTATTTTCTTTTCTTGCAGTGTCCCTGTCTAACTTTGGTTATCAAGGTAGTATTAGCCTTATAAAGTGAGTTTGGAAGTATTCCCTCATCTTCAGTATTTTGGAAGGGTCTGAAGGACTGGCATTATTTCTTCTTCAAATGGTGGTAGAATTTACCAGTGAAACCATCTGGTCCTATTCTAGTGCTTTTCTTTGTTAGGAGATTTTTGATTACTGAATCAATCTCCTTACCTATTACAGCCATATCGGTTTTATTGCACTTTGCTTTATTGCATCTCACAGATACTGCATTTTTTACAAATTGAAAGTTCAAGACTTCAGTGGAAAAAAAGTAATTGCAGTTGTGGTGGAAATAGAAAGAAAGCTAGAACTGATAGTGATAAAATGATAAAACTTTGACAAATGAAGAGTTACTTCTTACAGATGAGCAAAGAAAGCAGTTTCTTGAGATGGAAACTACTCCTGGTGAAGATGCTATGAAGATTGTTGAAATGACAACAAGGATTGGAATATTACATAAATTTAGTTGATAAAGCAGTGGTAGGGTTTGAGAGGATTGATTCCAAGTTTAAAAGAAGTTCTACTGTGGGTAAAAAGCTAACAAACAGCATCCCATGCTATAGAGGAATCGTTTCTGAAAAGAAGTGCCAATGGAAGTAGCAAAATTTACTGTTGCTGTATTTTTAAATTTTTTTAATTTAAATTCAATTTAACTAACATATACTGTATTATTAGTTTCAGAGGTAGAATTTAGCAATTCATCAGTTGCATACAACACCCAGTGCTCATTACTTCAAGTACCCTCCTTAATGCCCATCACCCAAATACCCCTTCCCCCCACCCTTCCCAGCAACCTTCAGTTTGTTCTCTTATGGTTTGCCTCCCTCTCTTTTTTTTTTCTTCCTCCCCCATATTCATCTGTTTCATTTCTTAAATTCCACATATGAGTAAAATCATATGGTATTTGTCTTTCTCTGACTGACTTATTGCACTTATCATAACACCCTCTAGTTGCATCCACATTGTTGCAAATGGCAAGATTTCATTCTTTTTGATTAGCTGAGTAATATTCTTCTTTATCCATTCATCTGTTGATGGACATCTGGGCTCTTTCCATAAGTTGGCTATTGTGGACATTTCTGCTATAAACACTGGGGTGCATTGCCCCTTCGAATCACCATGTTTGTATCCTTTGAATAAATACATAGTAGTGCAATTGCTGGGTCATAGGGTAGCTCTATCTTTAACTTTTTAGGAACCTCCATACAGTTTTCCAGAGTGGTTGCACCAGTTTGCATTCCCACCAACAGTGTAAGAGGGTTCCCCTTTCTCTGCATCCTCACCAACATCTGCTGTTTCCTGTGTTGTTCATTTTAGCCATTCTGATGGATGATGGGTATGAGGTGGTATTTCCTTGTGGTTTTGATTTGTATTTCCCTTATGATGAGTGATATTGAGAATTTTTTCATGTGTCTGTTGGCCATTTGTATGTCTTCTTTGGAGAAATGTCTGTTCATGTCTTCTGCCCATTTCTTAACAGAAATTTTTGTTTTTTGGGTGTTGGGTTTGATAAGTTCTTTTGGATTTTGGATACTAGCCCTTTATCTGATAAGACATTTGCAAATATCTTCTCACATTCTGTAGGTTGCCTTTTAGTTTTGTTGTATTTTAAGAAATTGCCACAGCCACTCCAAACTTCAGCAACCACCACCCTAACCAGTCAGCTGCCATGAACATCAAGACAAGACCCTCTACCAGCAAAAAGATAACTACTTACTGAAAGCTTATATGATGGTCAGCACTTTCTAGCAATAAAATATTTTAAACTAAGATATGTACATTGTTATTTTAGACATAATACTATAGTGCACTTAAGAGACTATACTATAATGTAAACATTACTTTTTAATTTTTTTTCCTTTTGAAAATTTTGATTCTAATATAGCTAACATACAGTGTTGTATTATTTTCAGGTATACAATACAGTTACTCAACAATTCTGTAATATTCAGTGCTCATGTTGATAAGTGTACTCTTAATCCTCTTCGTCTATTTTACATGTCCCTCCACCCACCTCCCCTGTGGTAACCATCAGTTTGTTCTCTATAGTTAAGAGTCTCTTTCATGGTTTATCTCTTTTCTCTTTGTTTGTTTTGTTTCTTGAGTTCCACATATGAGTGAAATCATACAGTATTTGTTTTTCTCTGACTGACTTATTTCACTTAGCATTACACTCTCTAGCTCCATCCATATTGTTGCAAATGGCAAGATCATCCTTTTCAATGTGTGCATAATATTCCATTTATATATGTACCACACCTTCTTTCTCCATTCATCTATCAATGGACACATGTGCTGCTTCCATCATATGGCTATTGTAAATAATACTGCTGTAAACATAAGGTGCCTATATATTTTCAAATTAGTATTTTTTTGCTCTTTGACTAAATACCCAGTAGTGGATTACTGGATCATATGATAGTCAAGTTTTAATTTTTTAAGGAACTTTCATACAGTTTTCCACAGTGGCTGCACCTGTTTGCATTCCCACCAAGAGTGCATGAGAGTTCCTTTTTCTCCACATTCTTGCCAGCCTTACTGTTTCTTGTCTTTTTGATTTTAGTTATTCTGACAGGTATGAGGTGATATTTCATTATGGTTTTGATTTACATTTCCCCGATGATTAGTGATGTTGAGTATCTTTTCATGTGTCTGTTGACTATCTGTATCATTGGAGAAATATCTGTTCATGTCTTCTACCCATTTTTAAATTGGATTATTTGGGGTTTTTTTTATGTTGATTTGTGTAAGTTCTTTATATATTTTGGATACTCTTTATCAGATATGTCATCTGCAAGTATCTTCTTCCATTCAATAGGCTGTCTTTTAGTTTTATTGATTATTTATTCTGCTGTGCAAGAGCTTTTTTAAAAGTAATCCAATAGTTTATTTTTGTTCTTGTTTCCTTTGCTTCAGAAGACATGTCTAGAAAAATGGTGCTAAGGCCAATGCCAGAGAAATTGCTACCTGTGCTCTCTTCTGAGATTTTTATGGTTTCAGGCCTCACATTTAAGTTCTTAATCCATTTTGAGTTTATTTTTGTGTATGGTATAAGAAAGTAGTCCAGCTTCATTCTTTTGCATTAACTGTCTGGTTTTCTCCACACCATTTATTGAAGACACTGTCTTTTTCCCATTGGATATTCTTTCCTGCTTTGTCAAAGATTAATTGACCATATAATTCTGAGTTTATTTCTGGGGTCTCTGTTCAATTAATCTATGTGTCTGTTTTTGTGTCAGTACCGTACTTTTTTGGTTACTACAGCTTTGTAGTGTATCTTGAAATCTGGGATTATGATACCACCAGTTTTGTTCTTCTTTTTCCAGATTGCTTTGGCTATTTTGGGTCTTTTGTGGTTTCATACATATTTTAGGATTGTTTTTTCTAGTTCTGTGAAAAACGTTGTTGGTATTTTGATAGGGATTGCATTAAATTTGTGGATTGCTTTGGGTAGTATGGACCTTTGAACAACATTTGTTCTTCCAAACCATGAGCTTGGAATATTTTTCCATTTGTTTGGTGTCATCTCCAATTTCTTTCATCAGTATTTTACAGTTTTTGGAGTACAGGTATTTCACCTCCTTGGCTAAGTTTATTCCTAGGTATTTTATTATTTTTGGTGCAATTGTAAATGGGGTTGTTTTCTTAATTTCCTTTCTGCTACTTCATTATTAGTGAATAGAAATGCAACAGATTTCTGCACGTTGATTTTGTATCCTGCGACCTTATTGAATTCATTTATCAGTTCTAGTAGTTTTTTGGTAGAGTCTTTAGGGTTTTCTGTATATAGTATCATGTTATCTTCCTTACTAATTTGGATGCCTTTTGTTTCTTTTTGTTGTCTTATTGCTGTGGCTAGGACTTCCAGTACTATGCTGAATAAAAGTGTTAAGAGTGGACACCTCTGTCTTGTTCCTGACCTTAGTGGAAAGGATCTCAGTTTTTACCATTATGATGTTAGCTGTGGGTTTAGAGCATTAGAGCATTTAGTTCATTCACATTCAAAGTAATGATTGATTTGCCATTTGTTACTTGCTTTATGGTTGTTTTCATGGTTCTTTTCTACTCTTGCTGTCTTTTGGCACAGTTTGTTGGCTTTCTTTACTGATATATTTGGTTTCTTTGCTTTTTCTTTCCTCTTACTGGTTTTGATTTGTAGTTACCATTAGGTTTGTGTATAATATTTTATGCATATAGCAATCTATATTCATTTGATAATTGCTTAAGTTTGAACCCATTCCCAAAGAACTACATTTTTACTCTTGTTTCCCCTGCCCCCACCTTAGTCGTCATATTTTACCTCCTTTTATTTTGTGAATCCCTTGACTGATTTTTATAGATATACTTAATTTTACTGCTTTTCCACTTCCTACTTTTCTTACTCCAGCTTATGGTCTTTCTTTCCACTCACAGTCCCCTTTAGCATTTCTTCTAGGGCTGGTTTATTGGTCATGAATTCTGTTAACTTTTTTTGTCTTGGAAAATCTATTTCTTCTTCTATTGTAAATGATAGCTTTGCTAGAGTATTCTTGGCTGCAGAATTTTTTTTTTTTCTCCAGCACTTTGAATATATCATGCCACTCTCTTCTGGCCTGCAAAGTTTCTGCTGAAGAGTCAGCTGATAGCCTTATGGGGTTTTCCTAGTATGTAACTGTTTTCTCTTGCTGCTTTTAAAATTCTCTCTTTATCACTACTTTTGCCGTTTTAATTACTGTGTGTCTTGGTGTGGACCTTCTTGTATTGATTTTGCTGGGGGCTGCCTGTGCTTCCTGGATTTGGATTTCTGTTGCCTTCTTATATTCAGGAAGTTTTGAGCTATTACAACAGCAAATATATTTTCTGACCCTTTTCCTCTCTTCTCCTTCTGAGATCCCTACAATGCAATTTTTTAAAAAAGATTTTATTTATTTCTTTTGTGGGGGAGAAGGGAATGAGGGAGGGGAAGAGAGAATCTTAAACTGACCCTGTGCTGAATGCAGAGTCCAACGTGAGGCTCTATCTCACGACCTGAGCCAAAACCAAGAGTCAGATGTTTAACCAATTGCGCCACCCAGGTGCCCCCTTATAATGCAAATGTTATTATGCTTCCTTACGGTGTGAAGTTAGGTTTTTTACAAAAGATATTTCTTTTTTCTTAATGTAGACATTTGTTGCTATAAACTTCCCCTTTAGAATTGTTTTTGCTGCACCCCATTTTGGTGTGTTGTATTTCCATCTTCTTTGGTCTAAAGATAGTTTTTGGTTTCCCTTTTGATTTCTCCTTTGAGCCCATTGGTTGTTCCAGAGTGTGTTGTTTTCTACATATTTCTTAATTTTCCAACTTTCCTTCTAATATTGATTTTTAGGTTATACCAATGTGGTTGGAAATGATACTTCGAATGATTTAAAACTTCTTGAATTTGTTAACATTTGTATTTTTGCCTCACATGTGACCTTTCCTGGAAAATGTTCTATGTGTGCTTGAGAACAATGTGTATTCTATTGCTTTTGTATGAAATAATGTTCATGCCTGTTAGTTCCATTTGGTCTATAGTGTTGTTCAAGTCTGCTGTTTCCTCACTAATTTTCTGTCTGGATGAGCTCTCCATCACTGAAAGTGGGGTATTGATGTCACCTACAATTATTGTATTGCAGTCTACTGCTCCTCTTAGTCTGGTTAATTTTTGTTTTTTATAATTAGGTGCTCATATTTTGGGTGAGTATATATTCATAATTTTTATATGTCCTAATGAATATCGTCTTGACCTTTTTGTCCCTTGTGATAGTTTTGACTTAAAGTCTATTTCCTGCTGTAGATATAACCATTCCTGCTCTCTTTTTGTTACCATTTACACAGAATATCTTTTCCATCCTTCACTTTCAGTCTTTGTGTGTTTTTAAAGCTCAAGTGAGTCTCTTGCAGGCAGCATATAGTAAGATTTTGTGTTTTATAACAACAAAGCCACTCAATGTCTTTGTTTAGAGAATTTAAACCATTTATATTTAAAGCAGTTATTGACAGGTAGAAAGTTACTAGTGCCATTTTGTTTAATATTTTCTGACTTTTATAATTCCTTGTTTCATTCATCTGCTCTTGCTGTCTTCCCATTGATTTGAAGATTTTTCATAGTGGCATATTTTGATTCTTCTTTTTTTATATTCTGTATCTACTACAGATAGAGACTTGTATACAGTTTTTGAGATTACCATGAGCTTTAGATAACTCATGGCATAGTTATACCAGTCTATTTTAATCTAATAGAAATTTAACTTTGATCACATTTAAAAGAACTTTACTGTTCTCTCCTGACATTTTATGTTGTTGATGTCACAATTTACATTTTTATATTATAAATTATAGCTATAGCTCTGCTTATTTAGTACTTTTGTCTTAACTTTTATATTAAAATTAAAATTAAAAGTGATTTACCCACCATCATTACAGTATTAGAGTATTCTGAATTTGACTATATACTTACAGTCAGTTTTATACTTTCACATGTTTTCATGTTGCTATTTAACACCTTTTCTTTCAAAATGAAAGCTCCCTTTAGTATTCTTGCAAGGCAGTCTAGTGGTGATGAACTCATTCAGCTTTTATTTGTCTGAGAAAGACTATCTCTTCTTCATTTTTGAAGAACAGATTTGTAGGATAAAATATTCTTAGTTGGAAGATTTTTTTTTCTCTCAATACAGAGGGGGAGTGGCAATTTTATCAATAAATGATGCTAAGATACCTGTTATTCATATGAAACAAAAAGTAATTGCATCTTTATATCACATCACACAATCCCAAATGTATAAACTTTAAAAGGTAATTCTATAATTTCTTAAAGACTATATAAGAGCATATATCTATGAACTAAAGTTAAGAAATGGATTATTAGGGCGCCTGGGTGGCTCAGATGGTTAAGCGTCTGCCTTCGGCTCAGGTCATGATCTCAGGGTCCTGGGATCGAGTCCCGCATCGGGCTCCCTGCTCCTTGGGAGCCTGCTTCTCCCTCTGCCTCTCTCTCTCTCTCTCTGTCTCTCATGAATAAATAAATAAAATCTTTAAAAAAAAAAAAGAAATGGATTATTAAATAACACATAAAACATGTAAATGGTAAAATAAATATATTGTGAAATATCATTGTTTCATGTTAAGAATTTTTTCCTATCAAAATAAATTGTCAATAGTGTGAAAGACATATAAATACAAAAAACAACAAGAAAAGATTAATGTTCAGGGTATGTAAAGACAAGAAAAAGTAAAAACATCAATGTGATACAAGCAAGTGAGGAATAATAATAATTATCAAAAAAGAGAATGTACATGCCTATTATTGGTTGTACTATTGTTTTCAAATATTTGTATTTTTCCCTTCTTTGAAATAGTATTGTATACCTATGTTCATGGCCAAATGAATTAGTGGGGTATACATTCCCATGCCACTAGTTTTGTGTTTGGCCATTTAACTTATATTGGCCATTGATATGTGATTGGACATGACCTATGCCATATATGAGCAGATGGTTAAAGAGTTGAGTGTTTATGCCAGTTCTCCTACTTTTCCCTCTTCCATAAGAAGGGTGTGTTCCAACCAGGAACTGCTCCCTCAGCCTAGATCCTGAGATGAAGAAGGTAATGTAGAACAGACTACAGGCAACTTACAGTACAGAACAATGCCACATCGTTGGGCAGACTCACAGCCTAAGACAGAGTAGGGCCAAATCAAGAGCAACAGTAATGAGAAATAATCTTTGTTCTTGTACACTGCTGAGATTTTGAAGGTAGTTTGTTATCTCAGTCTATCACAGAGAAGCTGCTTAGCACATGACTCATGAACATGAAAAGATGTTCCAAACTTTTGGTAATAAGACATGGAAAAATGTTGAGCCTCCATTTCATACTACCATGTTTGAAATGATATAAAATACTATTTCCAGGTTTAGAAAATATGTAAAGTGTAGACTATTGAGTAGTCTTGAACATGTTAATAAGTGAAAGGTTAGCAATCTGTTTCTAGGTTTTTACCTTGGAGAAATTATTTTACACGGACATCAGAAAGAAAAAGAAATAGTCCATGAAGTTTTTTCTGTATTTAAAATACATTTATTTCCCTAACCAAAGATATTAGTTTAACCACGAGAGTAGAAATTAACAAATAATATGTTGAACAGAGTTTTTCTCATAGAATTGATTTTTTTTTTCATTTTACATTCCTTTCATCTTATCTCTGTCTCTTTTCAAATCTTCTGAATATGGATAGCTAACATGAAGGGAAATGTGAGATTTTGGTCATCTTTTCATCAGCAGCAACACTAGGCAGTATTTTCTGTGTTTATTATATGTGTTCTGTGAGCCAGCCTAAGGAGGAACGGGCAATTTTATTTCAGATTGTACTTTGCCCTTTGTAAGGTAAGGTAAAGATTGTCACAACCTCCCAGTTAGGGTCAAGTTCCACCTGCCCATTAAGGATAAAATCTCTACATGAGAAACAGAAGTCTGTTTTGGAGCTAAATGTAGACCTATTCACATGATAATGCATTCCATGTCAGGCTTGATATCTGATAAATGTGTGAATATAAAATACGTCACTTTAAGAATTATACTGATGAAACATGTTTTCTGTAAAAATCAGAAAATTGTGCAAAATTAATTAAATCTCCAAAAATTCCATCTGGTTTACTATTGAAGGTAGGCTTTTAAAAAATTAAAATCCAGAAAAAGTGCTTACTTTTTATAAATATTTTCAATCTGTTAATGGCAATCATTAGAAATGTAACAATTGCTGATGGTGAATACCTAAGTGAGAACACTTTTTACTTTTCTTTTTTTTTTTTAAAGATTTTATTTATTTATTTGACAGAGAGAGACACAGCGAGAGAGAGAACACAAGCAGGGGTGGGTGGGAGAGGGAGAAGCAGGCTTCCCGCAGAGCAGGGAGCCCGATGCGGGGCTCGATCCCAGGACCCTGGGATCATGACCTGAGCCAAAGGCAGACGCTTAACGACTGAGCCACCCAGGCGCCCCTACTTTTCTTTAATAAAAGTAATTTATAAAGTTCTTGTCACAGATAGAGGAATTGAGATGCTCTTTCTCAAAAATCCATAAAGAGTAGCTAAAAGATAAAAAGGAAAATGTCACCATCTTTAATGAAATGAATGAACAGACTTAATCCCATCTACACACTCTAACCACGCATGGTCTGAGTGTATGGGTCAGCTTTTGTTCTCCTTTGTTTATTTTGCTAGTAAACTCCCCCACAGCTGCATCCTTTATTCACTAATATGTCTCAAGTACATAGAATAGTGCCTTGTACATTGTATTGTATACTTTCAATAAAGATTTGTTCAATGACTGAATAAATGGGAAAGATTTCATATAGTATCTTAAGAGAAAGCACAAACTGAGGGTTCTAGAGGGGAGGGAGTGTGGGGATGGGTTAGCCTGGTGATGGGTATTAAAGAGGGCACGTACTGAATAGACTACTGGGTGTTATATGAAAACAATGAATCATGGAACACTACATCAAAAACTAATGATGTAATGTATGGTGATTAACATAACATAATAAAATAAAATTAAAAAAAAGAGAAAGCACTCCAAAAGTAACTATTGCAAGTAGTTATTCCTATTAATATATTTGCATAATTATCATTCAAATTGCATTATTTTAATATTAGAAATTCATGAAATGGAAATTCATTTTCTGGAAGTAAAATGTAGCAGATACTCTTGAAATTCAAAACAATGTTTTTTCACGTGTAATATCTCTGCAAAAAGTAAAAAAAATTCTTGAAATATTTTCTTCTTGAAATTGTTTTCTGCTAATTTTATGCACAATTATTTAACTTGTTCTGAGCTCTGATATATAATTATAAACATGTAATTAATTGTTGGCATTTAATAAGTATTATATAGATGTACATATGTGTTTACGTATTATATACACATAAACTTATAAATGTGGGTTGAATATGAACTAATTTTTTTACAAAATAATTACATTTAAATAAGGTAAAACTCTTAACCTGTAATATGTTTTATGTGTGATTATATTAGCATAATGTCCTTGTGCATGCTTCTATCTTCAGAAAATATAACATAAGGAAGGTAGAAGCTTTAGAATCCTGGAAGTGAACCATCTTTAGTCTCTTAACTACAATGTTTCTCTCTAACTCAGGAATTGAAAGGAGAATTACTGTTTAGGGACATACTATCAACAACAAATGAATGCAAACCAATAGTTCTATCATTTCCTTCTACTTCTTCCAGCATTTTCCTGCTTGCCTTGGCCATGAAAATTCTGGTCACATACTGTTTTATGGGCAGAAGGGTGCATAATTATTTAAGAAAAATATCACAGAAAAATATAATAATTCATTTTATTATTATAAGAAGGGAAATAAAATATTTCCATTATCATGTTATGGTTTACATTAATATACACGGATGCAGTAAAGCAGCGTTACCTTATATAGATGACTGGGATCGTCCGCACCAGTACAGCTATGTTACAGCTTCTGCTCTGATTGGTGTGGGCCAATGCCAAATATTTAAAAAATTAAACATTTTTAATGCTTTTTCTTTGGGTAGCTAATATTTTTAAGTGTTTTTTCGGATAACTGAGCCTTTATCCTACAATTAGGTCTATCGTGGGTATGCGTATATGAAGACATTTTTATAGAGGAGTGTTCTGGATTTTATAAATGAAGGATTAAGGAAGGTCATTCTCAAAGTAGGGTAATATAATTTCAGTGCAATTACTCCTTGGAAAATAGATAGATCTAGTTGTTTATAATTCCTGCCCATTATTTTTTAACTCAACCTCTTTCTTTTTTGGACTGTATATTATGGCTGTCAAAAGGCAGTTAGGCTTTTAATACATATTTTTTTTTCTTCATTTGCCAGATGCCCTTAATCATAGGCAGCATTGAAGGAATTAATTGCAAAATTAAAGCAAAAGAGAAAATCACTGATAGAACATATTAAAAAGGATAAGAAGAGTCATTATGAAATATTAAGGCAGGAAGAAGTAAAAATTTGAAATGCAGCTGTGTCTTGTACATTCTTAAGGGCAAATCTTACTTCTTCCTGAGGATTACTTGTTCTGTTATATCGTGATTATTAGTTTTAATAAAATATGGCATACACGTAAGTCATAAATCTCAATTTACATATGCCATGGCTTTTTATTTTAATTTAGAATAATTTCAAGCCAAGTAAGTTAGGGAAGATTTTAGTTAAGATAAAGTAAGATCTAATTTAGTTTATATGGTATAAAGATGTTAAAGCATATTAAGTAAAATTGTGTGCTATCTCAATGTGCACAATTCTTTATTTTTTTTCAACGTGTACAATTATTTTTAGAAGCTAGTAGAACTTGAGAAGAATATAATTTCAAACAAGTAATGAATTAAAACGAAGACAGACTCTGAACACACACATAGTGTTTCTGGAGAGATGATTATAGCTAGAGCTTCACAGACCCTAAAAGAAATAGAGGGGAGGGTGAAACTAGAAGGTGGAGTTTGGAGATGGAACTATAGTAATTTCACCAACCCAAAAATAAGTACAAGGACGACCAAGAGCCACATTCTGATCCCATGAAAATCTGCAACTAAGTACAGCTCTGAGCACATAGAATGTGCTTTATAAACCCTTGTCAGATAAATAAACTGTTCATTATAGGTTTAGTATATGCATATTATAACACACTACTAATGCATACTTTTGTTTTCACAAATAAGTGGCAGAGAGTATATATATATATATATATATACATATATATATATTGAATTTTATATAGACATATTCAATATTATTCACAATTATATAATCACATGGCCAAAAACCACATCTACAAAGAAAAGTGGATATATATAAAACAGCCAAAGATAATAAAATAACTTGTTTTAGTTAGAGCCATAATACTTATTACCTACTCTGAGGAAATTTCCAGGGTTTAAATGAAGCTTATCAAACACTTTCTTAATAAAATAATTTCCAGTTTGAACAAAGTTAAATATAATTTATTTGTATCATAGGCTCTTTACTCCCACTGACAGTATTTACAATAGATTAACAGGCTATCATGTAACACAATTAAATAACTAACCAAAATAGAGAACTAGGAAATAAAATGTAAAGGAATTTTGAAACTTCAAAGTGCTAAACGTTTTTGTTTTGTTTTGTTTTGTTTTTTGTAAATGAAATAAAGTAATTTCTCTTTGGGGCGCCTGGGTGGCTCAGTCGTTAAGCGTCTGCCTTCGGCTCAGGTCATGATCCCAGGGTCCTGGGATCGAGTCCCACATCGGGCTCCCTCCTCGGCAGGAAGCCTGCTTCTCCCTCTCCCACTCCCCCTGCTTGTGTTCCTGCTCTCGCTATCTCTCTCTGTCAAATAAATAAATAAAATCTTTTTTAAAAAAAAAAAAGTAATTTCTCTTTGATGTGTTTCCAAATCTTGAGTAAGGTACATTCCAAAAATCCTATTTTTCATTTGTGGAATGAATTTTGATAGGCTAGGTTACACATTTTTTTCACATTTTAAAAAAGATTTTATTTATTTGAGAGAAAGAGAGCATGAGCCCCAGGGGGAAAGGGGCAGAAAGACAGGGAGGGCCAGATTCCCCACTGAGCGTGGAGCCCTCAGGGGCTTGATTCCAGGACGCTGGGATCATGACCTGAGCCAAAGGCAGACGCTTAACCGACTGAGCCACCCAGGTGCCCCTTTTTCACATTTTTAATACAAATATTTACAATGTAAAATTTTGAAAAATAGTAAGGGACTGGAGCAAAGCCCAACTCAAGTAGATATCTTATTTAACCTTTCAAGAAATACTTCCAAATTTAAAGCAGCATCTTAGATTTTATTTCATTAAACAAAAAGGAGATAGTTCTGGAATATTTAGCTTTGTTTAAAAAACAAAAAGGTGAGCAGGAGAGTTTATTTGTATGCAGAAATAAATTCCCAAACTATACACCTTTTACCAGATTAAATATAAATATCCCTTCAATTTTATCAGTCAAAACATCACATTGGGTATTAAGTATTACCTGTCTGTATCAAAACTCACAGAATCACCCTCACAATCACGGCCAACCCACAGAAATGTCCAAAGATTGACTTAAAATAGTTTATCTATGGGCTTCTATGTATATAGATTTCCCAAGTTTGAAATGACTCCTTTGGACCAAAGACTTGTCTGGGAAACTCTATCTGTAATTTCATGAGTATCAAGGATGGACATTAAGTTTTCAGAAATCAGAATCTTATTATTTAATATTAATGAGACATTTAGCATCAAGACATTTGGCATCAAGGGAATGATCATGATTATTTTGTGGTTTCAGTCTTATGTAAACTATTGGTTTTCTCTGGATGCTGATGTACTTATTTAAACTTGCCTCACTTGTTGCCATCATAAAATGTACTATGTCAATCTTTGAGAAATGCCATGAAAAGTATTTATATTTTGAGGCACCTGGGTGGCTCAGTTGGTTAAGCGACTGCCTTCGGCTCAGGTCATGATCCTGGAGTCCCGGGATCGAGTCCCACATTGGGCTCCCTGCTCAGCGGGGAGTCTGCTTCTCCCTCTGACCCTCCCTGATCTCATGCTCTCTCTCTCTCTCCCATTCTCTCTCTCAAATAAATAAATAAATAAAATCTTAAAAAAAAAAAAAAAGAAAAGTATTTATATTTTGATTGTTAAGGACATCAAATGTTTTTTTTAAAAAAAATCAAGAATGACAAGAAGTATTATTTATCTTAATATATATGAATTAGCAGTGAATGAGAAGGGTTGCCTTGTAAATTATCCACTAGAAAAGACTAATTCCTACTAGTATAAATCAGGTTTTAATTATCTTGTATATCAGGCAAGGATAGCTTTCAAATTTGCAACAAGGAGCAACTTTGTTTGTCAGGTTTCACTGCCTTGTCTTTTTAAAGTTATTTCTTGCAACATATTGCAAGTCAGGGCTTTGAAATACATTAGTTAAACACTCTGAGAGGAAGGATTAAAACCAACAGTTGAAACAGTAGAAAAAAGGCTAACCTTTCAGTGTGAAAGGTATACAGGATTGAGCAATATATTAAATTTCCTTAACAAAAACCTAGTTGGATTAAATTCTGTCCTATAATAAATAAAAACACTTCACTCAAAATTGATTTTTTATATATTTCCACTTAAAGGTGAATTTAACTGTACTTTTTCAGCTGACTTTGCTTCTGTTTCTGAAACAGCACAGCTTTCAAGAATACTTTTAAGGGGAAATTAATGCTTTTAGCTGTGTGTATTTTGATGACTCAGCAAGAATACTGCTGAGTGGATGACACTTCCTAGAGCTCAAATCCAGTATTTAATGAAGTCTTTCTTAATCTCTTGGCAAGAGGAATAATAACTGAATGTTCTCCTAAATTAGCAACATATGAAGGTGGAAGATGATTGTTTTATTGTGATTTCTACTCAGATATGTTTATGTTTTTGTGTATAAACCAACATTTTAAAAAGTTTTAGAATCTACTTACAAATACTGGGTATCACTAAAAAAATTTCCCTCACCAGCAATATTATATACCTGTGAGAAATTCTTGCTTTATTTTACAAGTAGATAAGTTACTTAAAATGATGCTTCATACTATGTCATTATAAAATGAATGTTTACTTCAAATTTTGACCAATATTACATACACATTCCTTGATAGTTGAATGTATGGGCTTAAATATTTTGTCAAATTATTAGCACCTCATGAAACCTGACATGTGAAAGATAAAAGTATAGTATTGCTTTAGTTAACACTTTTATTTGAATTATATGTGAGTCATGTTTGGTGACTACTTTGAATGGAATTGGAAAAGCTTTGTTTATATCCCACTTAGAATAATGGCAATCACCTTCTGTATTAGACTACTTTCCCATTCAAAGTATCATATCCATTTGCTTTAAGTTTGCTTTCATCTATTCATTCATTCTCTAAGAATATACTGAATACATATTTTCTTTATGACTGTAAACTCTTTTTTATTTATTTTATTTTTTTAAGAAAGTCTCTTTTTATTGACTATATCTTATATTATTCTTTTTTTTATTATGTTATGTTAATCACCATACATTACATCATTAGTGTTTGATGTAGTGTTCCATGATTCATTGTTTGTGCATAACACCCAGTGCTCCATGCAGAACGTGCCCTCTTTAATACCCATCACCAGGCTAACCTATCCCCCCACCCCCTCCCCTCTAGAACCCTCAGTTTGTTTCTCAGAGTCCATAGACTCTCATGGTTCATCTCCACTTCTGACTACCCCCCCCTTCATTTTTCCCTTCCTGCTATTTTCTTCTTTTTTTTTTAAACATATGATGTATTATTTGTTTCAGAGGTACAGGTCTGTGATTCAACAGTGTTACACAATTCACAGTGCTCACCATGGCACATACCCTCCCCAATGTCCATCACCCAGCCACTCCATCCCTCCCACCCCCCACCACTCCAGCAACCCTCAGTTTATTTCCTGAGATCAAGAATTCCTCATATCAGTGAGATCATATGATACATGTCTTTCTCTGATTGACTTATTTCGCTCAGCATAATACTCTCCAGTTCCATCCACCTCGTTGCAAATGGCAAGATTTCATTCCTTTTGATGGCTGCATAATATTCCATTGTGTATATATACCACATCTTCTTTATCCATTCATCTGTCGATGGACATCTTGGCTCTTTCCATAGTTTGGCTATTGTGGACATTGCTGCTATAAACATCGGGGTGCACGTATCTCTTTGGATCCCTACATTTGTACCTTTGGGGTAAATACCCAGTAGTGCAATTGCTGGGTCGTATGTTAGCTCTATTTTCAACTTTTTGAGGAACCTCCGTACTGTTTTCCAGAGTGGTTGCACCAGCTTGCATTACCACCAAAATGTAGGAGGGTTCCCCTTTCTCCACATCCCCGCCAACATCTGTTATTTCCTGACATGTTAATTTTAGCCATTCTGACTGGTGTGCGGTCGTATCTCATTGAGGTTTTGATTTGGATTTCCCTGATGCCGAGCAATGTTGAGCACTTTTCCATGTGTCTGTTGGCCATTTGGATGTCTTCTTTGGAAAAATGTCTGTTCATGTCTTCTGCCCATTTCTCGATTGGATCATTTGTTGTTTGGGTGTTGAGTTTGATAAGTTCTTTATAGATTTTGGATACTAACCCTTTATCTGATATGTCATTTGCAAATATCTTCTCCCATTCTGTCAGTTGTCTTTTGGTTTTGTTGACTGTTTCTTTTGCTGTGCAAAAGCTTTTTAACTTGATGAAGTCCCAATAGTTCATTTTTGCCTTTGCTTCCCTTGCCTTTGGCAATGTTTCTAGGAAGAAGTTGCTGCGGCTGAGGTCAAAGAGGTTGCTGCCTGTGTTCTCCTTTAGGATTTTGATGGACTCCTATCTCACATTTAGGTCTCTCAACCATTTTGAGTCTATTTTTGTGTGTGGTGTAAGGAAATGGTCCAGTTTCATTCTTCTGCATATGGCTGTCCAATTTTCCCAACAACATTTGTTGAAGAGACTGTCTTTTTTCCATTGGACATTCTTTCCTGCTTTGTCGAAGATTAGTTGACCATAGAGTTGAGGGTCCATTTCTGGGCTCTCTATTCTGTTCCATTGATCTCTATGTCTGTTTTTGTGCCAGTACCATACTGTCTTGATGATGACAGCTTTGTAATAGAGCTTAAGTCTGGAATTGTGATGTTGCCAATTTTGCTTTTCTTTTTCAATATTCCTCTGGCTATTCAGGGTCTTTTCTGGTTCTATACAAATTTTAGGATTATTTTCTCCATTTCTTTGAAAAAAGTGGATGGTATTTTGATAGGGATTGCATTGAATGTGTAGATTGCTCTAGGTAGCATTGACATCTTCACAATATTTGTTCTTCCAATCCATGAGCATGGAATGTTTTTCCATTTCTTTGTGTCTTCCTCAATTTCTTTCATGAGTATTTTATAGTTTTCTGAGTACAGGTTCTTTGCCTCTTTGGTTAGATTTATTCCTAGGTATCTTATGGTTTTGGGTGCAATTGTAAATGGGATCGACTCCTTAATTTCTCTTTCATCTGTCTTGTTGTTGGTGTATAGGAATGCCACTGATTTCTGTGCATTGATTTTATATCCTGCCACTTTACTGAATTCCTGTAAGAGTTCTAGCAGTTTTGGGGTGGAGTCTTTTGGGTTTCCCACATAAAATATCCTATCATCTGCAAACAGTGAGAGTTTGCCTTCTTCTTTGCCGATTCAGATGCCTTTATTTCTTTTTGTTGTCTGATTGCTGTGGCTAGAACTTCTAATACTATGTTGAATAGCAGTGGTGATAGTGGACATCCCTGCCGCATTCCTGACCTTAGGGGGAAATCTCTCAGTGTTTCCCCATTGAGAATGATATTCACTGTAGGTTTTTCCTAGATGGCTTTTAGGATATTGAGGTATGTACCCTCTATCCCTATACTCTGAAGAGTTTTGTTCAAGAAAGGATGCTGTACTTTGTCAAATGCGTTTTCTGCATCTATTGAGAGGATCATATGGTTCTTGTTCTTTCTTTTATTAATGTATTGTATCACATTGATTGATTTGTGGATGTTGAACCAACCTTGCAGCCCAGGGGTAAATCCCACTTGGTCGTGGTGAATAATCCTTTTAATGTACTGTTGGATCCTATTGGCTAGTATTTTGGTGAGAATTTTTGCATCCATATTCATCAGGGATATTGGTCTGTAATTCTCCTTTTTGATGGGATCTTTGTCTGGTTTGGGGATCAAGGTAATGGTGGCCTCATAAAACGAGTTTAGAAGTTTTCCTTCCAACTCTATTTTTTGGAATAGTTTCAGAAGAATAGGTATTAATTCTTCTTGAAATGTTTGGTAGAATTCCTCTGGGAAGCCATCTGGCCCTGGGCTTTTGTTTGTTGGGAGATTTTTGATTACTGCTTCAATTTCTTTAGTGGTTATAGGTCTGTTCAGGTTACTATTTCTTCCTGGTTCAGTTTTGGTAGTTTATACATCTCTAGGAATGCACCCATTTCTTCCAGATTATCTAATTTGCTGGCATACAGTTTCTCATAATACATTCTTATAATTGTTTGTATTTCTTTGGTGTTGGTTGTGATCTCTCCTCTTTCATTCATGATTTTATTTATTTGGGTCATTGCTCTTTTCTTTTTGATAAGTCTAGCCAGGGGTTTATCAATCTTGTTAATTCTTTCAAAGAACCACCTCCTAGTTTCGTTGATCTATTCTACTGTTCTTTTGGTTTCTATTTCATTGATTTCTGCTCTGATCTTTATTATTTCTCTTCTCCTGCTGGGTTTAGGCTTTATTGGCTGTTCTTTCTCCAGTTCCTTTAGGTGTAGGGTTAGATTGTGTATTTGAGACCTTTCCTGTTTCTTGAGAAAGGCTTGTATTGCTATATACTTTCCTCTTAGGACTGTCTTTGCTGCATCCCAAAGACTTCGAACAGTTGTGTTTTCATTTTCATTTGTTTCTATGAATTTTTTTAATTCTTCTTTTATTTCCTGGTTGACCCATTCATTCTTTAGTAAGATGCTCTTTAGCCTCCATGTATTTGAGTTCTTTCTGACTATCCTCTTGTGATTGAGTTCTAGTTTCAAAGCATTGTGGTCTGAAAATATGCAGGGAATGATCCCAGTCTTTTGGTACCAGTTGAGACCTGATTTGTGACCTAGGATGTGATCGATTCTGGAGAATGTTCCATGGGCACTAGAGAAGAATGTGTATTCTGTTGCTTTGGGATGGAATGATCTGAATATATCTGTGAAGTCCATTTGGTCCAGTGTGTCATTTAAAGTCTTTATTTCCTTGTTGATCTTTTGCTTAGATGATCTGTCCATTTCAATGAGGGGGGTGTTAAAGTCCCCCACTATTATTGTATTGTTGTCAATGTGTTTCTTTGCTTTTGTTATTAATTGGCTTATATAAGTGGCTGCTCCCATGTTAGGGGCATAGATATTTACAACTGTTAGATCTTGTTGGATAGACCCTTTAAGTATGATATAGTGTCCTTCCTCATCTCTTATTACAGTCTTTGGTTTAAAATCTAATTTGTCTGATATAAGGATTGCCACCCCAGCTTTCTTTTGGTGTCCATTAGCATGGTAAATGGTTTTCCACCCCCCCACTTTCAATCTGGGGGTGTCTTTGGGTCTAAAATGAGTCTCTTGCAGACAGCATATCGATAGATCTTGTTTTTTAATCCAATCTGATAGTCTGTGTCTTTTGATTGGGGCATTTAGCCCCCTCAAAATCAAAAAAATAGGTCAACACTCCGACATCTAATAGTAAAACTTACGAGTCTCAGAGACAAAGAGAAAATCCTGAGAGCAGCTCAGGAAAAAAGATCTGTAACCTACAATGGTAGAAACATTAGATTGGCAACAGACCTATCCACAGAGACCTGGCAGGCCAGAAAGGACTGGCATGATATATTCAGAGCACTAAATGAGAAAAATATGCAACCAAGAGTACTATACCCAGCTAGGCTGTCATTGAAAATAGAAGGAGAGATAAAAAGCTTCCAGGACAAACAAAAATTAAAGGAATTTGCAAACATGAAACCAGCCCTACAAGAAATATTGAAAGGGATCCTCTAAGCAAATAGAGAGCCTAAAAATAACATAGACCAGAAAGGAACACAGACAGTATACAGTAACAGTCACCTTACAGGCAATACAATGGCATTAAATTCATATCTTTCAATAGTTACCCTGAATACCTATTTAAAACAATACTATGGAGGAGACATACAGTTGGCTAATATACACATGAAAAGATGCTCAAACATAGCTCAACATCAGGGAAATACAAACCAAACCTATGAGATACCACCTCACACCAGTCAGAATGGCTAAAATGAACAACACAGGAAACAACAGATATTGGTGAGGATGCAGAGAAAGGGGAACTCTCTTGCACTGTTGGTGGGAATGAAAACTGGTGCAGCCACTCTGGAAAACAGTATGGAGGTTCCTCAGAAAGTTAAGATAGATAGATATATCCAATGAAATGTTACTCATCTATCAAAAAGAATGAAATCTTGCCATTTACAATGACATGGATGGAGTTAGAGTGTGTTATGCTAAGTGAAATAAATCAGTTAGATAAAGTCAAATAGCATATGATTTCACTCATATGTGGAATTTAAAAAAACAAAACAGATGAATATAGGGGAAAGAAAACAATTGAGAAGGAGGTAAACTATAAGAGAGACTCTTCAGTATAGAGAACAAACTGAGGGTTGCTGGAGGGAAGGTGGTTTGGGGGATGGGCTAAATGGGTGATGGGCATTAAGGAGAGCAAATATGATGAGCACTGGGTGTTAGATATAAGTGATGAGTCACTAAATTCTACTCCTGAAACTAACATTACACTATATATTAACTAACTAGAATTTAAACAAAAACTTGAAACAACAACAGAACAAAATAAAGTAAAAAAACCCAGAATACTATGAGAGCACATGCAAACCTGTGGCTGATACTCTCTTGCAGAGATAAGAAGAGTAAAACATAACCAGGTGTTTATGAGAGACGTTCCAGGTTGAGAAGAGAAATGGAGAGTGCTATAAAGGAAAAACAGGGATACCTGAAGGCTCAGTTGGTTAAGTATCTGCCTTTGGCTCAGGTCATGATCTGGGGGTCCTAAGATGGAGTCTCTCATAGGGATCCCTCTGCAGCAGGGAGTCTGCTTCTCTCTCTCTCCCTCTGCCCCATCCCTGCTCATGCTCTCTCTCTCAAATAATGAAAACGTTTTTTAAAAAATGAAAAACAGTAATGAAACAACTGGGAAGAGCATAATGAATGAGAAGACTTGAGGGAGAAGATGGTAAAATATATCTGTAAGATGATCAGGAATTCAGAATATAAGCTTCATACCTTGAGCCTTAATGGCCACTTGTTTTTTCTGTTCTTTTTATCAGTAGAAACTGATTCAGGGCTTTGAGATGAGGAATAGACGGTGGCAATATTTTAGGATCCTTTCACACACACCCTTTCCTCTTCTTCCTCTCCCTGACCCCCTCCTCCTCCTCTTCCTCCTCCTTCTCTCCTCTTTCAGTAATAGATTACTAACAGTCATGTGGAGATTTTATATGAGTTGAGGAAGCCAACATAAAAGAAAAAATTAAGTTGGAGAGCTCACAAGGAGTAAAGCAAGGTGATTCTAGGAACATGGTGACTGGACTGTAGCCCTTTTCCTGCTTCTTTCAATTCTATTTTATTTGCTTCTACTGAGCAAAAAAGTCCTGGGTTCTATTTGGGATTTAAAAGAGAGAAATAGTGTGAGGCTTTTAGTACTGTAGTAGAAATGTGAAAATCTGCCTATCCCCACACCAGAAATCAATACTCAGAGATGTGTGAGGTTAGGGTATGCTATGGTTTAAAATATATAAGAAAAAGAACCAGATCATTTGAGATGAACAAGCAAAAATAAACCCGAAAAGAATATTAAATGTTCTGGATAGTAAGAAGAAAACTAGGAAGGACAATGTTGTCTTTGAGGCAAAAGAACTTTTGATCCTGAAGGAATTGTTGCCTAACTTACTTACTTAAGTAACTCACTTGCTACTTAAAAGTCAACAAAGGTGCTTACAAGAGGAACCACTGGACTCAGGAAATACAACATTGTGTAAGACTGGAAAAGGAGACATTTCAATAGAGAGGCAGGGACTACATGGATATTGAAGCAATTGAAAGATAAGGAAATAGAAACAATGAATACATATTATTTCAATAGATTTTGCAGTTAAGTGCAAGTCGTAGGTAAATCGATCTTGAAGAGAACATAAAATAGAATTATGCTGGATTTTTATGTGAGGGAGATTGGAACATGTTACAAACTGAGAGGAGAGAGAAAACGATAGGAATATATGAAGATGATTACTGAATTGCTTGTATTTACAAAAGTTAAACTTCAAAATTCTAAGTTTGCAAATTCCCTAAATCTCCCTTTGCACTACTCCATGGACAATAGATGAAGGTAATAAAGAGCATATGTACTTGTTATTAAGGGAAATGATGTACTGAAAATAATTTTCTCTAAAAAATACATGTATATTTATGTGTTTGTGTGTGTATGTGTGTTTCCACCCAGAATTTTTAAATACAATTTATAGTGACTTCATAAGGATCTTGGATATTGTAGTGCAAACTTAGAATACCGTTATATTTTATACCTGTGTGTCTTATTTTTTATTTAAGAAAACATTTTTTTTTCAAAGAGCAAACATGAACCATTATATTGGAACTGTTTAAAGAGTTTCTGTGAATTTCCCATATTTGACTAAAGACAAATGTTTATTTTCACTTGACAATATTCTCTAAATGAAATGTTTATATGTTGTAAAAAATTGATTCACCTTTTCACAAAGAGATTGGAAGTAATATTCAGATTTCATTTTACGGGAGAATATTTTTTACACACTGGTTAATGACTGACTTATAATAAATGGTAAGCATAGCTTAAATTGGTATTTCCTAACATGAGCTGACTGATAGCTATTTAAAAAAAAAAAAAAGAAAGAGTGAACATTGTCTCTCCATGCCACCTATTTATGTCAAAAAGTATTTTTATAGTATTTGCTGTGCACACTAAAAATACAAACTTAATGCTTATATTCTTTCACAAAGTGAAGTCTCTTAAACTGCTTAAATAACCACATTGCTCCTCAAGTTTATTAGAGTTTAAATACGATAAACTCTTCATCTGTAACTGAATTTTTACTCATGATTGATGGGTTTGGGTTTCAGCTTAATGAAATCTTACCTACACTGAAAGAAAATAATTTAGTTAACATTATCCCCAATTTTTTCACTTCTTATCATGCTCTAGATTATATCATTTAAAAATTAAGGACTTTTTTTGGGGGGCACCTGGGTGGCTCAGTTGGTTAAGCGACTGCCTTCGGCTCAGGTCATGATCCTGGAGTCCCAGGATCGAGTCCTGCATCGGGCTCCCTGCTTGGCCGGGAGTCTGCTTCTCCCTCTGACCCTTCCCTCTCATGCTCTCTGTCTCTCATTCTCTCTCTCTCAAATAAATAAATAAAAAATCTTAAAAAAAAAAATTAAGGACTTTTTCTTCTTTGCCCGAGATTTAGAAGAGTTTTCCTACTGGAGTTAGATTATTTTCAGCAGCAAAAAACAATTAATTGATGGGATGTGTTTGGGAGAAAGCAAGCAAACATAATATATTCCATTTACTTACTATTTGGTTTAGTGTCTTTTATTGTTTTAGAAATAGTTTTACAAAGAAATTCTGAATACTGTATACAATAACAACCAATATGCCATATCTAGAATCTTTGTCTTCTCCCCACCTTCTAGGTGAACCCAAGTCCAAGGTGATAGTGGCAAAGAGGCCAAACCAAACAGCCTGTTTGTTTACAGCTCTGACTCTCATACCTGGAGCCAAGGAATGAGAACATCTACCTTCCATTCCTGCCCCCTGATTTCCTTAGCTCCACTTTAAGCAGCCATATTGTGGCATAGTCTAAGCAATAATATGTTTGCATGACAACAGGGTGCGCTACTTACCACTGACTTTAATGAGAGAGCTGCAAGAGGCAGGCCATCAGGATACAGGAGTTTTCTGCTTTCTTCTCTGAAGCGTGTAGGTCCAAGTTCATTTTTTAAAAGTTCATTCAGAAAAATGTTTTTCTTTCATGAACTCATTCCCTGTCTACATTGCATACTACTTTTAAATTCTTCCTCATATAGTCTCCCACTGTGGAGCTCACTCATTGTTACTTATTTAAAGTCATATGGTTTTCTCATTATACAGAGATTACTATAACACTGTGTCCTATGCCCAGCACCACCAGAAATGGACCACGTCTATTGCACTTGGTAGTTAAAGATCAACTCTCTCGTCATACTCTCCTATACCATTAGATACTTTTACCATACTGGGCAAAGAATATAACCTATCTTCCAATTCTGAAGTTTTTTCTCCTTGTTTGTCCCTCTTACCTTAATTTATTTTTCTCCTTGCTCACCAGTTTTGAGTGACCCGCACAGCTTCTTCTGGATTTGCTAATTTAATTACTCCCAGTAGCTACACTTGGTATATTTTCATCTACCTCTCTGTCACAGATTCTTCATAGGTCAATATTTTTCACCTATTCCCATATACCAAGTTTATATCTCCACTGAACTGTGATAGTATTTTTTTAAAATAAAGCTTAAAATAGTATGGCAAATACTAGTCTAACACAGAAGAAAACAAAGAGATGTACAGGAAGAGAAAGGATATATCTTCTAGAACTTGTGATTAATACCAGAAGTCAAATGAGTATATATTTTAGGAAAGGACAAATGAATTATGTAGGCTTTCTATAAAATGTTATAATGTGTAGTGAGAAATAAAGTGATTATTAAGGAATATAGAAAATAACACTGTAGTTTGAAAATATAGAATTAGTTGATGAGCTCTATACCATAAAATTCTGAAAGGACGATATATTGTAAGTGAACCCAAGTGACTAATATACTCTGTTATGGCCTTTAGCATAGATTAATATAAAACTCATGAACATAAGTGTTCAATATTTTGGTGACTATCCTGCTGACAGTCAACAAGCAATGATTTGGATCTGTGCCTATATAGTTGATTTATTTTATTTGTGTAATTATTCTGACATAAGTAAAATATAATTATAATTTTGTGTAATAACAAACATATTTAAGTGCCTACACTGTACGAAGCATTGTGTAGGACATTAGAAATAATAGGCATGTTTCCAGTTTTCTTAGGAATTGCAATTACTATCTGTCTGCTTTAGAATATTTGAGTAAGAGGTTTCTCATCAAGGCAGAAAATGATAAATATCAATATACTCACTTATTTGCACCAATGTACCTTGAGAAACATGACTAGCAGGTAACTATTTAAAAAACTATGGTCTACCAGCAATTTATAATATTATTCATTAGACTATTATTGCAGTCCTTGAAATTTCAAGTAAAATAATGCCCCTTTTTCTTCTCTGATGATTTATATAATCTTTAAATTTAATCATATGATTAAGGGAGTAATCACGTTTTACCATTTATTTTTAAGATTCTATTTATTTATTTGAGAGAGAGAGTGAGCAAAAGAGAGAGCACAAGGGAGGTGGGGGGGGGAGACAGGGAGAAGCAGACTCCCTGCTGAGCAGGGAACTTAATGTGGGGCTCGTTCCCAGGACCCTGGGATCATGACCTGAGCTGAAGGGCAGATGCTTAACCAGATGAGCCAACCAGGTGCCCCTTGTGTTACCTTTAAAAAAAATTTTTTTTTTATTAATTCTGGGAATTTTATCTTTTTTTTTTTTTTAAATAAAATCTTTCCTCCATCACCACTTACCCTTCTTTCTCTTCTTCTTCTAGGAAGTCTATCACCAGGGAATTGAGACTTCTTTTTTATAGTCTCCATGTTTTATACATACCTTTTATCCCTTTGTGCTTCTTTCTTGAAATTCCTCAATCTGATCATCTGCTTCACTGACTGCTTTTTTGATATTTATACTACCTTTTGACTTATCAATGTAGTGCTTTATTCAAAATAATGTCCCTTTTTTTTATCTTGATTTTTGTTTTTTAAATGCTTATCCTTGTTTGGTATTGCTAACATCTGTTCCTATTTCCTTACATTGCTCTTATATTTATTTCTACTTTTACATCTTTCCTTTCTACTAATTTTGGTTCACTTGATATTTGTTCTCCATTGTGTTGATTTTCTTTTTTAATTTTGAACAGTTTTTTGAGATAATATTACTCTACAGATGTCTGTTTATTTGGTCTGTAAATTCAATTTTACCTGAGATTATCATTTACTCTGTCTGACAATATGCCCTGTGGAAAGGTTTAAAATGAAGTTCAAATGATTTGAGAAAAGGAAATGGTGTGACTCTCAGAATACGGAGACTTGAGTGCCACAAAGTCACTGCTAATCATTCTTTTTTGTTGCCAACCTTCAGTAAATATTTCACTAACTTTGACAGAAGCAGCATTTGGAAGAGGCAGTTAACCCTGAGAATTTTTATCTTCGTTTGCAGAAGATACTCTCTCTGGGTATAGAATTTGAGCTTGACAGATTTTGTGTTTACTCTTGTTTTCTTAATATTAATATTTAAGATTCTCTTCCATTGTCTTCTGCTTCCATAAAATCTAACAAGGAGTATATTCTCATTTTTATATTTGTTCCTTTGCATATAAAGATTTTTTTTTTCCTTCTGGCTACTTTTAAAACTTTCTCTTTATCACTGGTTTCAAGAAATTTTATTACAATGTGCCTTGACATTATATTTTCTATATTTCTTCTGCTTTGGTTTGTTGAATTTCTAAGATCTATGAATTTATACTTTGTATTAAACTGGGAAATTTTAATCATTATTACTAGAATATCTGTTTCTTCAACTCCTTACTTCTGGAACTTCAATTAAACATATATTATACCACTTTATATTGTCTGATATATGTTTCTGTTCATATTTATTAAGTCTTGTTTAATACTTGTACTTCATTTTAAATGCCTTTAAATTCAGTGATATTTTCTGCAGAATCTAATCTCCTGTTAATTTCACTCAGTGTTTTTTGTCTTCTCTATAAGCTCCGTTTACATTCTTTTAAAATTTCTTACACTATTTTCCTCATTAATGCTCCCTTTTCCAGTAAACCTTTATATTACTTAGATATTGCACCTCCAATCCCACCACCCCACCAGTGCTTTAGAAATAAGATAATATATATAGCCAAATTCTTGGTGAAGAGTAGGATTTCATATCCAGGACCATATTATTTATATACACATGTATGTATATAGATTATAGATAGATGGATTTTAGATAGATAGATAGATAGATGATAGATAGATAGATATCCTAATATCTTATTTAAAGTTCTTATATGCTAAATCCAGTATCTTACATTTCTGGGTCTGTTTATGTGAATAGTTCAACTCCTGCTTATAGGTAATAATTATCTGCTTCTCTCCATGCCTGATGATTTTAAAATTGGGTGTCAGAAATTGTGCATTTTATCTTCTTGGGTCCTGGATTTTGAGATATTTCATTAAAGGGCATTAAGTTTCAATCTGATGTGCAGTTAAACAACCCGTAGATTAGTTTCATCCTTTTGAGTTTTTCTTATAAGTCTTAGTATGGCCAATTCAGAGAAGGATTTATTCTGGGACTAGTTTAGCTTCACTAATAAGGTAATATCTTTGTGAGAAATGTATCCAGTGTTGTCTGAATTACAAGTTCTCTCCAAACTAGCTGATGAGAACACTCTTTCCAGCTATTTGTGAGCTCTAGGAATTATTTGAGCTAATGCTTTCCAGTGGTCTTTCCCTGCTCTCAGCTAGTTTCTTCTCAAGTACGTAGTGATCACTACATAGCTAAATCCTCCTGACTATTCTTCTCTAGATATTTCCATCTTTCATTCTCTGTGCATTTTTCTCCTCACCATTACTCTGCTCCATAAATTCTAGTTGCCTCAACCTCTCTGAATTCATACATCCACCTCCTCAGCTGAGTGAGACTACTAGGCTGTTTGGCTCCACCCCTTGGTGCCTTGCCTGGAAACTGTTTTCAGACATTAAATTTGGGCAGTTGTCTGGCTCTTCTCTCAGGGACCCCTTCTTTCAGGCATCAGAGCCTTCCACTGCTTGCTACCCAATGTCTGAAAGCTAGTGTATATTTATTTTCTATCTTTTTATAATGGTGGGATAATTCATCTAGTAATTAACCATTTACGGGGGTTTAAATGAAGATTTCTGAGTGAAATGGAGAGGTAAATTTTCAGAGGCAACTGATCAATTCTGACCTGTAGTCATGAGTCTCTCATGCCAGTAAAATTTGTGCTGATCTGCTGTTGCCCTTCCCCCTCACAAGCAGTTTAGATATAGAAAATTTAAAATATACCTAATTTCTGTGATAAAAAGTAAGGAAAGGAGAACCTGGGTCACTCAGTCAGTTACGCATACAATTCTTGATTTTGGCTCAGGTCATGATCTCAGGGTCAGGAGATTAAGCCCTGAATTGGCTCTGCTCTCAGTGGGGTGTCTGCTTAAGATTCTTTCTCTCCCCTTTGCCTCTCCCCCCTCTCTAAAATAATAAATAAATCTTATAAAAAAGTTACTGGGGCACCTGGGTACCTCAGTTGGTTAAGCATCTGACTCTTGATTTTGGTTCAGATCATGATCTCAGGATCGTGAGATCGAGTCCCACCTCAGGCTCTGCACTCAGCATGGAGTCTGCTTGAGACTCTCTCTCTCTCCCCTTCTGCCCCTCCCCCCACTCTCTCTCTTTCTCTTTCTCTAAAATAATAAATAAATAAATCTCTGAGTAAAAGTTAGTAAGTAAAAGTTATCTCAAGCAATGCAGAACAAAAGCAGTTCTTTAGGGAAGGCAGTTTCTTTGGTATAGAGGAAATCAATGTTTATCTCAAGACAATGGAAGAGAAACAAAAAGCAAACTAAAATCACCTTTTTCCAATCTTCATTGTCCTTCCCACCATCTTCCCTTCCAGGCTGCATTCAGTCACCCAATACCATTTCAAATAAATCTTAGATTTCCTCACAGTATTTTATTATCTCTTTATTATATCCATGCCCACTCTTCTTCAACAGTTTATTTAAGATTGATTTTGGGGAAAAAGATGGCAGGAAATTAATGTGTGGAATGACAAAGACAACCTCAGCATTCTATTTTAACTCCATCCATCATCCAACATTGTAGATTCCTTTAAACCTGCTACCGCATTTTAACTTTATTTTCACAGTGGTTTGCAACCAAGAAGAAGTGGTGGCTAAGCCTTCAAAAAAAAAAAGGCCTTTTATGTAGAGCATGACTCCTAGAAGATACACGGTGAGGTCTAGCCTAGACAGGAGATACACTATGGACGCACTAGCATATGGCCATTAAAAATAGAATTTACCTTTAGGCATGAGTAGTCTTGGAAGGCATTGTTTGAGGAGGAATGACTGATTAGGTTGGCATTTTGGACAGATGTCTCTGGATTGTATGAAAAATGATTTGAGGGGAGAAGAATTATATAAAAGAGATGAGTTATGTTGTTGAGTGGTTAACATGGAATTAACCCAAAGAGACGTGGGAGAGTGGATTTAATTTCTGAAAAATGTTTGATAAATTCTTCAGGATTTGCCAATGACCAAATGTGAAAAATAAAGTAGAGAGAAAAATAAAAATTGACTTTTGTGTTTTTAGTTTGGATATTAGGATACATAAGGGAGCTATCATTTGAAATAGAGAATATAGCGCTTTTTATTTGTTGAGTTGAGATATCTGTGGGATATACAGACGGGATCTGAGCTTTGTGGTTTCAGGTGGAAATTCAAATATATTTTTAGTTCAGTTATAATTCCCAAAGGGTATATTTTGGTGATCTTGCTATCTCATCAGGTTATTATTACCTAATCTTATTCTCTTAAATTCAATATCCAATTTTTAAATGTTAAAAATAAGTAGGAGGAGATTAAATGTCATAATTCTGTATTAAATACAACCAAATAAGAGTATTCTGTATTTCTATAATGAAAAACTATTCCATATAGTCCAAGATGAAGCTAATTTAAAGTTAATTATTTTCCATAGTAAGCATGAGAGAAGGAAGATTTTACTTTTCAGATATCTAGTGTAGACAATTATTTTTATTTATATGAGGAAATGTCTTGTTTTTCTGAGCATAAAGGAACTGCCATCCTGAAAAACTTGTAACACAGGTCAAGAAGCAACCTTACTCAGCCAAAACTTCCAATCTTCTCATCTATGAATCCCTTGAATGTGGCCCTTAAAATGAAAAAAAATATATATATTACAAATATGTTAGTTTTTATCCTAGTTCCAAGGATTCTGCTCCTTGACATGTAAAATGGCCCCAAAAGCCAATGGGAAAAAAAATTAAAAACCTAGATAACCACATGTAGAAAATTGGGAGACAGTGTAGTATGAAAACAATGGTATTTACTCTATAATACATTAATACAGTTCCAAAGGTGAACTGTGCTATTGAAAGGTGAGCAAAGCACAACTCATTTTTTCTTTCTGCATGAGAAAATCTGGTGGCAAATAACATAGCTACAAAGGGATAATGCTCTATTAAAAACATTTTCAAGATTCCTATCTCTTTAACTTCAGTCCTGACATGGCATACCCTTCAGAAGAGACCCTATTATGACTTTTCTAACATTGTGACATTACATCTTTCTTCTAGCTGTGTTGAATATTCCAAAAGAATATTTTTGGAGATAAGATACAATTAGTGGTGCCAGGAACTCTCTCTACATGTAGGTAGCATGGATTATAGCTGAAGAAAGGTGGGCCAATCATAGTTTAGTTGTATCATTATCTAGGTCTCAGGGATATCACAAAACTGAGAATCTCATCGACAATTTAGTTAGAGGGCTTTGTTATGTTGTAACAATGGAGTTTAAATTGGCCAGGACTGTGAATTGCACAAGACTGTTGAATCACAGATCTGTACTTCTGAAACAAATAATACATTATATGTTAAAAAAAAAAAAAAGGAGAAGAAGATAGCAAGAGGGGAAGAATGAAGGGGGGGAATCGGAGGGGGAGATGAACCATTAGAGACGATGGACTCTGAAAAACAAACTAAGGGTTCTAGAGGGGAGGGGGGTGGGAGAATGGGTTGGCCTCATGATGGGTATTAAGGAGGGCGCGTTCTGCATGGAGCACTGGGTGTTATATGCAAATAATGAAACATGGAACACTACATCAAAAACTAATGATGTAATATATGATGATTTTTTTTAATTTTTATTTTTTATTGTTATGTTAATCCCCATACATTACATCATTAGTTTTAGATATAGTGTTCCATGATTCATTGTTTGTGCATAACACCCAGTGCTCCATGCAGAACATGCCCTCCTCAATACCCATCACCAGGCTAACCCATCCTCCCACCCCCCTCCCCTCTAGAACCCTCAGTTTGTTTTTCAGAGTTCATCGTTTCTCATGGTTCGTCTCCCCCTCCGATTTCCTCCCCTTCATTTTTCCCCTCCTGCTACATTCTTCTTTTTTTTTTTCTTTCTTAACATAAAAAGCTTTTGCAAAGCAAAGGAAACAGTCAACAAAACCAAAAGACAACTGACAGAATGGGAGAAGATATTTGCAAATGACATATCAGATAAAGGGCTAGTATCCAAAATCTATAAAGAACTCATCAAACTCAACACGAAAAGAACAAAGAATCCAATCAAGAAATGGGCAGAAGACATGAACAGACATTTTTCCAAAGAAGACATTCAAATGGCCAGCAGACACATGAAAAAGTGCTCAATATCGCTCGGCATCAGGGAAATCCAAATCAAAACGTCAGTGAGATACCACTTCACACCAGTCAGAATGGCGAAAATTAACAAGTCAGGAAATGACAGATGTTGGCGGGGATGCGGAGAAAGGGGAACCCTCCTACACTGTTGGTGGGAATGCAAGCTGGTGCAGCCACTCTGGAAAACAGTATGGAGATTCCTCAAAAAGTTGAAAATAGAGCTACCATATGATCCAGCAATTGCACTACTGGGTATTTACCCCAAAGATACAAAAGTAGGGATCTGAAAGGGTACGTGCACCCCGATGTTTATAGCAGCAATGTCCACAATAGCCAAACTGTGGAAAGAGCCAAGATGTCCATGGACAGATGAATGGATAAAGAAGATGTGGTATATACATATACAATGGAATATTATGCAGCCATCAAAAGGAATGAGATCTTCCCATTTGCAACGACGTGGATGGTACTGGAGGATATTATGCTGAGCGAAAGAAGTCAAACAGAGAAAGACATGTATCATATGACCTCACTGATATGAGGAATTCTTAATATCAGGAAACAAACTGAGGGTTGCTGGAGTCGGGGGTGGGGTGGGAGGGATGGGGTGACTGGGTGATGGACACTGGGGAGGGTATGTGCTCTGGTAAGTGCTGTGAATTGTGCAAGACTGTTGAATCTCAGATCTGTACCTCTGAAACAAATAATGCAATATATGATGATTAACATAACATAATAATAAAAAAATATATAGTAAAAAAAATAAATAAATTGGTCAGGATAACATATACATGAGAAGTCGTTTTGGCTAAATGTTTAAGCTCCTTTAATCATAGAGTATGAGGGATAATTCTGGTATGTTTTGAAACTCAGAAAAATTTCTGGGAGAAAGATCACATTTTGCAATGTATTCTGAGGGCAAAAGCTACATGACCAGATTAATGAAACCAGACAAGGAATATTCCTATATATTCAGAATTGAAAAAGTTTTTCTTACTTATTTCTGCCAATGAAGTAGCCTGGCAATGAAAGAGCATATATTTTTTTTGTTCTTACAAAATACAGTGAATCTTAAAATACAGTGAATACATTTAAACTGCTTATCATCCACTTCTATTGCTTCAAACTCCCTTAAACTCTGCAAAAAAAATCATTTGTATATTAATTCAAGAAAAATTTAAGCAATTTTGGAATATCCAGGTGTATTAAGTTACTAGAACACGAGACATAAATTCTGCTTTTATTTTACATCTTATTTTCTTAGGGTAGGAAATGCAACAGGCAGAAAACATTAGTGGGGAAAATTGGAATTATTGTTATAAGGCTTGGTTTTAAGGGCCAACTCCACCATTTACTAGCTGTTTGTGTTCAACAACACAATTTCCCATAACTTGATTTTCATCATAGTATTGTGAAAACCAGCCAAGATTATGAAAGTGCTTTTCAATAACAACAAAATATAGAAATGTAATTACTATTAGCAAGCATTTTTCCAAGTGGCAAAGGAACATTAAATTTCCATTATATCTTTTTTCCTAAATTTCCTATTCATACCTAAATTTCCATTCCAACTTATAATGCTGTTTTTTGCCTTTCTTCTGTATTTGAATCTAGTATGTTTTACTGATTACAAAAAATTAATATTAATTTGTAAAACATTACTGCTTATTAAAAAAAACGGGGGGATTTTGTTACCACTATCACAGTTAGAAGCATTTTATTTCCTTTTTATTCCTTTCTCCCTATGATATAGAGCTTTCATTAGTTGGGTAAGTATTACTTTTATGAAATTCTACTAACACTGCTGGCATAATTTCTAGGCAAGAGATACTTATAAAGAATTATCCCTGTGTTATTCTTCTGCAATGCTCCCCCGCCCCCTGCCAAATAATGCAATGATATAATGCAATGCAATAATAGCAAATTGCAAGATCTTTTATTCTAGTTCTTGTGAAAAGTAAATGAAATGTACTGAAAATATTCCCTGGAGATTATCCTGGTAAAATTTTTACATTTTTCCATTCTTTATCATATCTATATTATCCTTATAGGGAATGGCAGTAATAATAATGACAGCCATTGTTTATTGAACACATACTATGTGTTCACACTCTTCTAAAGACTTTGTATATATTATCTCAATTAATACAAAAGATTACATGTTAGAGAAGGGGAAACTGAGGTTTAGAAAATTTCAATTGCCCAGAGTTATAAGCACTTAAGTGACAGGATTTTATCTGAGGTCAGTTCTAATTCCAGAATCCCTTGTACTTGTAAATACAGACTGGCTCATGTGAGACACATATCTTTAGTGGACCTGAAATATGGTTGGTGCAAGTTCATGAACATATAGACCAAACTGCAAGGGTACTAATGTTTTATCCATCAAATTGAGAAAGGCCAGGAATTAAAAAAAAAAAAAAATATATATATATATATATATATATGTTATTAACAAATTTACCTTGAGGGTGATATCTCAATATCTCTCAGAATGATACTCTATTAGTATTGTCTCTCCCATCTTTTTTTATCTTTAGAGTTTAGTATGGTCCTTGTCCTGGTGAGTATTCAATAAATGTTGTCCAAATCGGAACTTGATGTGCTGGTTGCTCTCATTTCTGCTGTGAGAGAAATACGTAACGTGATGAAGTAGACAGCAGGACCATGTTAAATTGAATACGAAATATATAATGTGATGAAGTAGACAGGAGGACCATGTTAAATTGAATACCTACGAACTTGCAAGCACATTTTATACATCATTGCATTTAGTCTGCCTCAGTGAGGTGGCTATTTTGAACTTCACATTATATGATGAGTCATTTGCTTAAGTGAGCACATTTGGCCATTGAAGGAATCGGGATATGGATCCAGGTCTGTTTAATTACAACTCTAATAGTTTTCCAACTAGTCTACACAAATTTGTAGGAGCTAAAGTATTTCTTTGCCTCACTGGCATGTTTTCATCTCGGTGCAGTAGCCGATGGAAGCTTCACAACAGTTCATTCTTTCAGGTGACTGACATTTTGAGGCAATATGGGAGGGCGGTATCCTTGCTGCACATACAGTGGTCTCTCCCTACAGTGTACTTTTTTCTTACTTTTGCTAATATGGAGGACTTTCATTTGTAGATATATCCAAGTCAGCTTTCCAACTTGAAGGTCAGAAAACCAGACTTGTGTTTTAGAAATGTGTCTATGACTTTGCCTTGCTGCTAAGGCATGATTAACTTTCACAAAATCACGAAAAATTATTATTATTATTTTTTACCCAGTTCAGTAAAAATAAGTGAAATAGTAAGGGGTTTTGATTAAATTTTATGAAAAGATTTCCACAATTATTTGACTCATGCTTAGTAATATTTCCCCCTTTTTTCCCCTCTTTTTTGCTCAGAAGTCACATTTCATTGAAACATTCAGAATGTCGGGGGTGCCTGGGTGGCTCAGTCGTTAAGCGTCTGCCTTCGGCTCAGGTCATGATCCCGGGGTCCTGGGATCGAGCCCAGCATCGGGCTCCCTGCTCTGCGGGAAGCCTGCTTCTCCCTCTCCCGCTCCCCCTGCTTGTGTTCCCTCTCTTGCTGTGTCTCTCTCTGTCAAATATATAAATAAAATCTTTAAAAAAAAAAAAAAAAAAAGAAACATTCAGAATGTCTAATTAGAAAAACAAACTGTTTTCATAGAAGTGAAAAATCTATGGCATATTTTCTCTTGGGATGTAAAATTTAAATTATCCTGCTGAGATATGTGATTTTTGGTCTTTTATAATAAGCAGGTTATGCGCCCAAAAGAAAAGAGCAAAAATCCCTGAAGATTGACCTTGGTTTGGAAAGTTTTTTGAATATACAAAGTATCATGCTCTATCATGTAATTTTATGGAAATTTGATACCAGGCCTTATTTAATTTATACACTAAGTTATGATAACTCTAGGCTTTCTAGTCTGATTTATGCTGGAGGAACTGTGGGAAAAGAGGACATTATTTTGTGGTCATGCTCAGTAATTGCTACATGCTGTAAAGATTGTGCTATGGTAAATTGAAATAATTACAAAGTTATCTATACAATATGACATGCTTTTTATTCTCCTGGGATGGTGCACCAGACCAGAAATTCTAAAATTTCACTTAAGCTGATAGTATCCCTCCAATTAATTGTGAAATATATTATCACCAGACAAGAGAGAACACCAAAAGTGCAGTGAAGTATCTATGTACTAGATTTGTGAAGCATATGATGGATGAGAAAAGACTCACCTTGGCTGACCCAGGAAAGTGTGATAGCTATTAGGATATATGGGAACCTGTCATTCTTTATCTTATATTAACTAATATGTAATATATGTGTCTCTGGAGAAATTTCACACAAGAACAGTAAAATTACCAGACATTCTGTCAAATCTAGCGTAGGAAAGGTTGTAAAAAATGATTGTTTTAAAGATTTTGTCTATCTTTTTTATTTCTTTACATGTGTTTGCTATTATCTATATCTGCATCATTGATTATTTAATTGATGAACACATTCATTTTCCAAATGTTTTTTGATATTTTATAAGTCAAAATATGTTACACAAATTTGCCTATTCTTGATGAGTATGAATGGTGCAAATGTCTATATTTAAAGAAATATTTTCCTGAAGTCAAGCTAAATCCAATAGCCAAAATAGGTATTTAGAAGCAGTTTAGGAAGAACTTCCCAAGTAAATATATTAGCATATAGATTGCATATTTATTATGTGCATATATATATATATCCAAAGAAAATCTGTTTATGCTGTCCATATCATTCCTCTGTTCCAATGACCATATATGGCATTTAGCATAAGATTTATAATTATTATTAAGGCTTACAATGCTTGTCTCTAATCACACCTCCTTCCTTTCTTCTCAATTTCTAAGATTCCTCCAATGATCTTCTTTCTAATGGGTGAATGTACCAATATATTTCCTTCCATAATATCTTTGGTCTTGCTGTTCTCTGCTTGGAGATCACCACTCCCAAATTTTTTATGATGAGTCCTTCCTGTCATTCAATTGTCAGTTGATCTACCACTTGCTAAGACACACCCAGCTTAAATTTGCCTCCTGTCATCCATGACATTTTATTTATTTATTTTTAAAGATTTTATTTATTTATTTGACAGAGAGTGACACAGCGAGAGGGAACACAAGCAGGGGGAGAAGCAAGCTCCCCACCGAGCAGGGAGCCCGACGTGGGGCTCAATCCCAGAACCCTGGGATCATGACCCGAGCTGAAGGCAGACACCCAACAACTGAGCCACTCAGGCGCCCATCCATGACATTTTAAAAATAATTACCGTTATATATTACTCATAGTACTTATCACTATCTTAAATCCTCACTTTTGTTTTGGTCTTGGATATACAATTAGACTTGGCTACACAAACACAAAGCATGAAATACTCATGTCAGTAATCATTAATGGATACTAAAATGTGTAGGTGAAATTTTAATGAGATACAAGAGAATTGTGGAGACTCAATCTGTCCCCTCACAAATTAATTATTGATCTCAAAGAGAAAATAATAACTTCACAGAGAAGTCTGGCAGAAATTACTTTACCCAATAGATAAAATGTATCATCACCAGTAATAGAATCAACTGGCATTATGATCTTCTTGATATGATGCACTAAGAAGGACCAAATACGATTTTGATGTTGCTTTAGCCAGAAATATATAACCTAAGTCTGGTAATGAAGAAACTCAATACATACCCACAAAATATTTTGAGGGACACTCCACAAAATTGGCTTCTATAAGCTCTAAAAACTATAAGGTGTTGAAATACAAAGAAGACTGAAGAACCGTTCTATAAGACAACCGACAGAATGGGAGAAGATATTTGCAAATGACATATCAGATAAAGGGCTAGTATCCAAAATCTATAAAGAACTTATCAAACTCAACACCCAAAGAACAAATGATCCAATCAAGAAATGGGCAGAAGACATGAACAGACATTTTTCCAAAGAAGACATCCAAATGGCCAACAGACACATGAAAAAGTGCTCAACATCGCTCGGCATCAGGGAAATCCAAATCAAAACGTCAATGAGATACCACTTCACACCAGTCAGAATGGCTAAAATTAACAAGTCAAGAAACGACCGATGTTGGTGAGGATGCGGAGAAAGGGGAACCCTCCTACACTGTTGGTGGGAATGCAAGCTGGTGCAGCCACTCTGGAAAACAGTATGGAGGTTCCTCAAAAAGTTGAAAATAGAGCTACCATATGACCCAGCAGTTGCACTACTGGGTATTTACCCCAAAGATACAAATGTAGGGATCCGAAGGGGTACGTGCACCCTGATGTTTATAGCAGCAATGTCCACAATAGCCAAACTATGGAAAGAGCCAAGATGTCCATTGACAGATGAATGGATAAAGAAGATGTGGTATATACATATACAATGGAATATTATGCAGCCATCAAAAATGAAATCTTGCCATTTGCAACAATGTGGATAGAACTGGAGGGTATTATGTTGAGCAAAATAAGTCAATCAGAGAAAGACATGTATCATATGACCTCACTGATATGAGGAATTCTTGATCTCAGGAAACAAACTGAGGGTTGCTGGGGTGGGGGGGGTGGGAGGGATGGGGTGGCTGAGTGATAGACATTGGGGAGGGTATATGCCATGGTGAACGCTGTGAATTGTGTAAGACTGTTGAATCACAGACCTGTACCTCTGAAACAAATCATACATTATATGATAAAAAAAGAAGAAGATAGTAGGAAGGGAAAAATGAAGGGGGGAACCGGAGGGGGAGACGAACCATGAGAGACTATGGACTCTGAGAAACAAACGAGGGCTCTAGAGGGGAGGGGGGTGGGGGGATGGGTTAGCCTGGTGATGGGTATTAAAGAGAGCACGTATTGGGCGCCTGGGTGGCTCAGTTGGTTAAGCGACTGCCTTCGGCTCAGGTCATGATCCTGGAGTCCCGGGATCGAGTCCCGCATCGGGCTCCCTGCTCGGCAGGGAGTCTGCTTCTCCCTCTGACCTTCCCCTCTCTCATGTGCTCTCTCTCTCTCTCACTCTCTCAAATAAATGAATAAATAAAATCTTTAAAAAAAAAAAAAGAGAGCACGTATTGAATGGAACACTGGGTGTTATACGCAAACAATGAATCATGGAACACTACATCAAAAACTAATGATGTAATGTATGGTGATTAACATAACATAATTAAAAAAAAAAGAATCTTCCCTCTCTTCTTAAAAAAAAAAAAAAAGAACTGTTCCAGATTAAAGTAAATTTAATTAAAAGATAACAGTTTTCCAATGAAAATGCAGATACAAGATATTAATCAATTTTACCTTTGGTTGGCTACCCTGAAGACCAGGGCCTGGTAGTCCAATATGGGAGAGCAAAATAATTTAAGAATTGTTTACAATTAATGGATCTGATAATTATTTACTGGATATATTTGCTTATCTCATTGACTTCAATTTAACATCCTCAAAATGTTATTGAGCTCCAAATAGAATATATGTTGAAAATCTTTTCCTGCATAAAGAGCTAACTCTTCCTCATGGAACTTAGAGTATACTTCTACTTAGCTATCTTATCAATTATTACTATCTTGTAATTGTAATAAATTTTATGCTATTTTTCTCTTTGGAAAACATTGAAGACTAATTAGTTTCCAAATTCTGTGGTGGGTGATATTTGAAATCTAGAGTTTCATCCTAAAGAAGATGGCAGTCTATTCGGAAAGATAAGATGATTATTAATCATTAAATAAAAGCCTATGAAGTAGACTTCACTACCAGCAGAAATATTTTCTGGTCCTATAGACTTGTTCATTTTTTTTCTCATCCTTTCTGATACAATTTTGAAAAATCTCTTGTTGGATTTTTAAAGATGGACACTTTGCTATTCCATATATGCTAATATTAATGGATCATTTATTATGTGATTCTTGTACATAAAGGACATATACATTGCTCTCACAGTTTGCCTCATTGCAAACCAGGTAGATAATTCAGAGTGAGAGACAAAACTACAACTTGATCAAATACTTCCTGTCAATTTTTCAGAGACCTGAGCTGAGAGACTCTGCTGGAAGCAGAGGCTTGATTCTCCAAGACTAGTGATCAGAAAGCAAAAGGAAGGGCAAGAATTCAGATCAGAAATGGAACAGGGTGAAAAAAGATGCCAAAGTATCTTTACTAAACACTTTTTGCATCTAGACAAAGGGAAAGTGCCTCAAGCTCACTGAAGCCAACCATCCAGCAGAGGTTGGGAAGGGGTTCTGGGAAAGTTTTGAGAAAGGGTGTTGGGTGGTTTAAGAGGTAGTAAAGCAAACAGAGGCAAATTCTGCTGTAGCAGTGAAAGGACAGGTCACTTTTGGTCTCAGAGCTACTAAAGAATCCTTAGGATAGAGGTGCTGACTCCAGATTAGTTAACATTTGTAATGAGGACAATTAATCAGACAGTAATAGGCATTACATTGACATGGATCAGTTCCCACAAATGTAGAGCAACGACCAACTTCATAAATCAGAATGGAAATTATCTACATGAGCTGCCAAAGAGATTTAAAAAAAAAACATGTTTATAACTTCTTATTGTGACAAAAATGTATGCTAATATTTCTATTACAACATATTTAAATTTACTTTTTATTTAAAATATGTTAGGTTTCAATGAACAGACTGTTAACTCCCATAAGGCAGAGAGGGAGGTTTCTGCTTCTTTTAGAATCTTTTACAGTGTTTTAAATTTTCCTCCTCTAACCTCCTTTCCTCCTCTAACCTGTTCTCCATATGGCACAATAGAATAATTATTTTAACACATGAATGTCTCATTCCACACTCTCTCTCTGATTTCTGATTTCATGTATAATGATCTACACTTCCAATTATGACCTGGAGGTAGGGCAACCATATAATTTATCATTTGGACCAGGGCACTTTTAAGAACGAACAAAGAAGCCATTGAAAATTGTGAAGGCATAACATAATTAATGGATGTCTTAGGGAAATTGAATGTGCGTCATTTCCAACCTCATATACTGACAACCTCTAGCCCTCTGGTCTACCCACAACCCTTACCTAGTAGCTGGCATGTTGTGGGCATGTTGTTGATAAACAGCTGTCGAATGTATGAGTGAATGAGTAAATGTATTGTAAGTTTATGTTGAGTGACTCTGGAATCTAATTTTCCAGTAATGTTGCTTAAGTTATTTTCAGTTCTTCCTAGGTCATTTATTTTTATTTTTTTAAAGCTTTTATCTATTTATTTGACAGAGACAGAGATAGCAAGGGCAGGAACACAAACAGGGGGAGTGGGAAAGGGAGCCCGATGCGGGGCTCGATCCCAGGACCCTGAGTTCATGACCTGAGCCAAAGGCAGACGCTTAACGACTGAGCCACCCAGGCGCCCCTTCCTCGGTCATTTAAATTTATGTTTATATTTTCCCTCCTGACCTATATTTATCATTTATCTATGTGCATATCAGTTTCTCTTTTTTGTTGTTTTTATTTAAATTCTAGTTAGTCAAAATATAGTGTAGTCTTGGTTTCAGAAGTAAACTTCAGTGATTCATCACTTACATATAACACCCAGTGCTTATCACAAATGCCCTCCTAGATTCCAGAGCTGCCAAGTGCCATGAACTGAGTGGCTTGAACAATGGAAATGTATTATCTCACAGTTCAGAAGTCAGAAATCAAGTTGTCAGCAGAATTGGTTGCTTTGGAAAACTGAGGAAGAATCTGTTCCATGCCTCTCCCTAGCTTCCGGTGATTTGCTCGCACTCTTTGGCACTCGCTGGCTTGTAGCAACATCACCCCAATTTCTGCCTTCCTCCTCACATGCCCTTCTCCCTGTGTAGTTATCTGCCTCTGTGCCTAAATTTCCCCTTTCTATAAGAACACAGTCAGTCGTACTGGTTTAAGGCCCACCCTGATGACCTGAACCCTTAACCATTAACCTGATGATCTGAAAAGACCCTATTTTCATGTAGGGCATACTCACAAGGACTGGGGGTTGGGACTTCAACATCTTTTGTGGGGACACAATTCAAACCATAAAATTATGTATATAATTAGAAGATTTTTTAAATTTTAAAAATAGTTAATCTTGGGGGGCCTGGGTGCCCCAAATTAGGTTAAGCATCTGCCTTCAGCTCAGGTCATGATCCCAGGGTCCTGGGATGGAGCCCTGCACCAGGTTCCCTGCTCAGGGGGGAGCCTGCTTCTCCCTCCCCCTCTGCTGCACACCCTGCATGTGCTCTCTCTCTCTCTCTCACTCTCTTTCTCTCAAATAAATAAATACAATCTAAAAAAAAATAATTAAATAAAAATAAAAATAGTTAATCTTGATTATAAGAACCTTTGGGGTCTAGACAAGGTTTATGATATGCTATGTTGCACCTGAATCTTTCATTTGCAAGCCACAGATAGCAAAATAAGACTATATTTATTTTAAATAAATACGTATGCATCTGTGTATGTGTGCTTGGAGTGTATTTATTTTGAGTTAGGGAACCCAAGTACTAAAATTAACTTCAAGTAGAGCTCAATCTAGAAACTGTTGATCTGTAGCGATTGACACAGAGGTGAAACACAGCTCCTTCCTTATTTAAGGCAGAATATCCCGTGGTCCTAAATCTTTTGAGGCAGCTATTGCTTACCTCTTTATTAGGCGATTTCCTGTATGTTCCCTTTTTCAACATGAGTTGTGTATTTGTGTGCGTGTGTGCACTTTAGTAAGATACTTCCTGAATTATCTTTAATTATGGCAAAAGGATTACCACCAAATTCTGAAATGAGACAACAGGTTCTGAAGGAGAAATTGGGAAAATAAGGTAGTACAAGCATTCCTTGGGCTGCATATCTCCATGTAGGCTGGTCAAAGAAAGACACAGTTTTTACGTTTGTCCTCTGTGTGTGTTTTCATGTGATTATGCTGGGGGTCAGGAAGTGGGGTGGAATCTGATGGTGCATGTGGATTCCTGGAGTGTGAGATGGTACAGAAGAAGGAAATAAGTTAATAAGAAAAGGGAAACAAAGGGTAAGGAGTGCTTACATCAAACTTAACTGGATTGACTCCACTGAAGATTTTGCACTGAAGAGTCTGTCCCGGGCGGCGTTCTATACTACCCCGTGCACTCAGATCATGCATATCAGCCCTGATTTGAAAGATTTACAAAGACTGTGGCTGGTTATATTTCATAACACATTTTTCCCCTCCAAGTTTATTTTATGTTTGTCTACTCTTTAGCAAATTATCTGAGGCTAAGGACACTTCCCTCTCTCTCTCTCCTCTCTTTTTTTCTTTCTCTTTCTCTCTCTTTTCTCCCCCAACTGCCTCGCCCCCATTACAGCTGGGCAGTACCTTACAAAGACTAGTGACTGGCAATTGCTTTTAAAATTACATTCATTAATCAGTGTGAGCTTTCTTAAAGAAGAATTTAAATCTCAGAAACTCCTTAAAATTAAATTTTTATGTCACCATATTTAGTTGTTTGCTTAAAAATTACTTACTAACAATTAAATGCCAAACACACACACACACACACACACACACACACAGACTCCCAAGCATCGGTGTGCTGGAAGCAGCTTATATTGTTATTAGAGCCGGAGCTGTTTGTCAAATTTTCAGATACTTTGTGGGACAATTGTTAAACACAGCTGTTATAAAATTTACATAAAATAAGTTATATTTAAAGCAGTGATGATAAATACTCAAAACTCATCACTTTATAATTATTTTTCACTTATTGCTCATAGGTGTTATCATAGCTCTTGAAGTCCTTACCTGTGATGTTCATTAAGGATGTTGCACGATGCTCCACAGGAAGTATCAGGAGACTGTGCGCTGGTGGTGGATGAGGATGGCATGACTGAGGGTAGGCTTAGGGGGGGAATGATTTGTTTGGGGTTTTTTTGTTGTTTGTTTTAAATAGACTGTGTTTTTTATATTTACAAAATATATTAGAAGAGAGTACAGAGAGTTCTTATATACCCAGGTACCACTTTTCCCTATTAGTAACATTTTACATTAATAACTTACGTTTGTTACAATTAATGAGGGAACATGGATACATCATTACTAACCAAGCTCTGTTGTGTCTTTAAATCTCTATAATTTTTACCTAATATGCTTTTTCTGTTTCAGGATCCCACCCAGGATACTATATTATGTTCAGTAGTCATGTCTCCTTAGGCCTCTTTTTTCTGTGACATTTTCTCAGACTTTTTTCTTTATGACCTTGACAGCTCCGAGGTGTACTGATCAGTTATTCTGTAGGATGTTCCCTTATTGGATTTTTTCAAATACTTTTTTTAAAGATTTTTTTATTTATTCATTTGAGACACAGAGATACAGAGAGAGAGAGAGAGAGAGAGAGCATGAGCAAGGGGAGAGGCAGAGGCAGAGGGAGAAGCAGGTTCCCTGCTGAGCTAGGAGCCCGATGTGGAGCTTGGTCCCAGGACCCTGGGATCATGACCCGAGCCGAAGGCAAATACTCAACCATCTGAGCCACCCAGGTGCCCCTCAAATGCTTTTGTTAAGACATGACTGAGGTTATGAGTTGGGAGAACACAAGAGTCAAGTATCGCTTTCAACACCTCATATCAAGGGTACATATTATCCACAGATCACCAACACTGTCTCAGTGAGGCAGTGTTTGTCAGATTCTCCACTGTGAGGTTACTCCTTTTTATCCCTTTGTATGGTGTTATTCTCTGAAAAGAAGTTGCTATGCACAGCCCATGTCTAAAAAGTGGGAGTTGTGTTCCTGTTCAGTGCAGATTTTCTACATTCATTATTTGGAATTTTTCTGGATGGTACAATTGTCTTTTCTCCATATTTATTTGTTTGTTTATTTATATCAATATGAACTCATTGATATTTATTTATTTCAGCTTTTGGATTATAACCCAGTATTATTTCTTTTGTATTGCTGCTCAAGGTGTTATGGCTTTGGCCGTTAGGAACGCTTTCAGTTGGCTCCTGTGTGCCTTTGACATACCCTCATCAAAGTGCGTGTGTGTGTGTATGTGTGTGCGTGTGCATGAGCGCTGAGCACTCTGTAGTTTCTGACACCACGAGATGTTCCAGGCTTATCTTGTGCGTTGCTTGCCCTAACACTAGAATTGGCCATTTCGCCTTTTATTAGAGTTCTTTTTATTGGAGAATGGTGTTAGAAACCAAAAAATTCATGTTAGATGTGCTTAGCTATTGAGCCATTGTGTCTTTTAGGGTCTCTCAACTGAAAGAGAAAAAATACAGCTGTATTTATCCTAGCCTGTATATGTACACCTGCCCATATTTCTAAGTAAGTCATCTGTATCCGCATTAAGCTAAACGTGAGTTCACACTGTTTCCAAATCTAACCAATTATCGCATGGGTCATTTTAGCTTCATTCACTTGCTGAAATGACTTATATTGTAGTCCAGATCCAAAATAAGTTTTGATTCTTTTTTCTAAATGAGGTTTAAAGTACTTAACCATGGTGAAAATGGTTCAGTTGCTGAAAGTGACTAGAGTGGTTAAAGTAAAAGACAGAGTATCACAAATGTGAATTTTTTTCTTCACAAGTGCATAAAAAGAGGCTAAAAAATTACTCATCAGATCACATTAAGTGCCTAAAATAATATGCTAATAACCTCAGAAATGTGAGGGCAGGCAGTTTAGGCCAGAACATGATAGAACATTTGAATTAGAATACCAGAATCTCAGATTTAAGTGAATCCAGACTTGAACACCATCTCCATTTCTCAAATAAACATTTTTTTTTTTATTACACCATTTAGGAAACTGGTATCAGACCACACAGAAAACCTGTCAATAATGGATACTAATATATAAATTATTATGTGTGTATAAATATATATAAAATATGTGTGTTTGTATGTGTTTATGTATGTGTCATTTCAAAGAATGTGTCTATTTCAATAATTCTTAATATTATTTTATAATTTTTATAAATATTATAATTACTAATTATTAAGCCATCCCTGTTATAATAATATAGGAATACATAGTTTTTATCTATTACAGTATTTTGACTATCAGAATAAAAAAGGTCAAATAAGGACCCTAGAGAACCCTAGATTAGAGAGGATTATTTCTGCCCATATGTGCTACATTCTTAATAAGCAGGATTTACAATGGGGAAGTAAAATGTTTGGACTTGAAATTAAGAATTTAATTGCATTAACACTTTAGTTCCTCTGGGCTATGGAGATTATTCCAATATGTAAAATATCAGCAACATCTGCAGAATGAGCTTTCCCCATGTATGGCTCAGGGTATTAGGGGATCATTGAGTTGGCTTGTCTAAACAAAAGCAAACAAGGAAAAATTAACAGCCTTGTTTATTTTTATCCAGGCATTCACTGAAATAAGAAAATTTGTCTATAAAAAGGCACTAAGTAATAAAATGCTAAGTGATGGTAAGCAGCTTATATTTGTAAAGGCAAACTATTAATTTTTCATTAAATAATGCATATAATTAAATAGAAAATTGGTTGTCCTGATTATGACATAAATAATATATTAAATTAAGAATTTTTAACTGAATTTCATCTAAATTATTTGGATTTATGAAAGTCAAGCTAAAATGGAAAATTATGCCCGTCATAAGATCTGATCTTCCATATTACTATATCAAAATTATGTATAGAGTATAGATTATATTACCAGATTATTGAATCACTACCTCTTTTAAATTCTCAAACCTGTTTCATATTCACACACATACATACACACACGCATACAATCCTACATTGTTTAGGGGAATGAGATATGATGACATTGCCTGCATTCAGCCTAAGGACAATAGTATGGAGAAAATAAGAAATTGCATACAGAACAAAAAATTGGCAAATTGAAATATTTTGTTGTGTCTTTATGCATCCCAGAATGAATAAGTGGCTCTATAGTGGGTCTCCACTTTTAATACATATAGGCTTCATGTGCAAAAAGAGAGAAGCTGCCTACCTTCAATGTATCATCACCTTCATATCCATTGCTCTTGCATAGCATCATACTTCCTGTGGAGCACCATAAAATTTCCTTAAGAAAAAAAATTCTGGGAAATGCCTCAGAACTTTTTCTGAATTAAACATTTCACATAAGGCTGGGGGTGGGGGCAAGGAGGTGAAATGGGTTAAGGTGGTTGAAAGGTACAAACTTCTAGTTATAAAATACAAAAGTCATGGAGATGTAATGTACAACAATGGGAACTGCATTGCATACTTGAAAGTTGCTAAGAGAGTAGGTCTTAAAAGTTCTCATCACAAGAAAAAAAATTCTGTAACTATGTGTGGTAATGGATGTTAACTAGACTTACTGCAGTGATCATGTCGCAATATACACATATATAAAATCATGTTGTACACCTGAAATTGATATAATGTTGTCTGTCGATTATATCTCAATTTTTAAAATTTCACATTTAAAATGGGGAGAATTTTATTTAGACTCTAGAAGACAAAATATAGTAAAGGAGAAGAAAGCAAAAATTATAAGGGTACCTGGGTGGGTGTGGTTGGTTAAGCATCCAACTCTTAGTTTCAGCTCAGGTCATGATCTCATGAGATCAAGCCCCACATCAGGCTCCATGCCCAGCACAGAATCTACTTGAGATTCTCTCTCTATCCTTCTGACCCTCCTCCCACTTGTGCAAGCTCTCTCTCTCTCTAAAATAAATACATAAATCTTTAAAAAAAATAAAGCCTTTAAGAAAGCAAAAATTACAGCTTTTTAGTGACCATAATTATGGTATTTGAAAAAAATAATTATTGTGATAGTTTCTTATCTGGAATTTCAAATTGTTTTCTGTATCTGTTTAATTTAAAATCTTCTCCTCTCTGGTAAATCAGAGCTACAGATATGTTTAAGATGAGACCCACAACCAGTAGTGAGCATAATTCTTGACTGTATCCAATATAAATGCGATGTTAGATCTCTTAAAAGTGTCAATTTTTGTTGTGTTTATTTTTAATTGCCCCACCATAATTATGCATTGTAACATAAGCCACACGAGTCCTTTGCCAAGTAAGAAACTAAACACCCACACATCATTATCTATACTATATTTATATATTTACGGTATTTTCATTTTGTCTTTTATGAAAGAGAATCTCGAAGTTTCCAAAATCTACTCAGCATTGATTCTAGATCAAAGCACCATGCCTCTCTTTCACCCAGTTTTCTACTATGTATTCTAGACCTAGAATGGGAAGGCATTAACTGGAAATGCAATGGAGATCAGGACATGATTGCCAGGAAATGGCTTTCTGTTCAAAAATTTGTTAGGAGGGTAAATCTCACATTAAGTGTTCTTACCACAAACAAAACAAATGAAACAGGTACAAAGGCACACATAAAGGGACACAAAGAAACTTTTGGAATTGGTGGATATGTTTATTACCTTGAACGTGGTGATGGTATCATGGGTTTATGCATATGTTAAGTTCATCAAGTTGTACATATTAAACATGTGCAGTTTTTGTTGTATAACAACTCTTTCTCAATAAAGTTGTTAAAATAAAACAGAAAGACATGGTTATGTAGAAATAGGCTTCTTTTGTTCTTGTCAGAATCTTCTTGGTTATTGGAAGATTACTGATCAGAGGCTGCATTACAAGCAAAACCAGGACCTGAGAAATTTCTGATTATGATAGATTGCTATCTTAATATCAGGAGTTACTGTATCTTTTGTATTTCTTGTTCCAGCAGGCCCTGGCTCTTTCATTTTTTGATATTGCCCTAACTTTCCCTTAGGGATCTACAGTTTATTTTTTTTCTTGAAATGACATTAAAATTGTTGGTCATGGGGTAGGCCAATATAAATTTTTATTTAAAGAATTTGAATGTTACATTACATTATAATGAAACTGTGGCTCTAAGCACTTTTAATGATAGCGCACTGAAAAATTTGTTTATGGCTTTTTGCTACCCAGATTAGATTTAGGAACTCCATTATCATTTTCCATCCTACACAATGTTGGTTCAAATTTTCTCTAAACTCTGCTAGTTATTTCATACTTTAAGTAAGCTTCAGTACCTTTTTTTGGTTTGGAATTGAAAATAAAAACAAAACAATTTCCTCATATGTAAGATCCCTAGTATCCTATAGGTGACTCTCTGCATGAACTGTGTTAAAACTTTGCAAATTTAAAATAATAATTAATCATTAAATATTTAATCGAACTCCTTCATTAAGTCATCTGCTTTGCTTAATTTTATCTGCCATCTTATTTCTTTTGCACAGATCCTTGGCTTTACTTTGACACCTTTGGATTTTTCATGGACTTCTGGGTTCTTTCCTGAATCTGACCAGTTCCCATTCTGGTCTTTGATCCTATAGTTTTGTCCTTGCATTGGTATTCTTTGTCTTCACCGCTCACCATTTCTCTATGACCAGCTGCTTATACAGACTTTCTGTGTTGATGCTTAGCGTTAATACCCATGTTTCATTGATGCTGCTTACAGCCTTGGTCTGTGCTCTCAAGTGGCATTTGGGACATTTGGGACACAGGTGTCAATCTCATACATTTGTTATGATCCTTTTTCTAAAACTTCTAGAAGAGCTGAGCTCCTGTTTATGGTTCTTTTCAAATTCTTAGGCCTGGGTTAATCAGGGAGAAAAAGAAAGCAATTAATCTTATTGATGGATTTTAATAGCAAATGGAGTAAAACAAATTAATTTACTCATTTAATAAAGCATATTTTAGAAATTGTTATAATTTCTCACCTAAAAATGTGGAACTAAAAGTAAACTCCTATGAGCAAATAGATTACCATGCTTTCATGGATTCCTGTTCTGACATATATTTAATGTCATGGAAGACTCTGGCTCAGACTGTGCTTTAATTCTTTTAATCACAATGAACAGAAATTTTAAGATGCCAAAAAACAGAAACTGATTCCTTATTCAATGAAATGTGGAAACCATACTTAAATTTTGTCCATATTGAATATTGCTTTACTTCCCTCACTTAAAAATTTTTTTTGAAGTGTTGATGTTGTCCTGATCACCAAGCTAACAATGTTCATTCATGGTTGGTATAAGAGCTGGAATCTAGGCATGCTCTACCAGTTGAATCTTCAAAAAATTGGAAGTAGTGCCCTAAATGTTTAGTGTTTTTACTTGGCCTGCTGGGATCCTTCCAGAGCTAAGTCTCATTAGTCCTTGCTCAGGCAGACAAATTTTAATGATATTTAACAAAAGGTTGGAAAGAAGAGGCTATCTAAGCAAAGACAAGGCTTTTGTATACATTTACAATTCTCTCCAAATGCAAAATATATTAGATAATAATTTTGCAAGATGAATTGCAGGCTGATTTATCAAGATAGTCAAAAATGTATCAAGACTCTTGGTTCTTATAAGTAGTAACAATTTTCATATGTGGGCTAACATGGGATTCACCTCCCCATGATAATTCTTTCGAGGAATAAAATAATTAAAATGAAATGATCATTCTAAATATCTTTATTCAGTCACTAGTATATTACTACATCCAAATCTCCGTTAAATCATATGTAATTCCACTATTAAGAGGAGACGTAATAAATGAAGAAAGGAAATATGCAAATCCTATATTAGAGGCTTAGTGAAACAGTAAGAGAACATGCCTTGGCCCTAACTATCTTCTATTTAAGTGAGATGAGGAGAATCTCTGTCCTTGCATCACCAAATGCCAACCATTACGTATTATGAGGAAGGACATAGAATATTGCAGTTCTATAAAAAAGAGGTTAGCAGAAGGAAAACTGGATCTCTATCATGGAGAATCAGGGAGAGTTTGGGCGGTTTAGGGGAGATGAATATATGACAGACCATCTAGGGGACATCACTAAGAAATATGAATAGAATGAGGATAAAGTCAATAATGACAGAGGAGACGAATTTTGCAGAACTTAGTAGTAGGCCATACTCTCCATTTATAAAGCCTGATTCAGTTTTGTGCATCCAATTGTTCCGCTGGTTCTCATAATACACTTCAGAAGTGCTGTCCTTGGGTTCCCAGATCTGTTTTATTTACTGCATGTTAGTGATGATATCCCAACCCTCCCTCCAGATTGCAAAGGATGGATTGCCAAACAGATGGTGACAGTTTGGGGAGATCATCACATTCTAGGGCAATTGTAGAAATTAATTTTAAAATTTTAAAATTCTCAAAGCTAAAATTTCAAAGTCAAAATGAAGAAATAATTTATAGAATATGTAATTCAGTAGAGTTTATTTATTCATAAAAGAATTAAGGCCAAAAGAAGTTAAATGATTACCAATCTAAGAAGAGAGATACTGGCACTGAGGTTCTAGAACTATATCGCTATGTACTTCTCATTATTGGGACAAAATGGATGAGAGTTAAAACTTAAATTTTTAGTCAGCTGGTATCTATTAATTGAATTAGAATTCAGCAAGCTTTTTCTGTAAAGGGCCAGATAATAAATCTTTTAGACTTTGTGGACCATAAGATGTCTGTTGCAAGTACTTAATTCTGTGTTGTAGCAGAAAAGCAACAACAGACAAAAGATAAACAAATTAGCATGGCTTTTTTTCTGTAAAAATTACGAACACAGACCATGGTCCATATTTCCATATATGGCCCAAAGGGTGCTATATTTGTCATTACTGGACTCATTTTGTTGTTATATATATGATTTTTTAACAGATTGCTTGAGTGACCAAATGATTTTGAAGTTTAATGCTGCCTAAGAGCAGCTGAAGAAGGTCAAAGTCACTGAATATTATATTTTGTGTTCTCAAGTTAATTATATTTATACAATCAGAATTTCTACTTGCCTCATATATTGTTAAGACCTTTCTCTTTCCTTGAGCAGTTGGCATCTAACCAACTAACTACGAAATAGATTATGGAATCATATGTACCTAAAGATACTCTTTATGGCAGCAACTCAGTAACTTACTTGAAATGAAGTATGAAGTGATTAATAAGTTGATGTTCACTTTATAGGCCCAACCACCAGAATGTGAATATATGGTGTATCAGAAATATTGGAACATATATGTACCTGAATATCACACTCTTAAAAATCAATCCTATGAAAACGAGGAATAGCTGAATTAAATTAGACTTGATACCTGCTGGTGTAACAATCTGGGCCCATTATCTCAGCTCATTAGAGCTTGGTGTTAATGAGGCCAAGGTCAGGGGTTCATTCCCCATATGAGACAGCAAGATTCACGCAAAGACAGCCATTCTGTTCCGTGAATTTACACTGTGCACCTTATTCTCCCCGTACGTTTCATGAATAATTACAACCGGCCATAAGCAGAACAAGGAAATGAATATCTAGAGCACACTTCATCGTCACTTGTAATGGAAAGGCTATTCAAACACATCTTTCTGAAGGAAACTAGATCATCTTCACACATAAAGGAGCATTATATTAGGTATACTTAATAATAGATACAGAATGTATAGTTCATTAATTTGATCTGATGATTTATTCTACTTCAATGTCAATCACATTTATCTGTGCACTTATTTGTCAAATATTATGCCATATTCCGGGAAGATAAAAATCAATAAGACTTCAATAACCTGACAGTGGGTATAACACAAGATATGAGCAAGTGCATTTTGGTGTTTTATTAATGAGCAGGCCTGTTGGAAATGCGGATGTTATTTAAGTACTTTTAGATGATATTTGACCAAGGAATGCAGGAATTCACAAATCCTCTCTTGCCAATCAACGTTTCTCCTAAAATGTTTTCTTAAGAGAGATGTAAAGATAAGGCATACTGGCAGAGAACATCAACATTTTATTATATTATTAAGGAGATTTAGGCTTCTGTATAAAGCAATATGGAAACACAGCAAACTCAGATAATTTTGGCTGGATTATATTGGTAAAGCAATGAAGGACCTCTTATACCTTCCCCACATTTCTACCAAAAGACTTAAATTCAAGGGTAACCATAAATCTTTGCACACTCCTATCTCCTATCTGTTGAATCTGAGGTGGTCTAAACAGGGCAGTATTGATTGGTATGCTTTCCTGTCATGTTTTAAGCAAGTACCAGATCAGTTTACCTTTCTAGTTGTTAGGGTTGGAGAGAAAAGAGAGAGAGAGCCAAACCTGTTAATCACCATTTAACCAGCAGACAGTATAAGAGCAAAGCAGGCTCAGTTAGTAACAATTTGGTTAAGTAAATTAAAATTACCTTCTTCTTAAAGATCTGAGGAGCACAATTCTCTATCAATTTTCATCAATTCACATTTTGGCCTCACTATGTATTCTTTGTGTCACCATAGACAAGTTACCTACCACATGGAACTTTGGGAGCCTCAGATATATTATAGGAATGAGAATATGCACCAGATCGCCAGGTACTGAGTACGTAAGAGTCCATTAGTTCATTTTCCTTCATAACAGCAAATGAAACATTTTTGGTTTCAGAAATTAAAAGTAGGAGATAAGGCTGGTGAGAGGGAATCCCACAATGAATAGGTGACGTGTGATCTAGATCATGATAGATTTTACCAGATGGCAAGGCTGTTCTGTAAGGTAAATAAAAGCATAAGCAAAGGCACAGGGGTAATGTGCATGAGGTGTTTGGGGAACATCAAGGAACTTAAATTAAGTCATGAAATGCTGAGGTGGAATAAACATTGAAATTGAACATAGAAATCCAAAGATAGAGAAAAGATCTTGCTCAAATTTAGGCTTTCAATAGGAAGCCTGCCATCCATAGTTCTACAGTGTTTCTTAATGTCTAATTGTGCTTTAAGTGATGATTAATTATCTAATGTCAAATTCGAAACAAGAAAGTATTTGCAACACATCTGAAAAGAGGTCTGCAATTATGAATGATTATGAATTTTGCTTAAAATAAATAATCAAATCATTAAATAAGCTTTTATATACTGTAGGAATAGGTCAGACTGTGGCTTCAGACCACGGCTTCTCAGACTGTTAGAAAGCTTCATTTTCTTTTATATGTATCTATTTTCATTAACATAAAGATATGGTTTGGTCATGGCAACAGGGAATACTTTCAAATGTAACATAAATTATGAAAAATGACTTCTAGAGGCTTTACTGCTATCACACCCAACACTGAACTGGTACAATTCCATTTTCTCTACATGTTGCTACAATCTGTGTTTAAAAGTCCTGGAAAAGAATGTTTAAGGAGAATAGGTAATCAATACAGTGCCACAGTATTATCAAGACTTAGGATGAAAAGGTAGAAAGGCACAAGGCAGAGAAAGTTGCGGCTTTATCTCATTGTCTATGTCCTAGAAACCATCTCCAGAGGGGAAATTTGCATTGAAGCCGCTGAAGGAGAGTCTTTTTTTCTTACAATGTAGCTTAAATCTCAGGAAAAAAACAAAGCCTTTAAAAAGACATCTGAAAACATGGTTCATGTTATAATGATTTCCTTTAATATAATTTTTTTAAATTATTGATTTTTGAGTTGTTACTTACACTCTTTTTCACTTGCATGAAGTCTAGATAGTGTGAAATGAAATGAGCACAGAAGCATTGATTTGAGTCGCACCTACGTTTGTGTCCTTAGCTCGTAAAAGTACAAGTATGATAACATATTTTCAAGCATATTAATGCTAAGTATTCCCACCATCACCATCAATTTGTTATCAGTTTACTTCCAATGGAAACCTTACCTTCTCTCCCAGGGCTCTTGCCAACTGTCTGAATCTTGGAACAGTCTCAGGTTTGGACTGATCTCAGATAAACATGCATTTTCACTCCAAAGCTGCATAATGCATTCCTTCTCAGCATGGGGGTATGCAGCTGTTATATGCTAAGGGTGTTATTTATGTTCTTAACAGTTATGAGAAATACAACTTTCCATCCAACACTCAAATTATCCCTCAAAAAGAATTCAAATCCTAGATTTTCTTTTAAGTCGATGAAGACTTCCCTTCTTAACATCTTTTGCAATGCAGTGTTGGTGTTGTTGCCAAAGAATTCTAAGAAGAAACAGCGCCATTATCTTTCCTGCAGAACACTTTCATGTCTATAGGCAGCTAAAAAGAATCATGGTCCTACTCAAAATGATTGTATTATGGTTCCATTAGTCATTTATGTTTGGTATATGATTTCCTTTCACCCATGACGCTTGCCCCTTTGCAGATGCTGACAATAGGGAGAAGCTAAGTAGGTAGAAGCTCAAAGAAGTTCTTAGAACACGAAACAGAACGGCAAGAAGAGGCTCCCTCAGCAGTGTCGTGACCACATGGGAAAAAAAAACATCATGTATATACTGTAAAGTACATGGCTTTTTCTATAGCAAAAGTATAACTCTTTTGGCCGGTTAACTCCAGAATCTGTCTAAGTATATTTTTAAAATCAGTTATACAAGATGTTTAATTTTGCCCATGTATTTATGAAACAGATGTTTTCCTCTGACCTATGCATAAATCCAGTCTTAGAACAAATTTGCACATTGAAGTGAGGTCGAGCAGTTCCCAAGCTAGAAATCTCAATAGTATCCTCAAATCAGTGCATCATCTTGAACTGTGATTCTTTTTTCTTAAATATCTCTGCTGTACAGCCCCTTCTTTTGAGGCCTTCGGTAATGCCTTATTATCTCACCTAGATTCTACTGACTTGAAGGCATGCCACGCATCTCCCAGACTAATCCAACTTCCATACTCCTACCAAATAGCTTCCAAAAGACAAGTACTAATCATTGTCACAATTCTGCTTAGAAATATCTATCAGTTGCTCATTATCTCTTCATTTGGCTGGTCCTGAATTGTATCTTTTATAAGAAAACTAATTGTTAGAATGGCACTTTCCTGAGTTCTGAGAGTCGTTTCAGTGAATTAGCAAACCTGAAGGGGTCATGGGAACCTCCGAACTGGCAGTCATTTGGTCAGAAGTAGAGGTGGCCTGCGGATCCATGAACCTGTGATGGGCGTCTAAAGAGAAGGGAGTCTCGTTGGGACTGTGCCTTAAGGGTGTCTATGCTAGGGCCAATGGTCAACACTGGAATACTGCATTTCGCTATTGCTCTCACGAAACATGTAGCTGATCTTCAGATAGGCTTAGTCCCTGTGACTCCATCTCCTAACACATAATATTTTTCTGTTTTATTAAAACTATACAGACTTTTCCTACATATTCAAAAGAAGGTCCAAAAATTAAGTCAATCTTTCTCTACGTCATGAGCGCATTAAGTTATTCTTTTCTTTTACGGTCCCACATTTCTTGGGCTTTACCTTTGGCTTTGGTTTGGATTTTGGTTCTAACCTCAGTTTTAGTCTTTGGGTTGATGTGCACACAGCTGCTGTCATCCTGCTTGACATTTGCTATTTTGTGGTTTTCACTATCATCCATCCATCCCAGCTTATATGCCTTTTCCTATTCATTGGTGTCCATTTCTATATATGTAATGTGTGTCCCGCCAATTCAACCTTGATAGAGCCTTTAAAAATGACATAGAGTGGTGTTTGTATGTTTTTAGTTTCTATAAATGGTATTGTGCTATTCATCCCTTCTTTTTTCCTTTGAAAGTAACTTTTAAGGGGCGCCTGGGTAGCTCAGTCAGTTCAGGGTCTGCCTTCAGCTCGGATCATGATCCCGGGGCCCTGCGTCAGGTTCCCTGCTCAATGAGGAGCCTGCTTCTCCCTCTGCTGCTCCCCCTGCTTGTGTTCTTTCTCTCTATCAAATAAATAAATAAAATCTTTAAAAAAAAGAAACAAGTAACTTTTAAGACACATAAGTGGTCTTATGCGTAATGTAAAATTAATTTGTACATTTCCATATTTATATAAACTTTAAAATTTCTCCATATTGGTATATATAGGTAACCTAGGAGCCCTGCACTAGGAAAATGAATAAATACAATGATATATACATGTATAACAATATATATATACATAGTGTGTGTGTGTGTACTGCCACCAAAGATAAGGTAATCAATACCCTGTACATTTGTCCACTGTGAACTCTATGGAAACAAACCATGAGTAAGGTGCTGTTTTCCAAAATATATATGGCCTTAATTTCACCAATTCCAGATTCCTCCCCGCAAAATAGCTCTAGTCCCACCAGGAGTTCATGAATTTTCTCATCTCCCCAACTCTTCACCAGCACTTAGTGTTGCTTGTCATGGTTTTACTTTCCCATCATAGGAAGGTTTTTAGATGTTGTTGTTTTCCTTTTCATTGTGCTGACAGAGTTTATTTTTGTGTGAAGAGCATGTCCTGTTGTTACTGTGAGTCAACCACTTGTAGTTGGTGCCCTCTCCCACAGAAGTCGGCCCCGTTAGGGAACCACTTATTAATCCCACCACTGTTTCTGCACTTTCCTGGTGGCTGGGACTCTCTCTTGATTTTCCTCGCCTAGGCCTTGGAAGAAATAGAAGAAAATTATTGAGGACAAACAGGTCTTTGTCAACTTAACGTTTATGTCTGGCCCCGGCACTGCCCTGTGTCTTCATGCTTCCTTCTCACCTGGTGACAACCCACCTATATTTTTATGTTTATCTCCATATCACCACCTCTGTGAAGTCTCTCCTGACCTTTATGTAACATTTCTTCCTCCTTGTGTTTCTTTTTTACATCCCTGTAGTTCTTTCATGGTTCCCACAATTTTTTTTCTAGTATTGATTTCCTTATACGTAGTTTTTATTCATGTATTCCAGTCACTTTAAACATAACATCACTATTTCTGCGTGGCATGTGTAATAAAGTTATAAAATACATGTGAATAAATGAACAGGCAGTAAATTTTCTAGATAACTAGTAATCCCTTACCTTACTTCATTCCCTACAGCCCTGTAGAGATGCTAGCAATGTTAATGTGTTAGACTGTGGATGAAAAGCCAGCTACTGGCATTTAATTGTTGCTCTTATGAAGTTACAAAGATCCATTATAGACCAAAGTGGCTAAAACTTTCAGGCTGGCCCAAGCCAAATGATGTATGGTCATTATAAATAATTCTAGTCTATTAGTGCCGGAGAAAGATAACACTGCAGTGCCTACAACATTTTCCAAGTTTGTTAACATATATCAAATGTTCACAGAAGTGCCTGGCACATTTGAACACGTAATAAATACAAGCTGTTACATTTATACTTTTATTATGAGATAAACTGGTAGCTATGACCACCTAGAAGACAAAGACTACATTTAGTATGTTTTTGTACAAAACAACATAACACTATAACAGTTTACAAGTTATCTCTTGAGAAAAAAATACAAGGGAACTTTTGGAATAATAAATAAGAAAACAACCATCTAAAATCATCTTAGATATAAAATGACATAAAGGCATAAAAAGGATTTTGAAAAATAACTATAACTAAGTATGAATTAAGAGAAGAATCAGTGAATTATTTCACGCTAGACAAAATTGCTTTTGAAATGTGTTTGGTTATTTTAGCCATCCGAAGGGAGCTTTTTAATTACTTCTGAAATATCTAAAGGTAAGGGAAATTAAAATATTCAGAGATAGCCCACAAATATCACATGAAAGATATATTGTTTTAATGCTATGATTAGCCACATATCCCTAAATAGCTGTTAGGAGGAAGAAAAGAACAGAGCATGAATTACCTGCCTCAAGTCAAGCCAGGATAAGAAGAGTAATCCATGAGAGTATACACTGTGAAAGAGAAATCTTTTTCACTTATCTTGAAAAGATAGAAAAAATTCTCTTCCTTATCTTGAAGATTTCATTCAACTCAGGAGAAGGAAAACAGGTCTAAAGGAAAATAAGGAGTTTATAACCATTAGCTTTTGTACTGGAAGTACAATTTCAAAATAAAGCATTCTATTGTGTAGCTGAATTTTATATTTTTATATGAGAAATTATGAAAAACTCATTCCTTTTTGTCTTATCCCCCAAATGAACCAAAGAAATTAAGACCTCATGGAAGACATACAGTTCTATGATTTTTTATTTGCGAGCTTACATTAAACTGGTAACACTTCCCTCTGGACTATGTTTTATAATCTTGATAAAATGATTTGAATGGCCCCTCAGTGAAACTCAGAGTTTCACTATAAAACAGGTTAATATGCCTATAACCGTATACTCCTATATTCTTTAATAGCATGAGTATGACCAATCTGTTTTTATTGAAATGATTTAATTTTAGAGGCCTGAGTTAATACTGCCTTGCCTCAGGAGGATAATATGATGTTTATGCTTAGGAACCAGCGATGATAAATTTAGCCATTAGACTCAGCCTTCGCATAACCAAGCATTACCTTTTTAGTTGTTGTGTTGCTTATCAGAGCCTTGAGCTATTTCTCCAAAAAACAAGTCTATCCTACATTTACAAACTATTTTGTCCATGCTAAGTTCTTATTTTCTGTACCTTATGTCATTCTATATAGCCAAGAAGGTAATTGATTCAATAATATGTAGTTATTGCTTGTTGCTTACATCCTATGTGCCACGCCCTGTGCTGATTTGGGAATCCATAATCAAGAATGGAGATTTTTTTTTTTTTTTTTAAGATTTTATTTATTTGACAGAGAGAGAGACAGCGAGAGAGGGAACACAAGCAGGGGGAGTGGGAGAGGGAGAAGCAGGCTTCCTGCTGAGCAGGGAGCCCGATGCGGGGCTCGATGCGGGGCTCGATCCCAGGACCCTGGGATCATGACCTGAGCCGAAGGCAGACGCTTGACGACTGAGCCACCCAGGCGCCCCAAGAATGGAGATGTTTAATTCTGCTTTCACAGACCTTACATCAGACAGACGTCATGAGGGAGGCAGCATGCTCGGAAGTTGGCTATCACAACATGGTGTGTTACGTTAAATGCACTGGTAAAATTGGGCGCGTTCAAGATGTGGGAAAGTCAGCAGCAACTCTTACAATTGAGATGTCAGAAGAAGGAGCTCAATCTTCTAGGGCACTAAAGCAGTGGTCTCGACAGAGGGAAATTTTGTGCTCCCCCTTGCTTCCCCCTAGAAAAAAACGATTTGACAGTACACGCGGACAGATTTTATTGTCATGATCCAGGATCTGGCATCTAATGGGAGAAGTCAGGGGATTTTGCTAATATCCTACCTTGTACAGGAGAGCCTCCAACTACCCGGGGCCCCAACAATTGTATGTCTCAAAATGTCAATATTATGTAGATTGAGAAATCTTGTACTAAAGCAAGTATACAAAACTCTAAGGGCTGAGCCATTGTTTTGCTCTTCTGGATAGCTTTGAATTTAAGTTGCTCAATTTAGGACAATGTAAACAGAAGTATATTTTATCACCAATAAAATGCCCAATTGCTAAATACAAATAGGATGAGTACTTAGTTTCATAGATGCCCTTTAACCATACTGTTTTCATCTCTAAAATGTAAATAAACACATAGGCAGTGTTTTGTTTTGTTTTGTTTGCTATCCTTAGATCACTGTTCCAGAACAACAAATTTAGAATGGTCATAAAAATTTCTAGGCGATTCATTTACTTTATACTCTCTCTCTGACCTTAAAAAAAAAAAAAAAATGTTGGAAGTTTTCCTTTGACTTGTTTCTCTGAACTATCCCTGCTAAATCTAAGTATCTCCTAGTGTTATTTGCATACTTCAACGAAAATGATCATTGAACAAACATCCCACAATGGGGCCCCATGTTGTGACTATTTAACATCTTTTTCAGCATGCCCAAAGATGTTCTGTTCTCTTCAATCAAATCCATAAGGATCACTTTTTCTCCCTATTTAGCTTTCACTTGGTATTGCTAGCTTCATTCAGTCACTGTACAGTCTTGTAAGGTACTTTGAGAGATGCCTGTGAATGATAAAGTACTGTACATGTGAAAGCGATTGTTGATTTTGTTGCCTACTTCCTGCAGGGGCTCTGACATGATGGAATGCCTGGCTTGGAGCTGCCAGTTATCCCTGCCAATCATCAGTCACACTATATCTCTGTCGTCTTCCAATACCATCAAATTATGGCAGGTTTGATACTTATTTTTTATAAAATCCTTTTGAAGCTGATTGTAATTGTCATTCATACTTATTTCAGTTACAAAAAAGCGTAAGTCTATGGAACCATTAATAACATGAGGTAGTATTTTCAAGACTTGGAGCCTTATGTCTGACCTTGAGATTTCAATGTTTCCATCCATTTGTTTTAGGTTTACAAATAGTAAGGGGGGGCATATCTGTTGTAGAAAAAACTAAGAATGGTATCTTAAAATCAATGTATATTTTAAAATGCTAAATGCAAAACATTGCATTAGATACTGAGAAATATTTAAAAACAAATAACCCATTCTCTTGCCACACTGAATTGGCTGTGATCTAGACATCAGGAAGCCACTTTCTTCAATGGCCTTTGATAGCTACAGAGAAAACGGGACACTGGAATACTGCCTCAGAATATCTCCACAGTTTTATATCATTGCATGCTGGCAGGAAATTGGCAAAATCAGCAGATTTAAGAGGAAGCTTAGTAGAGGAATAAAGGGAGTTACAAAAATGTAGTTGAAAGGGTAAACTGAACTGATAGCACACAGAACATTGAAACTCACACTAAGGAGTTCAGGCTTTTCCCTGAATGCATAATGGTATCACTTAAAAACGTGAACAAGGGAGCAGAATGATAGTTGTCTACATCAGGCAAATGGGCGATGCGCATTAAGGAAGGCTCTCGTGGTGATGAGCACTGGGTGATGTATGGAAGTGATGAATCACTAAATTCTACTCCTGAAACCAATATTACACAATATGTTAACTAACTAGAATGTAAATAAAAATTAAGGGGCACCTGGGTGGCTCAGTCGATTAAGCGTCTGCCTTTGGCTCAGGTCATGATCCCAGGGTCCTGGGATCGAGCACCACGTTGGGCTCCCTGCTCAGTGGGGAGCCTGCTTCTCCCTCTGCCTGCCCACTCCCCCTGCTTTGCTTGTGCTTGCACACTCTTTCTGTTAAATAAATAAATAAAAATCTTAAAAAATTGATACAAAAACAATTTAAAAATCAGGTCTGTGGCCATTTTTCAACATGACCTTTGGCAATTTTATGTAACTTCTCCTTGCCTGGAAATGGCATGGAACAAGCACAATTAAAGCTGCTTAATACGAGTATTTGGGATTAGATACAGAAATAATAAATATGTGTAGGAAGAAAAATGACTGGTTCAGTATGAAACATAGTTCTATTTTTCACAATCTTTGGGTCATTGAACCTACCTCACTATATAAGCACTCAGTGAAGATTTCTTCAGATTCTAAGAATGGCATTGCCATCTATCCCTATGGAGAGGTCTGAAGCAAGGAATTTTGAGGGATAATCAGGAGTGTAGATTAGCCCATGTTAATATTGCAATTTCTCTTTAATATTATTAATCAGTATCTAAATAATGCGTTTTAATGTCAGATAATCAGACGGGCACATAGTGAATTTCAGGGGAATGGGGAATCAGTGTAGAGACGATATTTACAGACAAGGCCATAGAGGAGATCACAGAAGAGCTGAGTGTAAACGGTTAAGAACAGAGGACGAATGAATGCATTCTGGGGCACTCTGCCAAGTATAGAATTGCTATATTACAAAACAGGTGGTCTACAGAGGAGTCAAAAATAGAAAAGTAAACCACTCTTAGAGGGTTCCCACTAAATAAGTCAGTAAATGAAGGAAACCATTTGCAAAAAAAAAAAAAAATTAAATACTACTAAAAATAGTGTATTTGATTTTGGAACCAAGGCTGCTCCCCTCCTCATCACTGCCATGTTCTGACCTCCTGGTAAATCAGGCTTAGTCATTGAAAGATCAGTAACTCATTTATTGTTTTCCTCTTTGTTCACATTTCTGCCATCATCATAGGTAAGCTCATCATCATTCTTAATAATCCATCTGAAAGTCTAGCCTGCTTACTCCCCACCCTTGTTGTTAGCCGCTTTCAGTTTCATTTTGCTACATCCACCCATTGTCAGACTCATATTTTGGATCTTGCCATCACTTCAGAAATCTTTACCTCCAACATTCCATTCTGGAATAATAGTTCATGTAATAAAATCTAAAAATAAAGTGAACCAGTAGTTTTTCTGTAACAATGAAAATAACTAAAGCAACTTGAATTGCTTTATGGATAGCTTTATGTCCAGATTAATATAATATAGTCCTGTGTTTCTGATCTCTCATAATTATTAAAACTTTCGTCTTACTATTATTGATTGCTATTGTTGCTATGAGGCTAGATTAGTATAGCTAATCCTATGAAAAACCTTTCATCATTAACCTCGTACTGATTTTCCAGTATTAGCCTGTATTATGGATTTACGGTTCGTTTTGCCCAGCTATTCTGTCTTCTCGTTTACGACCAGAATCACATCTTCTAAAGGTAGTTTGGGACTTGAGCCACAGTAATGCTATAGTATTGCAATATCGTCCCTGATCCAGTGGGTGACCTGGTTCAGTTCTTTATTGTAAACCCTATGTCTATGTCATTGTAATTGGGCAGCTACTTTTCCAGGATGATCGTTTTCTAATAATCTAATAATCTTCTAATTCTAGAAATTCTAATTTTTCAGTTTGTTTTCTTCATATAGTGAGTTGAGTCTCTTCCTATGTCTGAAGGTGTTACACAGAGACCAAACTGTCTAATCTTGCCTCTAACACCCTGGTGGCCTTGACCCCCTGACTCTTTTGCATTTCCTTCTGTTTACAGTTGGCAGAGATGTCTGTTCTGCATTTTAGTTAAACCTACCATTTTTATTTATTTTATCTTTTTATTTATTTATTTATTTATTTATTATTTTTTTTTTTAAAGATTTTATTTATTTATTTGAGACAGAGAGAATGAGAGAGAGAGAGAGCACATGAGAGGGGGGAGGGTCAGAGGGAGAAGCAGGCTCCCTGCCGAGCAGGGAGCCCGATGTGGGACTCGATCCAGGGACTCCAGGATCATGACCTGAGCCGAAGGCAGTCGCTTAACCAACTGAGCCACCCAGGCGCCCTATTTTATCTTTTTAGAGAGTACCTATCCTTGCGATTTCTTTGGAAGTTACAAAGTCACTTTATACTTGCAACATCCACAGAATCTAAAATATAAAAACAAAATCAGCTGCTCAGCAGAATGCCAACTATTCTTGATTCTTAAAGAAATTATTCTCATGGATTCTAATGAAAAGGATGCTATGCAGTGTGGGAAAACAATTTCAACAATAGCAGGACATTAAATGCAGCAGGATTCTCAGAGAACTTTTCTTATAACATCCACCAGTATCAGTCACTGCCATCACATCTAACCACAACCCAGGGGGAAAAAAAAAAGTAATTCAGCAAGAGGCCTTTAGGATGCCATTAGGGTCCTGGGTTTTCATGACAGCCACACAATTCTTGGAAAAAGAGTAAAACTACCACAAGAACAATTTAGTGAATTTGAATTATTTAATTCCAAAGAAATGGAAGCTCATTTTAAAACTATTTGTTTCTTAAAGAAAAAACATTCTTCTCATATTTAAGGGAAAGTATACTAATTCAGTAGGTTATATAACAGGTTTTTTTTTCTTATCGAGTACCCGAGTTTCTTCCCAGTCACTTAATTGATGCAAATTTCAGTTAATTACACCTTGATTAATTTATCCATTCTTATTGTGAATAAGTCATATTTTTCTAGAATTCATTTGTAGCTTTCATTTCACAACGGGGAAGCAAAATTTCATTTGGACATTATTAATTTTCATTTGTACCATTCTTTGCTGATAACACATTTGTTTGCATTATAAAGGATGTTTTCTGAAGTATTCCAGTTTCACATTAGTAGTCTTTAGCTTTTTCAAACACAGAAAAGCTTGATGATTTTTAAAACAAACAGTAGAGTAAAAATGGAGTATTTGAAATGGGAAGAAAATTGCTATGAATCTCAAATATTTAAGATATATTGCTGTCACACAAGATCACCTCTATAAACATCCTTCTTGTTTTCTCCAGAAGTATTTTTTATATAAATTACCTATTGTCAGACTTACATCATATTTTAGTCCCTAAAAGTCTTTGGCAGATCTTGCAGTTGTAATAAATAACAATCAGAAGATACTGCTAAAAATAACCAACTACAAGTTTAACTGTTTAACTAATAGACTCCCGCTTAAAGACTAATGCTTTGTTTTCATGGGTTTGAAGTTGAACAAACTTAAGGATAATTTTATGGTATTCATTATTACTTTGGCAGAAGCAGTTTATTTTTTGTGAACTGATGATAATCAGTTCATTCATGCTTAATTTCTATGATTCTATTTAGAATTTACTATTAGAAGAATAAATACATTCTCTTTATAAAAACCTAAGCACTCTCCAAAACTTTACATATGAAATATAGAGTCTTAGGGATTCCACTGCAAAGAAAAAACTTGAAAGCATCCAGAGAGAACTGATGCTTTCCTTATAGGAGAACACAATTTGGAATGACAGTTGATTTCTTATCAGAAATCATGAAGGCCAAAAGAAAGTGGCACACTATTTTTCATGTGTTGAAAGAAAACCTGTCAGTTGCAACATCTGTACCCACTAAAATTGTTTTTCTAAATAAATAAATAAATACAGATAAATAAATAGATGATAGCTAGCTAGCTAGATGATAGATGATAGATAGATAGATAGATAGATAGATAGATAAATAGATAGATAGATAGATAAAACTGTTTTTCAGTACTTAAGATTCCTTCTTGGATGAAAGAAAACTAAAAGAATTTAGTTCTACCAGACCCACACTTAAAAATTTGCTGAAGGAAGTTCTTCAAATGAAAACTAATGACAAAAGAAAAAAATCTTAGAGTATCATATAGGAAGAAGAGCTCTTGGTAGATTACGTCAGTGAAACCAATTGAATCCGATATTTTCTTTATGAGATTTTAAATTACAAATTAAATTTCTTTAATGGTTATAGGGCTATTCATATTGTCGATTTCACCTTTATTGAGTTTCTTTTTTTATTTTATTATGTTATGTTAATCACCATACATTACATCATTAGTTTTTGATGTAGTGTTCCATGATTCATTGTTTGCATATAACACCCAGTGCTCCATTCAATACGTGCCCTCTTTAATACCCATCATCGGGCTAACCCATCCCCCCACCCCCCTCCCCTCTAGAACCCTCCGTTTGTTTCTCAGATTCCATAGTCTCTCATGGTTCGTCTCCCCCTCCAATTTCCCCCCCTTCATTTTTCCCTTCCTACTATAGTTTGTGGATTTTGAGAAATTTGTCCCTTTTTTCTAAGCTCTCAAATTGATGATTATAAAATTGTTCCCATTATTCCCTTATTCTCTGTGATGGCTGAAGGACTTGTAGTTATATCCCCCATTTCATTCCTGATATAGGTCGTTCGTGTGTCTCTCTTAATTTTTGTCAGTCTTACAGAGGCTTCTCAAATTTATTAATTTTTATTATAAGAATTAGGTTTTTGTTTTATCAATTTTCTTATTTTTTTTCTTATTTTCAATTGTATTTATTTCAGCTACCTTTATTATTTCCTTTCTTCTGTTTGCCTTGGATTTATTTGCTCTTCTTTTCCTAGTTTTTTCTGTGTGTGTGTTTTTTTTGTTTTTTGTTTTTGTTTTGTGGTAGGAACTTAGATGACTAATTAGAAAGCTTTACTTATTTTTACTGTAAGCATTTAGTGCTATGGGTTTCCCTCTCCGAACCACTTTGGTTGCATTCCACATTTCATTTTCATTTTTACTCACCCTGCCTCACAGGCAGATCATGTCTTGGTAAGAAACAGGTAAGTTGGATCTGTTGAGATAGAATCATAAAAATACAATTGCTCATAAAATATCTTGGAACCAATTTACTTAGAATACTTCCAAGCCACAAATAAAGATGGGCCTAAAAGGACATTTATGGTTTAGAAATATATGTATTTTCTAAAAGAAAAAGAAATTAACAATTAAGATATTTCATTGCCACCAGCTTAACTCCGTACACATGCCCTATACATTACCCTGGCATATATAAAGTGAGATTTTAATCAACTACATTAAAATCATTCGGGATACCAGTTTTAAAATGCTGAGACCTAGTTATTTCCAGACTTGCGGAACTTGATTTTGTGCTTTTGCTCTAAGTTGTTTGATGGCGAGTGTGGATTCGGGAATTTGTGTGAAACAAGTCCAGCTAGAACCAACCTTGAGAACCAACCTCAGAATCATTGCTATTTCGTTTTTTGCTCTGATGATTCCTTATCAATATACTTTTTTTCTAGAAGATCAGGGTGCATGCTTAGACCTACTATTTGTATTTACCTACAGCTGCATATTTCACATGCTCACTTGCCTATAAAGTTGCACTAATAACTTTTAGGAAGAAGTTAAAAAAAGGAAGATAGGGAAATCTTTGTTCTGAAATTTTCAGGCATTGAAAGCCTCTCATCTCTCTCCACTCTTCTCCAGAAACAAACAAGCAAAGGGAAATAAAAATGTCTCTCTGGGCTGTTGCTAACAGATTCTGCCATGAAGTTTCTATTTCAGTAGCTATTTGTCACACACTGATATAGATACTTTCTAGTATGAGCTCCAAATATGTACTCCCAAACATCCTTGAAGTTGTGAGCATACTTAAATCTTGTTTCCTGGCTATGTGCATTAAGCAACAGTGCATCCAGTGCATTTTGAGGTTATTTATAAAGAGACATGTATTAGAGAGGTGTCCACTGCTCCCTGCACTACTTGGATGACTGATGGAGGTGAAGTGGAAAGTGGTTAGAATCTAATATTTGCTTCCATTCAATCATTCAGCAAATCGTCTTGAGTGTCTACAGTGTGCCCGGGAATATATTAAGGACTAGAGATGAAAGAAAAATAAAATACTGCTGTCCTTAAGGATCTGGCAAGTTTTATTGAGGAGACAAACAGGAAGACAAATAAAATACGGTGTAGAAATATTGGTGTTAAGGGACTAAAAAGAGAGACAGGAGCAACAGCTGGAGATTGGAGTATAACTTGGTGGAGTGATCATAAATAAGCAAGAGAGCCTTGGGGTCTGGACACACAGCAATCATGTGCACATGGTGCTAAATAGTTTACACTTTATCTCAAGGTTAACAGGAGCAATCTGAGGAGCACTGTGATCTTATTTGCATATTTGCTAAGGTGTGGAGGCTGAAGTCATGGAGACCAGTGAGGAGGATGCAGCAGCAAGGACAAGAGACGAGGGTGGTTTCAAGAGCTGTTAGTGATATACAACTGAAGGGACTTAATGATTAGTAAGATTTGGCGTGTATGAGCTGTTAGAGCTAAGAAAAGGAACGCTCATTTTCTCTTGGGCATTTGAGCAGATGGCTGTGCTTTTCGTGCAGTTAGGTAGCCCTTCGAAGCAGGTCACATAGGTAACACTGGAAGAGGTGCATGCCTGCAGAAGGCCAGGGCAGTCGGATCTGAATTCCAGCGGGTCCCTGTAGTATCAGGGTCATCCTCTGCCAAAATGCTCAATGCTAAAAGACAAGCTGGGAAGAATGTGTACTTTGTAAAAACTCGAAGCTGAGGAAGTTTTAAAAATGTCCAGGAACAACTCATAATATTTTATTATTGATTTTGCTTCTTTTTACTTTATCCTCTAAAGCCAACAAATAACTTTCAAATAACTAATATGAAACAGATTCTAAGACTTCTTCATGGAAAGAACTTCTAGTATTTACTGATACCCTTTTTCTCTTGTTCTTACATTGCACAGAGATCAATTGCATTGCCCATCCCTCCCAAATAAGAGCAGGGCCATAGGACTGAGTACTGGCCATTGAAATATTAGCACAAATGATGTACGTGGATTCCAGGCCTGTCCCATAGAACTCTGTTGTGTACTGTTTCTCCCTTTAACATTCCATAATGATCTTGAACATCTTGTATTAAAGATCATTGTCCCATAGGAGCTAGAATACCTAAATTACTGCAGGAGCAGAGCCCCCTTAACAACACAGTGGTTTGTCACATGAGTAACCTACTAAGTTAAGCCATTGAGATCGGGGGTTGTTTCAAGCAGTCAGCATAGAGTTTTGATACCAGGAATAGTGTCCCACTGTTGCAAAAATCTTGACTATATGACATTATTTTTGTGAAGAAACTGATTTTCAAAGCTGGAAATTTGGTATTCTGTGTTACACTGGGGCAAATCTTTTGGTGACAACATCACCTGCAATAATCTGGAAAAAGGTTCGTGCCAGGAGCTCTAGGGGAAGGGGTTGGAAAGAATTAAAACCTTACTGTGTGCTGACAGTTATTAGCTATATTTGGGAAGAAGGAGATAAACTCAGAGACAGATAGGCACAGTGCAATAAGAAAGAGAAAGGTGTCCAGATGAGAAAATAGTCTGGGAATTTGTGGCATTGAAGTCTAAGAAAATTTGGTGCATTTAAACAAAAGAAATAGGAAATAAGTTTGAGAAAACAGCAAAAGACCTATTACGATCCAGGCTTTTCATTTTTTTATTCAAACTGGATAGCCTCAAGGTAGCAGCCATTAAGTTACTAAAGATAAATGCTGGGCAAGGATGCAAAAAAGATGCAGATTTTATAAATATGGTTATATAGGTATTTATATATGGTTACTGGCACCAGGAACTGACTGGAATCAAATAGATCAGAAGCCCATTAAGTTCTGAAGAGAATTATATTGTCAAAGGAATTATAGTCCACTTTCTAACATTCTGACTATTTAAAAAAAATCTACAGCATCCAGGGACACCTGGGTGGCTCAGTAGGTTAAGCATCTAACTTCAGCTCAGGTCATGATCTCAGGGTCCTGGGATCAAGCCCACATGGAGCCCCGAGTGGAGCCCCACGTGGAGCCCTGTGTGAACCCCACCTCAAGCCCCATGTCCAGCCACCTCAGGCTCCCTGCTCAGTGGGGCGTCTGCTTGTCCCTCTCCGTCTCCCTCTGTCCCTCCCCCTGCTCATGCTCTCTCTCTCTCTCTCAGATAAATAAATAAGGTCTTGAAAAAAAAATCTAGAGCATCCAAGACCCATTTCAAATGTACACAAAGAAAACTCACTCCCGGGGCGCCTGGGTGGCTCAGTTGGTTGAGCGACTGCCTTCGGCTCAGGTCATGATCCTGGAGTCCCGGGATCGAGTCCCACATTGGGCTCCCTGCTCAGCAGGGAGTCTGCGTCTCCCTCTGACCCTCCCCCCTCTCATGTGCTCTCTCTCTCTCTCTCTCATTCTCTCTCTCAAATAAATAAAATCTTAAAAAAAAAAAAAAAAGAAAACTCACTCCCCTCCCTGAAGGACAGAGCTAGGGTTCATGAAAGCAATGGAGAAAGATGTATTTTCAAATAACTGAAACAATCAGAGAATGCCCCCTCCTGCCAGCACAGGGACCCAATGCTTATCCCCTAAAGACCCCACCAATTCTGAGGAACCGCTGAAAATCTCATCTCTTTTTAATTGGAAGTTTTTTTTTTTTTTTTTTTTTTTTTTTTTTTTTTTTTAAATATTTTATTTATTTATTTGAGAGAGAGAGAATGAGAGAGAGCGAGTACATGAGAGGGGGGAGGGTCAGAGGGAGAAGCAGACTCCCTGCCGAGCAGGGAGCCCGATGCGGGACTCGATCCAGGGACTCCAGGATCATGACCTGAGCCGAAGGCAGTCGCTTAACCAACTGAGCCACCCAGGCGCCCTAATTGGAAGTTTTTAATGACAGTTATCCAGTTCTTATAAACTGTAATACATTGGTGAGATTTAGGGGAAACTTTAGATCATAGGTGGATCAAATCACTTTCTGACTTAGTGGTAGAAAGTACTGCATGTTCTCCTAGAGATCTTGGACCGTGACCAAATACAGTTACTAAATGGTGGTGTTTTAGGTTTTCTCCCTGGTGGAGGAGTAAGTGTACTCTCTACATGGAACAGAGAATGAAGTGGATATTTGGTGGCCCCAACATAGACTGGCAGGGGCTGCTGGTGTTAGAGCAAGCTCATTTCCTGCTCTAATTCATGGATTGAGCAAACCTCCATTTGCTGGCTATTTTCTCCTCCACTTTATCTTATGTAAAAGCTGGTAGGGCCACAAGGTAGAAAGCATATTGTTCTTGATTGCAAGGAGCTGAAACTCTCTGCAATCTACCTGGTAAACTGACTGAAGTCCAAACTGTATGTTATAGGTATTAACCTCTCCTGATAAATGCATTCCTTTTTAGCAGCTTTCTGATCTCAACAGCTAGATGTGTGGTTTCAAGACAAACTCTTATACAAATGTCAGTTATTGTATTTTTATTTTCTATTACAGATTTCACTGATATGTTTGGTTAATCAATATTCACATTTTCCTAGAAGAAAAGACATTGAAGAATGAGGTTAATAATTTTCACATAATTATACATTAAATATCTAATTTGCCATTAATTTCAAGAGTAAGAATTAGCCAAATTAATAGATTCCTTTAATTACATTAGGTAATTAAATTTCACAGTTTAAAATGATAATTAGTACATTATTCATGTAATAGCCTTTTGAAAATCATTCTTTTTAAATCAGAGGAAGAAGTGTGGTATAGTTAAAAGGAAAAATTAAGGGTGGTCTTCATTCTTGCTTGTTACTTGCAAATTTTGCAACTATTAACAAGTAATTCCTCTCTCAGCACCTGGTGTTTACATATGTGAAAAATGGAATTAGAAATACCTATTTTTCAGTGGTTTTATAAGGTTTAGATAATTTCATCAAGGAAAAACTCTTAGCCTGATAGACATTCAACAGAAAGTATCCCAGTAATGGTTACAATTATAAATCAAATTAATTTTTATAAAAGCCAGCACCCCAAAGTCAGATGCAACAATGTTGACAAGTATGAAGTTACAGATAACAATCTATTTGCTTAAAACGTGAGCTTTTGAGATAGGATGAAAATGATTCACTCAGAATCAGTTCTACCTGTGATATGACAGTCTACATTTTGGTCCTAATACTCTTCACTAATTTGTATCCATTAAATAATTTATTTGTCTTACAGTAATATTGAACACTTCTATGTGTACTAAGGATTTTAGTCAGACTTTAAATATACATTTGGGAGTCATCTGCCTAGAAGTGATGACCATTAAAAAAGAGAAAGGATGGGGTCACTGAAGCAAGAAATGTAGAGAGAAGAAAACAAAATAAAAATAGGACATTTAGAGCCTAGTAATGAAAACAGGATGAGAGGTGTCGAGGAAGTAGGAAAAGTACAAAATAATACATTCTTACCAAAGCCAGATGAGCTTTAAAAGATTGGAATAAGCAATAATATCAAATATGGCAGAGATTTTATGGAGCATAAGAAGAAAAATATCGAGAAGGCCAGTTGTATGAATGTTTCACAAATAAAATGACCTTTGTGAATAACAAGAAAAATACTTTTAAAAATGCGATACATATTATGTTTTTCAAAACTTCTACTTTATCCTGGAATTTCCCTAACTGCTCCAGACCACATCAAGAAGTTCCGTTTCATTAAGAGTTTGTACTATTTATTATAATATAAGCATATACTCCTTTCTCAGGGTATTACAAACTTGGACTTGTTCTTGACTCTTCTTTCTATTTTCTCATCACTTGCACATGTATTGATTATTAATCTATTAGTTATTAATTTACAATGGATGGAGTCATTTTACCCATGGACATTTGGTGAAATCTGCACATATTTCAATTGTATTTATGAAATAAAGGTTATTTCTTTTTTGCTATGGCCTTTATAAGCAACTTTTATAATCTGTCCTTTTTCTTTCCTTTTTTTTTCACACACCACTGTAGAACCCTTTTAATTTTTCCTTACCAAAAATAAGACAAACAAGCAAACCAAAAAACATTTCCCCACTTACAGTTAAGAAGAGCCACCAATTAATAATTAACATTATATTCATGTGAACATTGAAACTTTTGAATTGATACTTAACTTTTATCAAATGTATATAAAAAGCAAAAACAAAAAAAACCCTAAACATACAAGAAGTATTTTTCAACCCATATTCTTTCTTCCTCCAATTTCTACTCCTAAGATGCAACTACTATGAATGCCATTTAGTTGCTTGTTATACTATTTACCTCATATTTCTAAATAACATGCTATGTTGCTATTTATTTGGGTGTGGGGTTGTTGTTGTTTGTCTTTTTTTTTTAAAGATTTTATTTATTTTGACAGAGAGAGAGAGCACAAGCAGGGGGAACTGCAGGCAGAGGGAGAGGGAGAAGCAGGCTCCCTGCTGAGCAAGGAGCCCGATGTGGGGCTCCATCCCAGGACCCCAAGATCATGACCTGAGCCGAAAGCAGACGCTTAACCAACTGAGCCACCCAGGTGCCCATTGTTTGCCTTCTTAAAAAAAATTTAGTTGTTGTCTTAGTACTTCCTATTATAGAAGATGAGAATTTAGCTTTCTTTTTTTTTTTTTTAAAGATTTTATTTATTTATTTGACAGAGAGAGAGAGTGGCAGACAGAGGGAGAGTGAGAAGAAGGCTCCCCACTGAGCAGGAAGCCCGACGTGGGGCTCGATCCCAAGACCCTGGGATCATGACCTGATCCGAAGGCAGACGCTTAACCGACCTAGCCACAAAGGTGCCCCCGAGAATTTAGCTTTCTTATAGTACCACTCTTAGACCCAGGAGTGAGGTCCTTGCCTTGACCCTGTACCTCAATGGACCTCATGTTTTAGAGTGCCTTCCTCAAAATTGTCTAAATGATTGTCCTCTGCCTACCACTCACCTGAGCCTGCAGGGCCTTCCAGGTGGGGCACCTTAAACCAGGACCAGGTCTCAAGTGAGCACAGGTCTCAGTTTCTCCTCTTCAGGGTTCTTGCTTACCTACATTTGTGTCCGGGGTCAATCAAATGCCCCAAAGGTTCAGGACTCATGTCTGTAAAGTTATCCCAGGCCCCGAAAGCTGGACTTAGTAGTTCAAGGTTGTGCAGCAGTATAGACCATTCTTGTTAGCTGAAGTGGTATTTCTTTCTGGATTGTGGGGCTTTGGACTGGTAGACTAGTCTGACAAAGTGATTTTTGATGACCTTCAGGGCTCTGGACTACCAATACCCTAGAACCCTAAACCTGAGGATTGAAGGCAAACGTGGCCTTGAGCTGGAGGGGGTGGTTTGCATTTATTAGCTCTCCCTTGTCTTTGTTTGAACCCTAGTGCTACCTCTGGTTTACAACTCCTGATAGTGACGGGCGTGACTGCACACATGCTTTATCCTGTGGACTCCAGCACTGACACACCGGGAGGTTATTCCACACCCTCTTCATGCTCTGCATCGTGGGTCAGACCATTCATTAGAAGTGGCCATGCCTATATCTTCTGAGAGTACTCAGGAATGCTGCTTGGCAGTTTCAACAGGCCCTTCTGATCAATTTCTTCTCATGCCTCTGAATTAGATGGTACTGTTGTGCTATCAAGCGTTGGTCATAGATTTGATAAAAGGAAAAAAAAGAAAAGACAATTATTGCACCAAGAGGGCCACTTCTTTCACATTTCCTTTGCCCATTTTCCCACTGATGGTAGCGTGGAAGGCAATGGTGCCTCAACACTGAAAGAGATTGTATTCTAGGAATGCAGTAACTGTGGCCTGAAGTGTTCAAAAGGAGAAGGTCAAGAACTGAAAACAGTCTAACTTTATTCCGCTTTCAAGTTAGTAAGTTAGTCTGCTACTACCTCAAGGATAATGACATATAAAACTCTTGGTTCAGAGATAAAAGTCCTTATTACTCACAACATAGCAAGAAGTGTGAGTAAATGCATATTTATGCCAATTCCCTGGCTGGTCCCCAATTCCTACAGGATGTATAAAGAAGACCAGGGGACACCTGCACACACAGGGACTGCAGACCTTTTGTAATGGGCAGTAAGTATCCAGGCCCTTTGTTCTGAAGGGAGACAATATTTCTATTTCACAAGAAGCTGAGTAGTGTGTTCTGTATCTTTGCTATAAAATTCCAAACAGTAAATTTGATATAAACAGAGGGCAGATTTTTATTTATGTTTTCTTTTTGGGTGAGACTTGCATATGTGGTCAGCATTAAACACAGTCAATAGTAATCTTCGGGAGAGTGATTGCACATCAGTATTCATTGCCAGAGACATAGATGACATAGTATCATGAGTAAAAATGCAATCAGCATTAAACAATTGGTATTAAGGACATGTAGATGCAAGAAGGTTTACATTTTTGCAGTAAAAACAGCTCCCAAGGAGTGATAGTATTGCAAATAATAATAGTATTGCACCGTTTTCTTGTGTTGCAACAGTGAAATTAGCCAGCAGTGACACAATTGAAATTAGACAAGAGTGGGACATTTGACAATAAAGAAAACAAAGAGATGGTTCCTGGACCTGAGCAGAAATTACATGGAAAATGTGAAGACTCTTCATGTGCACCAATTACACATTAAACAGTACATAAGTATTCATTATGTAAATATTCATAGACTATAGCATATGGTCCATGAATTGTATATGCATTATTGTTTTATTCAGCCAAAATTAATTTAAGTACACACATATATTTATCATACTTACTATATTTTGTTCCCACATATTGAGCCTTCCATTACAATGCTTTTTCTTCCATCTGAAGAATATCTTTTACTATCTTCTTTATTATGGATCTGTTGGTGACAAAGTCTCTTATTTTTTTATTTATTTGAAGTTGTATTCATTTAACCTTCATTCTTGAAAAGCATATTTTTGCTGAGCTGAGGATCTGAGATTGGCAGCCATTTTCTTCGGCACTTTAAAGTTCTTACAATATATTCTGACTTCTGTTGTATCCGTGGGGAAATAAGCCATTGGTATAAGTTATTTCTTCCTTGAAGATAATCTGTATCTTTGGTTGCTCATAGAATTATTTTGTCTCTGATTTTCAGAAATTTATCATATGGTGCCTAAGTGTAGCTGTATTTTAAATTATTTTTCATGGGGTTCTCATTGATTTTGGAATCTGTGGCTCGATGTCTTTCATTGGTTTTGAACTTTCTCACATAATATATCTTCAGACTTAACTTCCGCCCATTTCTCTCTTCTTGCACATCAGTAAGTATATGTAAAGGCTTCTCCTAAATCTTTTCTGTCTGTTACTTTGTTTTGCACCTTTCTTTTTCTTCTTGCATTATTCTAGATATTTTGTTTGGGTTTAGTCTTGTTCATTTTCTTTTACTGTGCCTAATATAAACTGAAATACATTATTTGAGTTGTTAGGTTCAATTATTTGATTTCAGTTATAAAATTTTCTTTTTTCCATACTTTTTTTTTAGTTCAGAGTTATTTTCTCAGTACAGAATATTGTCCTTAATATCATTTGACAAAATGATCAGAGTGGTTTTAATGCCTGGCAATAATCCCCAAATTGCATTTCCCTGTGTTATCCATCTCTATTTGTTATTTTTGTTGGTTTTTATTTATGTCTTTAGCCTCATTGTAGTACTGGTTATTTTTAATTTAGGTGGAATATTATATCCCAGCATTGTAGGAATAATTGAGGCCAAGGATGATACTATCTTCCTCCAGGGAGAATTTACAGTGATTGTGATAGATGATTCTCATGGCTTTCTCCATGCCCCTCTGTCTGCCTCTTCTCAGTCCCACTTACTACTTTCTAATTCAAGACAAGAGAGGAAGGAGAAGATATATATATACACACACACATGCTTCTTTAATTAAGAACAACCCTGTCTAGGTAAATCTTTAAAAAAGAAAGAAAACTAGTGTAAAGAAAGTTCTAAGCTTCTAAATAATGGAAAGATTTTTTAAAAACAGGAAGAAGCAATAAAACTATTTATTGATCAAAGAAGTTAGAAATTGAAAACACCCAGTAATGCAATTGCTGGGCCCCAGGGTAGTTCTATTTTCAATTTTTTGAGGAAGCTCCGTACTGTTTCACAGAATGGCTGCACCAGCTTGCATTCCCACCAACAGTGTAAGAGGGTACCTCTTTCTCCCCTCATCCCCACCAATACCTGTTGTTTCCTGTGTTGTTCATTTTAACCATTCTGACAGGTGTGAGATGATATCTCACTGTAGTTTTGATTTGTATCTCCCTGATGATGAATGGTTGAGTATCTTTTCATGTGTCTGTTAACCATCTAGATGTCTTCTTTGGAATGTCTGTCCATGTCTTCTGCCCATTTCTTAACTGGATTATGTGTTTTTTTGGGGTGTTGAGTTTGATATGTTCTTTATAGATTTTGGATAGTGACCCATTATCATATATGTCATTTACAAATATCTTCTCTCACACCAAAGGTTGCCTTTTAGTTTTGTTGATTGATTCCTTTGCTGTGCAGAAGCTTTTTATTTTGAAGTTCATTTTTGCTTGTTTTCTTTGCCTCCAGTAACGTGTCTAATAAGAAGCTGCTATGGCCCAAGTGAAAGAGGTTGCTGCCTGTATTCTTCTCTAGGATTCTAATTGTTTTCTGTCTCACGTTTAGGTCTTTCATCCATTTTGAATTTATTCTTGTATATTGTGTAAGAAAGCGGTCCAGTTTCATTCTTTTGCATGATACTGTCCAGTTTTCCCAACAGCATTTGTTGAAGAGACTGTCTTTTTTCCATTGGATATTCTTTCCTGCTTTGTTGAAGATTAGTTGACCACACAGTTGTGGGTTCATTTCTGGGTTTTCTATTCTGTTCCACTGATCTGTGTGTCTGTTTTGTGCCAGCACCATATTGTCTTGATTACTGCAGCTTTGTTACATAACTTAAAGTCCAGAATTGTGATACCTCCAGCTTTGTTTTTCTTTTTCAAGATTGCTTTGACTATTTGGTGTCTTTTGTGGTTCCATACAAATTTTAGGATTGTTTGTTCCAAAGGATACAAAAATACTGATTCAAAGGGATACATGCACCTGATGTTTATAGCAGCATTATCAACAATAGCCAAATTATGGAAACAGCCCAAATGTCCACAACTGATGGATGGATAAGGAAGTATATATACCACAATATATATATATATATATATATAATATATATAAATATATTATATATTTTAAATATATTCTATTTTATATATTTATATATTATAAATATATATACATATAAAATATAGTATTACTCAGCCATAAAAAAGAATGAAATCTTGGTGTTTGCAACAACGTGGATGGAGCTAGAGTATATTATGCAAAATAAGTCAGTCAGAGAAAGACAAAATTCATATGATTTCATTCATATGTGGAATTTAAGAAACAAGAGATGAACATAGGGGGAAAAAAAGAAGAGGGGGCAAACCATAAAACAGACTCTGTTTTAGAGAGAGAGAACAAACTGAGGGTTGCTGGAGGGGAGCTGGGGGGGCGATGGGCTAAATGAATGATGGGTATTAAGGAGGGCACTTGTGATGAGCATTAGGTGATATATATATAAGTGATGAATCATTAAATTCTACTCCTGAAACTAATATTACACTATATGTTATCTAACTGGAATTTAAATAAAAACTTAAAAAAAACACAAACAAAAAAGATAATATCTAGATGAAAATTTTTTTTTTTTTAAAAAGCAGGAAATAAAGAAAAATTGGGTGCATCTGGGTGGCTCAGTGGCTTATGTGTCTGCCTTTGGCTCAGGTCATGATCCCAAAGTCCTGGGATGGAGCCCACATTGGGCTCCCTGCTCAGTGGGGAGCCTGCTTCTTCCTCTGCCTCTGCCCCTCCCCACTGCTCATGCTCTCTCTCCCTATCTCTCGCTATCTCTCTCTCACTCTCTCTCTCAAATAAATAAATAAAATCTTTAAAAAGAAGTGAAAACAATAATTTTTAAAAAGATAAAGTAAAAAACAAAATTTTATGAGAGAAATAAGTTCTTGTGTTTTATATATCAACAAATATGACCTCTACATATACACATGTATATAATGCAAAAAAAGTCATAATTTCATTATAAATTGGGAAAATCCACATAGAATGTCATATTTTAATACACATTCAGAATGTGATATATAAATATAGCAAGGTTATGTGAGATTTCATCTAGTTAATTTAAAACCTATATAATATTCTGTACATACAAGAGAAAATCCCCATGTAGTTGAAATAATATATTTGATTACAAACTAAGTTTCAACTCTTTAATATATCAGTATAATATAAACTATATTCCTTTAACCACAATCATATTAAAGCACTGTAATATATTATTGTTAGCAAATGTTCTTTGCCCTTCAGAAGGGATGATACCTACTGACTCCTTAATTCCAAATTTTGCTATTTGATTTGCTTTGGGGAATTACGTGCAAACAGAAATGATATATGACATTACAAATTTTGAGGGTTTTTCCTAGCTTTGTTAGTATATAATTGACATAAAATATCATGTAAGCTTAAGGAGCACATTGTAATGATTTGATACACATATATATATTGCAAAATGATGACCATAATAAGGTTAGATAACACACTGATCACTTTACAAAATTACTTTTTTAGTGTGTAGTGTTTAGTCTCACACAAAAACAGTAGTCTCCAACCTCTTAATTGTTGGCTTTCTCTTTTTGGTATAAGTAGGCATGAATTCCTGTCCTCAGTAATCAAGGAATTTAAGAAAGAGACACTTATCCCAGAATCTAGCAGATATTTGAGAAACATAATGTTCACTTCATATAAAAATCTAATATATTTTAGAGAAGAAGATGAATTTCCAATACCATAATTTCTTCTACATTTCAACAGGTAATTGTTTTTAACCACTTTGCAGAAGGCGTATCAAACTCAACAGCAAAGTACATGCCACTTATTGACCTCAATACAGTAATAGCAGTCAGACAAATATTTTGCTCCCAAGAACTCATATTTATTTACATAAATTTCTGGTTCTTTCTTATCTATAGGAGGAAAAAAAGACCAGAAAATCAAATATCTCTTGAAGAGATAGATATTTACCAGTTTTGCTTTTTTTTCCTATTAATCTATGTTATCAGGGTTTTAGGGAATTATGTAAAATAGTGCCAACAGTTTCCTAGTTACAATATGTTCTGTTTTGTAAACCATGAATATTTGCTACACTCTATCAAATTGTAAACTGAAAACAAAACAAAACAAAATATGTTTTGAAAGTAAGAAATACCAAAACTGTTGGGTAGTTCCTCAAAGCACAAATAGTATGACTTACATTGCTTCATGAATTAAAGATAATTTACTGATAGATATCAACAATTTAAGTAGTTTTGAAAGTGCCACTCCTAGGTTTAAAGGAAGTATTTACTAACTAGTAAATAAATACTTTAATTTAAAGAATTTAAAGAAAGTAAAGGAGAGAAATATAGGCACACATGAAAACAATTCATGTCATTGTTCAGCATCAATACATATATCTTAAATAATCAATTAACTAGTAATTAACAAAGGTACTGATCCAGTTTAGCTGTTCTTGCAAGTCAATTTTAGGAATACTAACAACCTCAATTAAGTTTTTTTCAAATGATTAAAGGATTAACTAAGAACTAATAACACCCTTTCAATTTATTTCACTCACCAGGGGTGATGGGTCATAGTTGTTTAAAAAGACTTATCATTAGACTCTCTTCTTGCTTCATCTATTTAGAAACATATAGAGAATAAAAATTTCCATCATAAAGCTTATAAAATAAAAGAGATTCATGAATTACAATATGTTCATTGGACCCTGGATAAAGGAAAAGGTAGTAAACTATTTTAAAAATAGAATTCTTACAATTTGTAGAGCTGTTTATTCTTAAATAAGTTAAAAGTTTTTAGAGGGAAAAAAAAACATTGCCAAAGAGAGTGATAACCTTAAAGAATCTTAGGTTACAGACTCAGAATTATGGTGTATATGGTTAATACTATCAGAGGGAAAGAATTATGAACATGGGATACAAAAACTCTTCTTATTAAAGAAGGGCTCTTTACTGTGATTAAGTGGTATTTTACCATATTCTTCAAAATATTCCCCATTTCCCATCTTGGGTATTGGCTTCTCAAATAGCTTGATACTGATGTCTAGATAGGTATTATATACATTTTAATTAATGGAATGAAGTAATTATTTCACTAATTAAAGAGGAAGCATTATCTTTTACTATCTGTTTAACATTTCTTCTTTTGCTAGTGTCCTTTTATTTTTCTATATTTTATTTTATCATGTGATTATTTGCCTTAGTTCTAGTCCAAGATTAACTATCGAAGTAGTTATAGTAATAAATATATGAATATTTATTTTATTCTGGTATGGAATTGACTACACTGAAAAATCAATGATTTTGCTTCAGTATAGCAAGAGAAAGGAAATCTATCAAGTAACTAAATATTAGTAACTTTCTGGGATAACAGGCACTATAAATAGAAAATAAGGTTTACAATAAATGTCCAGGTAAAATATGTTAAGTATTAAGTATTTTATATTGCCCAAACCTGTCATCTTGCAAATAACTAGAATATATTCATTGTCAACATGGATATGAGGAAGTAGGAAACTTTGGAATTAGGCATTTTATCTTACAGTGGAAAGGTGGGGAGGGTAGAAAGTGAACTAAAAGTAAAACATATACAAATATGTGAAAGAAATTCACATTCTATTCATTAAATAGAATAATATGAAAAGAAATTGTAGGAATTATGAAAATCAAAAGACAATAAATAATGCAAGATGTCAAATGTTGAATTATAAATATCTTAGAGAATACAGCATGAATTTTAATAGTAAACTCTATTTTAAATTAAATATTTCACTAGACCTAAAAGACTGGAGTTCAAAAATAGACATAATATTTTCCTATTAAAAAATTTATAATGAAAACTTGATATGTTTGTTTTAATATGTATGCAAATATGTAAAAGCATGTACCAAAGAAAATAAAAACATGTAATAGACACATGAAATAGAAAAAATATAATCCAAGTTTTTTATAATATCAGAGATTATAAGAAACATGGATACTACATCATTCCTTGAGGAGATTGATACTGAGAATGACTGATAAATTTTTTCTCTATAATCTATATCTGAAGAATTTGAGTTAAAAATTAAAGTATAAATGGACTTTATATGTCTGAACATATGGTAGATGTTAGATTAGATATATAGATAGGTTATAAAGATGATGGCTATATAAATAGATAGATGGATATATGATAAGGTAACAGCATTCTGATGTAGTTTTATACTTGGAAAAGCCATAATTTCAATAGAACATGTGACCAGTAATGACGTGGTGATGTTCAACACTTCAGGTTAATCCATTTAATCACTGGATTGTTAAAAATTATATACCGGTCGGGCGCCTGGGTGGCTCAGTCGTTAAGCGTCTGCCTTCGGCTCAGGTCATGATCCCAGGGTCCTGGGATCGAGTCCCGCATCGGGCTCCCTGCTCGGCAGGAAGCCTGCTTCTCCTCTCCCACTCCCCCTGCTTGTGTTCCTGCTCTCGCTGTGTCTCTCTCTGTCAAATAAATAAATAAAATCTTTAAAAAAAAAAAAATTATATACCGGTCAATAACTGATAGTTTTTGATTATTTTCACAGGAATTTCAGTACAAGATAATTGTATCAACTGAGCTATTTACCCAAAAGAAAAATTTAGATCATTGAACCAAATTCTAATCTCCTTAATTACTAATACAATTTCTTTTTGAACTCATATCATTTTTTCTAACTTGAAATCAGATAAATTGTGATAGCATAAGTACACAGATTTTTAGAACAGGATATAAGTTTAAAGATTTTCTAGCTATATATAAAGCTATTATCTAAATAAGGGCCACTAAAGTTCTGAGTAGTCAAATGAAATGCCAACTGTCATAAAGTGTATCTGTTGAGGCTAATTGCCATAATGTCCTAGGCACTTGTAAATGTGGGAAACAAACCAAATAAATCATGAACACAACACTCAATATTCACATATATTAGAGACAACTATGAATATATACCCTAAATCACTATACAGTCCTCTAATTTAAGTTCTTGTAGCATGATCAAAGTCCATGGGATTAATTGATTCATTGATTAAACAGTCATTCATTCACTTCATACCATGTACTTGGTAATAGGACAGATGGTGTAATTAATCTTATGGGATGAAAGGGGCTTTTCATGGGAGATGATGTTTTGCAAAATAAATAAATTAATTAATTAATAAGTCTAGAATTTTATCAACAGAAGTAATGGGAATGACATATGCTTTGCAGAAGGAAGGGCAGGAGAGGGAGAGTGTGAGGGTTTGTGGGAAAACTTAGGGGTAGGACATCTGTGGAGATCCTTAGGGAAATCACGTAGTCTGATGTGATTTTCATAGGGGGTTTCAGGAAAAAAGGCTTGCAATTGAGCCGTAAATATTAAAACTTTTCAACCTAACCTGTATATTTCTGAAAACCATTGAATAATTTACTATATAAGAAATAAAACGTTACTATAGTAATCTCATATATTCTGAAAGATTTGACAATAGATTTTATAAAATAGTCAAATTTTTAATTTCCTAAAATTAATTTTTAAAACTATCAAAGGAAAATTAGGTTTTGATTTGAACTCATCTCCTGCTCTAGAACTTTTTCATCCATATCACATTCCAGTCTATGTAGTATGCACGCACACGTGTGCGTGTATGTGTTTGTGCATGCTTGCTCTAACTGGATATGGTGCTATTCATGGAGCTGTCTTCATTTCATTTCATGTTAGGTATTCAAGCTCTTCAAACACAGGTAAAATATTGCATAGAATTTATATAGCATTGGACTCTGGCCAGTTCTCTTTCTATAAGCCAGTCTAAGGATCAGAATCCTCTCTTCATTGTGTCCTTATTTTATTCTGGCTCCCATTATCTATCAGTACTTTAAGTAATGATAAGTAATGAGTTCTTAGAAATTGAAGGGCACAGTGATATTAAACAGTGTATTTGAATGTAAAGTATTTAAGGGTAAAACATGCACTGGGCTTTGTATGAGATAACCACCCAAATATAGGTGGTAAACACTATACAGAAGCCGAACCAAAACTGCTATAGAGCCGTATAATAAAATGCTGATCCTGAAGTACAAGACATTATGGGTTAATTAAGGTTTTCAATAAATCTGTATGGCTTTCTGTGCACTCACAACAAAGGGCTGCTTCTGTTGAAGTTTTTGGAAACATTGCTATCAACCAAGTTTTGAGGACCAAACTTTCTGTGCAAACTAACTCTTTTAATGTTTAAAATAACAAGGTGTATATAGCCTCTACATCTTGGTTGGTCTGATGATGATAATATTATACAAGATATTTTATTTTTTTAAAGATTTTTATTTTTATTTATTTATTTGAGAGAGAGAGAGACAGAGAACGTGAAGGGGGAGGGGCAAGGGAAAGGGACAAGCAGACTCCCCACTGAGCAGGGAGCAGACGCAGGGCTCCATCCCAGGAGTCTGAGATCATGACCTGAGCTGAAGGCAGACACTTAATTGACTGAGTCACCCAGGATCCCCTACAAAAGATATTTTAAAGGAAAAGCAAGAAGATGGACAAAGGACCTTGCTTAAAAAGGTGAATGTATACCTCTGAGAGTCTTTTGTATTATTGCTGGGAGTTAATCAAAGTCCTAGATTATACTGGTATTGTTTTATGAGGAGTCAATTTTATATGACTATGGAAACAAAACTTAAGTAATTTAACTGCTATACAGTGGAGAAATGTGATGAATTCTCATTATTTTGAAGATTTTATTCCAAAGAAATTTTGATTGTGGACAAGACTTTATTTTTTTTTCATTTTCCTCCATTATCAGAATCATACAATTGCTCTGACAGAAAAATTAGAAGTACCTGCTCAGCATAAAATAATTCATGGAGTAGAATAAGAGACTTAAGAAAGAACTTATTAATCTCTCTCAAAGAAGAGATAGTGAAAAGAGATAAAAAATTACATACTTTCCTCCAAAGTCTCACAATTATTAGTGGTCTAAAACTTCAAGCAAGGTGCCTAATGTTTAACAAGATTTAAAGATTCTTTTGATGGCAGGACACAATACCATGACACTTGCACAGAAGAAAGCAGAGCCCTTTGAGAGAAGGGATGAAACCAGGCCACACGGGGTGGCACCTGAGGACAGGGTTAGAGTAAGCTAGAGCTGTAGGGGACAGCTTATAGATAGCAAGCCATGTGCGGTTAGCTAGGTTTCATGGGCTTCCAATGGATTGGCTTATTTGAATAATTTTGCAGGCTCTGGGACATAGGGGTTGTTCATTGTCGTCGGATTCTAGGCTCTGGGGGTGATTAAGGTGGGTGCATAATAGCCTGGTGTGTGATAGCATTATAAGGGAAGTCACTGGTGTGAGCTTAATCAGTTGTTCAAGTAGGAGAACTGAGTAGACTCTAGCCAGGGCCTCCTACCTGAGTCAGGACAGCATTTTTTAAAAACCCAAAACATGATCCCCCCAACACGTGTCAGAATGGCTAAAATCAAAACACAAACACAACAGTGTTGGCAAGGATGTGGAGAAAAAGGAACCCTCATGCACTGTTGGTAGGAATGCAAACTGATGCAGCTACTGTGCAAAACAGTGTGGACGTTCCTCAAAAAATGTAAAAATAGAACTACCATATGATCCAGTAATTCCACTACTGGGTAATTACCCAAAGGCACTAATTAGAAAAGATATGTGCACCCCTATGTTTATTGCAGCATTATGTACAATAGCCAAATTATGGGAGCAGTCCAAGTGTCCAAAGATAGGTGAATAGATAAAGTGTGGTAGATACGCACAATGGAATATTACTCACCCATAAAAAAGAATGAAATCTTGCCTTTAGCAACCACATGATGGATCTAGAGAGTATAATGCTAAGTGAAATAACTTAGAGAGAGACAAATACCATATTATTTCACTCAAATATGGAATTTAAGAAACAAAACAAAGAAAAAAAAGAGACAAACAAACAAAAAAGACTTAAATATAGAGAACAAACTGCTGTCTACCGGGGGTAGGTGGGTAGGGGGATGGGTGAAACAGGTGAAGGGGATTAAGAGTACACTTATCACAAGGAGCACTGAGTAAAGTATGTAAGTGTTGAATCACTATATTGTACTAAACTAATATAAAACTAATATAACATTATATGTTAACTATACTGGAATTTAAATAAAAAAAATTAAAAAAACAAAATCTCCCCAAAAAATAATTTTAAAAACCATTATATTTACATCTCAGACAGCTCCCACTATTCCACAGGGATCCTCTCATCCAGTCTGGCATGAACATGACTCCTATAAAAGGTGAAGCTCAAAAATCTCAAGAACTTATAATTAGGGCACTAAATAGTAGATTTGAATTAATGATTAAAATCATGTTCTCAAATATTAACATAACTGATTTTATAAATATTAAAATCTTACTGTACCTGGAAAAGGAAAATGTAGGAAATATTTTATTTTCTTAAATGAGCATTCTTTTTTTTAAAAGATTTTATTTATTTATTTGTCAGAAAGAGAGAGAGAGAGCACAAGCAGGAAGAGCAGGAAGGGAGAAGCAGCCTCCCTGCTGAGCAGGGAGCCCGATGTGGGACTCGATTCAGGAGCCTGGGATCATGACCTGAACTGAAGGCAGATGCTTAACCAACTGAGCCACCCAGGCGCCCCTTAAATGAGCACTCTTAAGATCATAAACCATGTTTTTTTTTAATGTTCTTAGTTTGTGCTAAAAAATAATAATGAGGAACTCATAATAATCATTGTAGCCACGTGGTTATAATTTTCTTAGCTACCTATGGTACAAATCATTTGTATGTCATAAAATATTAACATACATAATGTGAAATGGAAGAAAGCTATATATATGTATATATTTATAAACTCTTGACTTCTGATGAAAAGTTTCCTATTTTTCATCTTTATAATTTTTAGTGTCTTGCTGAATATATATTAACTGATTACAAGAAAAACAAGGTATAGGAAAATAGATATATCTTTACTTATAACAGTTGTGGGTATTTGAATTGATGCAATATAGCTTTTTTTTTTTTCTTAATAAAGAGACGAGCATTGTCTGACCTTAGCAGAATAAGTCACAACAATTAGAAAAAAAAAGTTTATATTTAAGATTTAGATTTCTACAATTCAATTACTTTTCTTTATTTGGATCAAGTGTCATAGGCTTGCTTCAAGATTATGAAAATGAGCTTTGTCACAAACAACAATTTTAATGAATAGTATCAGATTTGTGCTTTGTCTAATGTTTTAGGAACAGAGAATAATTTCTAATTCTTTCCTTACTCATATAACCAATAACAGACTCACGACCAGAACATTCCCATTCTACTGAATGAGGATGACTTGACGGTGATAGCATATTCACCCATCATAGATAGTGGACGGAATTATAATATATAGACATTGGGATATATAGGTGCATAGGACTATAAACACCTGATCAAAGTTTGCATCTATAAACAATGAACATAGTTTAAGAATATCCAGTCCTGAGTCACACTTACTTAGTTAACATATTCCTCTACTAATAAGACTCTTAATACAGAACAAACTCAGGGTTAAAGAAAATTCAGTTATTTTTAGTGATGTTACTGATTTTTACATGTATGTGGCTAATACGCTTTCTTAATCTAAAAAGAAATAAAGACTACAACTTAAAATCATTAGAAACAATTATTTTTGATACTGTAACAGTGGGTACATATCCTTATGTCTTTGCTGAAGACCAAAGGATCATAAGATGCAAAGAGCAAATCTTAATGTAAACTACTGATTTCAGTTAATGTATCTGTGTGGGCAAATTATTTCTAACAATTGTACCGCAGTTATACAATAAGTTCATATTCAGGGAAGCTGTTTGTGTATTAGGGTGAGAGGTATATGAGAAGTCCATGTACTATCTGCTCAATTTTTCTGTAAATCCAGTACTATTTAAAACAATAAAATATGTTAAATTAAAAAAAAAAAAAAAAAGCAGAGCAAAGTTACTGAAGAACCAATGTATGTAAGCTGGAAGGGAATGTTAAGTGTTGACTACTGTTCTAAAGTCCCAATGTTTTTGGAAGAAAAATGTTGCCAACTCCAAAGAGGAAAAGTTGAAATAGGAAATGCTAATTCCTAATAATTTCCTAGATTTCTAAACATTTACCTACCCAAAAGCTCTGTCTTAGGACTTCTTCACTTCTTTAACGCTACCCACTCACTATTCACATTGATTCAATCCAATTTTATTACTTTAAATTCCATCTCTGTACTTACAATTCCCAAATTTATATCTCTAGCCAAATAGTTTGAGAGAAATCTTGGAGCAGTCTTTGATTTTTCTCTATATTTAATGTCCCACAGTCAATCCATTTGCATTTCTCATTAGCTCTACTTTTGAATCTAAAACATTCTCACTCCCTGCATCACTAGTGCCTTCAGCCAAGCCACCATCATTTGCCTCCTACTTCTGCCTGTTTTGGCACTGACTTCACAGCACAGCAGCTAAAGTAGTTCTTTCCAAATCTAATATAGATCTTTCCATCCTCTTCTGAAATGTCTCCCAGTTACTTCCCCAACTCACTCAGAGTAAAATCCAAATTTCCATATAATCTCCTAAAAGTTTCAATTTGACCTCCCCTTTCTCCCCAGATTCTCTGACTTCATTTCCCATAACTCTCCCATTCTCTCCCACTGCTCTGATCCACTATTATCCTTGCTTTTCCTAAAATATACCCAATTCAATCATGGCATAGCATTTTGGTTTTTTGTCTGTCCGGAATGCTTAATTTCTAAGGAACCATATGGTACCTTTTTTTCCTGCTTCGGGATCTGCTCAGTTGTTACCTGCTCAATGAGGTCATTACAGAATTATTTAAATAGCACCCTCCCTTTGACTCCCAACATCTCTTCCTTGCCTTATTTTTCTCTGTGGAATATATATACATATGTATCACACATGCCTATTTATCATCTGTATCCCCCTACTAGAATGAACACTCCATAAGAAAACATTATCACCTTTTTTTTTTTTAATTTCTATATGCCCAGTTTCTAGAACAGTGCTTGTTGCATAGAAGGTACTTAACTATTTGTTGAATGAATCATTGAATAAGTGAATGATAAACCAGTGGTAGTATGTCCTGGCTCCAAAGTAATGGTCTCTAAAATGATGTGCAAAAAACCAGTATTTTCAAAGCAATCCAGTGAATTTCAGGTATCTATATGGTTTTCTCAAAAAAAAAAAAGTTTTATTAATATTTGAAAAACAATTCATGATGCTCTGTGCCTAGGTTTGAATTTCAGAATAACACAAACAACATACAATTTATGAAGTGTCCTAAAGGAAATGTGGGAGTTGTACATTATTGAGGCAGATGACTCAGTTTTGGGGTTTGCTTTTGTTTTTTAACATTGAATGGTAAGAAGGCTAAAGTGCATGTAATTTATTGTGAACTAAATATTTCTCATAGAATTGACTCGTGATTAGAAATTTCTGTGATAAGAGCTTCAAATGAATATAATACTAAAAGCTAGCACTGAGTGTACAAGTATAAATTACAATAAAACTGTGGAGAGATAATGCCTCTCTTGATCTTGGTGTATAATCTGCAATTGAAATTTGTTAAGAAAAATCAAAATGATTGAGAAACCATTAGAAATGTAAGTTAACATCCCTCTTTTTTACTGTGAATCTCACCATATATGAGCACTTTTCTTTAACTATTCATTATTGATAAGGCAAATATAACTGCTTTATAAATAAATGTAACTAATAGGAAACAAATCTACAGTGTTTATTACGGTATGGTGGTCAAAACAATTTTTTGACCACTCTTTAAAAGAATTGTTTCTCACAATATAGGAAAGCTTGAGATCCCTTTTCCCTCCTTCTTACTCTCTGTTCTCTCACCCCTTTACCCCCAATTCATGCACCACCAGTATACCCAACATTTGAATTCATCAAGAGTTAATAGTGCTAATAGTGGGATGAATTATGTGAATTATGTGAAAAATCCTTTTGTAGAAAGATCAACCATCTATGGGGTAAGGCAGTAGCTTCTGATGGCTGATAATAGGGCTCTCATAAAATTCAGCAAATTTTGTTTGGTTTTGTTTCAAGTTTTTATTTAAATTCTAGTTAGTTAACATATAGTGTAATATTGGTTTCAGGAATAAAATATAGTGACTCATCATTTACATATAACACCCAGTGCTCATCACAAGCGCCCTCCTTAATACCCACTACCCATCCCCTGCCCACCTCCCCTCCAGCACCCTCAGTGTGTTCTCTATAGTTGAGTCTTTTATGGTTTGCTTCCCTCTCTTTTTTTCCCCCTTTCCTATGTTCATCTGTTTTGTTTCTTAAACTCCACATATAAGTGAAATCATATGGTATTTGTCCTTCTCTGACTGACTTATTTCACTTAGCATAATACATTCTAGTTCCATCCACATCTTGCAAATGGCAAGATTTCATTCTTTCTTTCTTTTTTTTTTTTGGCTGAGTAGTATATCATTTTATATATATATATATATATATATATATATATATATATATATATGTCACCTATTCTTTATCTATTCATCAGTCAATGGACACTTGGGCTGTTACCATAACTTGGTTATTTTTTATAATGCTGCGTTATAAACATCAGGGTGCATGTGCCCTTCAAATCAGTATTTTTGTGTCCTTTGGGTAAATATCTAGTAGTGTAATTTCTGGGTCCTGGGTAGTTCTATTTTCAGCTTTTTGAGGAAGCCCCATACTGTTTCACAGAGTGGATGCACCAGTTTGCATTTCCATCAGCAGTGTAAGAGGGTTCCCCTTTCTCTGCATCCTCACCAACATCTGTTCTTTCCTGTGTTGTTCATTTTAGCCATTCTGACAGGTGTGAGATGATATCTCATTGTAGTTTTGTTTTGTATTTCCCTGATGATGAGTGATGTTAAGCATCTTTTCATGTGTCCATTAGCCATTTGGATGTCTTCTTTGGAAAAATGTCTATTTGTGTCCTCTGCCCATTTCTTAGTTGGATTATTTGTTTTTTGGGGTGTTGAGTCTTATAAGTTCTTTATATATTTTGAATACTAACCCCTTATCAGATATGCCATTTGAAAATATCTTATCCCATTCCATAGATTGCTTTTTAGTTTTGTTGATTGTTTCCTTTGCTGTGCAGAAGCTTTTTACTTTATGAAGTCCCAATAGTTCATTTCTGCTTTTGTTTCCCTTGTCTTTGATGATGTGTCTAGTAAGAAGTTGCTATGGCCCAAGTCAAAGAGGTTGCTGCCATTTTGATGGTTTCCTGTCTCACATTTAGATCTTTCATCCATTTTGAATTTATATTTGTATATGGTGTAAGAAAGTGGTCCAGTTTCATTCTTTTGCTTGTTACTGTCCAGTTTTCCCAACAGCATTTGTTGAAGAGACTGTCTTTTACCCATTGGATATTCCTTCCTGCTTTGTTGAAGATCAGTTGACTATAGCTGTGGGTCCATTTCTGGGTTTACTATTCTGTTCTATTGATCTGTGTGTCTGTTTTGTGTGGGTACCGTACTGTCTTGATCACTACAACTTTGTAATAAAGCTTGAAGTCCAGAATTGTGATGTCTCCAGCTTTGCTATTCTTTTTCAAGATTGCTTTGACTATTCGGGGTCTTTTGTGGTTCCATACAATTTTATGATTATTTGTTCTAGCTCTGTGAAAAATGCTGGTAGTTGGGCGCCTGGGTGGCTCAGTTGGTTAAGCGACTGCCTTCGGCTCAGGTCATGATCCTGGAGTCCCGGGATCGAGTCCCGCATCGGGCTCCCTGCTCGGCAGGGAGTCTGCTTCTCCCTCTGACCCTCTTCCCTCTCATGCTCTCTGTCTCTCATTCTCTCTCTCGCAAATAAATAAAAAAAAAAAAAAAAAAGAAAAATGCTGGTAGTATTTTGATTGCATTAAGTGTGTAGATTGCTTTGGGTAGTATGGACATTTTAACGATACTTGTTCTTCCATTCCATGAGCATGGGACATTTTTCCATCTCTTCGTGTCATCTTCAATTTCTTTCATAAGTGTTTATAGTTTTCAGAGTACAGATCTTTTACCTCTTTGATTGGGTCTATTCCTAGGTATCTTATGGTTTTGGTACAATTGTAAATGGGGTCACTCCTTGATTTCTCTTTCTGCTTTTTCATTATTCGTGTATAGAAATGCAACAGATTTCTGTACGTTTATTTTGTATCCTGCAACTTTGTTGAATTCATGTATCAGTTCTAGAAATTTTTTGGTGGAGTCTTTTGGGTTTTCTACAGTAAAAGGGCAATAATAAAGATTAGAGCAGAAATAAATGATATAGAAACAAACAAACAAAAAACCAGTAGATCAGATCAATGAAACTAGGAGCTGGTCCTTTGGAAGATGTAATGAAATTGATAACCCCCTAGCCAGACTTATCAAAAAGAAAAGAGAAAGGACTCAAATAAATAAAATCATGGGGCACCTGGGTGGCTCTGATGGTTAAGCATCTGCTTTTGGCTCAGGTCATGATCTCCAGGTCCTGGGATCGAGCCCCAGGTCAGGCTCCCAGCTCAGCAGGGAATCTGCTTCTCCATTCCCTCTCCCTCTCCCCATGCTTGTGCTCTCTCTGTCTCTCTCTCTTCCAAGTAAATAAATAAATCTTTGAAAAAAATAAAGAATAAATAAATAAAATCATGAATGAAAGAGGAGAGATCACAACCAACACCACAGAAATATAAACAATTTTAAGAGAATATTATGAATAATTATACACCAACAAATTGGACAATCTGGAAGAAATGGATAAATTCATAGAAACATATAAACTACCAAAACTGCAACAGGAAAAAATAAAAAATTTGAACAGACCCATAACCAGCAAAGAAATGGAATCAGAAATCAAAGATTTCCCAGCAAACAAAAGTCCAGGCAGGATGGCTTCCCAGGGGAATTCTACCAAACATTTAAAGAAGAGTTAATACCTATTTTTTCAAAGGCAGATGCTTAATCCACTGAACCACCCAGGCATCCCACCTTTCTACCTTTTTTATGTCCCTTTAAAAAGAAACAAAATTCGCTCCCACTTAGCTTTAATTATGGAAAGATAAGTGTTTAACACAATAGTCTTGAAGCAATTTAGACACTTGATATTTCCTAGTATTTTTTTCTATTGGAAAAATTTATCTCAGAAACAACTTCTGCTACTGATAATACAGATATAATAATTTCAATGTCAACTTTAAAAATATATCAATTTCAGCTGTATCCTAGTCTTGAGCAAATAGACAATATTAATAGAAAAAATGTCTTGGAGGTTAGTAAACTTTTCTATTCTATAAATTTGTTTGATAAAAAGCATTTTACAATCTTGGGGCGCCTGGGTGGCTCAGTTGGTTAAGCGACTGCCTTCGGCTCAGGTCATGATCCTGGAGTCCCGGGATCGAGTCCCACGTCGGGCTCCCTGCTCAGCAGGGAGTCTGCTTCTCTCTCTGACCCTCCCCCCTCTCATGCTCTCTCTCTCAAATAAATAAATAAAATCTTTAAAAAAAAAAAAAAAAAAGCATTTTACAATCTTTATTGACCTAGCTTAAATATGAAGAATCATAATACACTGGTGGGAATATAATGAAATTCTATACGAATTGACTTTTTCAATATATCAGGAGATTTAAAAACATCCAGAGGAATACTTAATACTAAATGGTAAAATGCAGTATATACAATGTCAATTTTATTTATGTAAATAAATCACATATTTTATGCAGCAAGCATAGACTATGCACATATTCATCATTTTGCTTTTTTTTCCTAAAAACAATAAAACAGTCTTGAAGTTCTTTTTATTTCCAACATTATATGATCTTTTTTTTAACTTAAAGTGACAACATGTTATTTTCATATTGCTCAGGTAATGATAAAACGCATAATCTTTTCCTTTCTGTTCATGAAATATTTTCATATCCTCTTTAATGTGAACTATTTGTTTATTCCAAAAGAAATAGTATTGAACACTGGCCAAAATATGTCTTTGAGATTATGGTAGATTGTAATTTCTATATGTATAGTGTGGTATAGAGGGATTCTAACTCCTTTTATGTGAGTTTCAATATAATAAATAGCTGTTTTTATAAAGCAGAGATATTAGTGATTGCTGGCACATTTGTATTTTTTCTGTCCCTTAATTTTGCACATAATTTTTTATAGAACAAGTTTTATTTTTTATGAAGTCACATATATATATATATATTTACTTCCTTCTGTGTATTTACAATAAAAATTTTAAAAACTCTCCCCTTGATAGCTGAAGAATCTTTGTGATCTTTTATCTTGTTGGTTTTACATTTTATGTTTAATTGTGTGATTACCTGAATCTAGTTGGTGTATCATAGGATGCATAGACTCAACTTTCTTGTTTTGCCAAATAGCTTATTTTAAAAAACACCATTCCATATAATAAACATCTTACCCTGCTTATATGTCTCTATCATATATTAAACTTTTGAGCTAACCTTTTTCATTTTTCAATGTCACACTATATTAATTAAGATACTGTGTCATGTTTCAAAGGTCAAATAATAATGATTTTTAAAATAGAGATATTTATTGCTCACTTACATAATAGTTCTTACATATGCTGCTCAGAGCTGATATGACATCTCCATAATATTGGACATCCAAGCTCCTTATTTTATTGCTCTGCCATCCCAAGCAAACAGCTTCATACTGAAAGTCTAAGACAACTATTTCAAAGAAGAACTGTCAAGCTTTCAGCCTTTTAAGAGTATAACCCAGAACTGTACATTTCACTTCTGCTTAAAATTCATCAGCCAGAATCTAGTCACAGATACGGGTCTAGCCACTGAGAAAATGTGAAATGTAAATTAAACTGAACAACCATGTACCAAAGTAAAATTCTTAGTGCTAAAGAAGAATCAGAGATTAATTTTTGGAAGGAAAATAGTAATCTCTGCCACAGACCCAATTAACTATTGTGGCTTTGTGTTTTGACATCTGGCGGGAAAATCTTTGCTTAATTCTCTTCAATATCGTATTTATTTTGGCTATCCTGCCCTCCATTTCTTCCGCCAAAGAAAATTTAATATCAGTTCAAAGTAAAATAAGTGGATATTTTACTAGATTTTCACAAACATACAAATTATTTTGGAAAGAATTTATATCTTTAAAATATCATGTATTCCCACTAAGGTATGACTTACTATCTATTGGAGACCTATCTGTAGCTCCTGGCAGTATTCTTTTCTTTTTAATTTTAGTTTCTTCACCAAAACTTCTTATAATTTCTCTAAAATCATTCTTATATATTAGTTTTTTTGTTACTTGAGGAATGAAAGCAGTTATTGTCAAAATTTAGAACAGCTATTGATATTTCCATATTTAATTTATATATACTACTACTGAATATTCATTTATCTTAAAATACCTCAGTTATATTTCTTCATTATTTTATCCAAAAATAACCGTGATTTTTCTCTATTTGGATCTAATTTTTTTTCTCTGGTTTATGTCTCTTCATTTATTTAACTGGCAGCCATAACTAAGATTATGTTAAAGTATTTAAATGAGAAAAGAGGTATTTATTTCTCATTTTTGATATTATGGAAATGCCTCTATTCTTTCAACTTTTATTATGTAAGAAACATTCTGTTTGAGGTAAATGTCGTCTGTATTATCTAAGGAAGGAATCTTCTATTTCTAATCTTAATAGCTTTATCAGGAAATATATGTCGAGTTTTATGTATTTCTGATGACTAACGATATAGTCAATTTTTAGTTTTCCCATTGATTTCATAATTGTAATAGATTTCCTTGTATGTAACCATCTTTTCAATATGGGAGAAATCTTACTGAAAACATTTGACAGATCTTTTGCTATATGACCAAGTTTTACTTTTGATAATTTTATTTACAATTTTCCAAACAACAGTTTTAACTATTTCTGGTTTATTAAAGTGGAATTTTGTTTGATCGGTGCTTCACCGCTAGGGCATAATACACATGTATGGATAATGTTGTTTGGAGTCAGTACAGATCACACTTACTTATTGGCTTAGCCAGCAGCTTACAGCCTGAAACTTAAAGTGGAAAATCAGAGGAGAAATAAGGAATTAAAAGGATATTCTATATAAAGCATGCAGACCAGATAGGGATGAGGAGATGGAGAAGCTGGAGAAATTTGACAAAACCTGAGGAAATCTCTGATTAGAGATAAATGCCTCTGAGGCATTGCTGTTCAATTGAAATATATTGAGAGTCATTTACATAATGTTAATGCGTCTGCTAACAACATTAAAAAGGTAAAATAAATAGGTAAAATTAATTTTAGTAATGTACTTTAACCTGATATAGCCAAAATATTATCATTTTAATATACAATCAGCATACAAATTATTAATGAAGTATTCTTTCCCTATCCCTCCCTCCCTGCCTCCCTCCCTCCCACCCTCCCTCCCTTCCTCCCTTCCTACTTTCCTCCCTTCCTTCCTTCCTCCCTTCCTTCCTTCCTTCCTTCTTTCTTTCCATCCTTCCTCCTTTTCTCCCTCCCTCCTTCCCTCCTTTCTTAGTAAGCCTGAAAAATCAGGTGTGTATTTTAAACTTATTGCACATTTTAATGTGGACTACCTGCATTTTAAGTGCTCAATAACCACTTGGGGCTAATGGCAACTGTATTGTCTTAGGGTTTGATTCAATGGGATATTTATCAACGTAATAATTTACTTCTGAGCCCATTCACATTGCTGTATATATTCACTCTCATTTATACCTATGGACATGTTCCTTTAGAGGTTCAGAGTGTGGGAATAACCTCCACATGAACTCCCAGATCTATGAACTTTATTACTTAATCTATAGATCACCTAGAGTCTGGCAATCATTGTTGGTCTTGAAGGATATCTGTGGATTATTTTCACATTCCACTAAATGTTTCAGAAATAATTCAGCCCTTGAGAAAGTGGATGTGAATTTCAATAACATTTTTACTTAAAAGCAGTTAGTTTCACTGAAGCTGTTTATTTACTACCTGTTTATCACAAAAATATCAGAGGGCAGCATCTAATAGGATCTTTCCTGGGACCTGCACCTCTGTAACAGGACATATCAGTACACATTTACTCTGGCAAGATATTAATATTTTTATCCCCACCAGTCATAGTTATGAGTGTGTTTTTAAACAGCCATATACGTTTTTAAAAGATAAGAGGAAAATTGGCTTTTATATTTACTCAGATATTTACTATTTCTATTCATTTCTAAATATCTGAGTCTCTGCTATTATTTGTCTTCTTCTGAATAATTTGCTTTACAACATCTATTGTTGTGGGTCTGGTAGTGAAAATATTTCACAATTTTTCCTTATATGAATTTTTTTTCATCTTTAAAATTTCAAGAATTTTTTTCTGGATAGCAAATTGTGCTTAAAAGTTTTTTTTTTTTTATTTTTTACTTTCAGCATTTGAAATTTGTTATTCTGCTGTCTTCTAGTTTCCATTACTCCTGATGAAAAAATATGTGATCAAATTGTTTACCTCCAAATGTAGAACAATTCTCTAGCTCTTATTGAGATATTTTCTTCATTTTTTAACAGCTTGTCTCTTCTTTATTTATACCTGGACTATATTTCATAATTATCCTGTATGAGGTTTGTTGAACTTTTAGAATCTTAAATTTCGTAACTGTCACCACATTTGGGAAGTTTAGAACCATTATTTCTCCCCATATTTTTTGGTCACAATCTCTCACCTCTCTTTCTAGGGTTTAAATAACCTATACATTTGACCTTTTGATACTGGTCCCATAGGTCCTGAGAGTCAGCTCGTATTCTTTATCATATCTTGTACTTAATTTTTCTCAAAATTAGATAATTTTATTAATCTTTCTCCAAGTTCACTTACTCTTTATTCTGACATCTCTAGTTCTTTGGTGAGTTCATATGATTACTTTTAAAATTTCATATATTTGTATTTCTAATATTCATTTGTTTTGTGTGTGTGCACATGTATATAGCTACAGATATATACATATGTCTGACATATGTGTATATAATAATATAATATATTCTGTTTTTCTCCTAAGATTTTTCTATCTTTTCTTTTTTTTTTTTTTAAGATTTTATTTATTTATTTGAGAGAGAGAATGAGAGAGAGAGAGAGAGAGAGAGCATGAGAAGGGGGAGGGTCAGAGGGAGAAGCAGACTCCCTGCTGGGCAGGGAGTCCGATGCGGGACTCGATCCCGGGACTCCAGGATCATGACCTGAGCCGAAGGCAGTGGCTTAACCAACTGAGCCACCCAGGCGCCCTATCTTTTCATTTATTAACAGTTTATCTTTTTTTTTTTTACAAATTAAGCATAGTTATAATGGTTGCTATAATATCCAGGTCTGATAATCCATTATTCTATCATTTGAGTCATTTCAAGATTGAACTC